>NC_063352.1:49317463-49342673 GCF_021869965.1 Rhincodon typus | reverse complement strand
CCGCCCCCTTGACCTGTCCGTCCTCCCTGGGCTGACCTATCCCCTCCTTACCTCCCCACCTACACTCACCTTTACTGGCTCCATCCCCGCCTCTTTGACCTGTCTGTTTCCTCTCCACCTATCTTCTCCTCTATCCATCTTCTATCCGCCTCCCCCTCTCTCCCTATTTATTTCAGAACTCAAGAAACCTTGTTGCCTTACAGCGCCAGGGATCTAGGTTTGATTGTAGAGAGAGATAGTGGGAACTGCCGCTGCTGGAGAATCTGAGATAACAATGTGTAGAGCTGGATGAACACAGCATGCCAAGCAGCATCAGAGGAGCAGGAAAGCTGACGTTTCAGGTCTAGAATTTTCTTCAGAAATGGCTTGCTTCAGAAAAGGTTTGATTGTAGCCTTGGGTGATGATCTGTGTTGAGTTAGTACATTCTCTCCACATCTGCATTGGTTTCCTCTGGGTGCTCTGGTTTCCTCCCACAGTCCAAAGATGTACACGTTAGGGTGGACTAAATTGCCCATAGGGTGCTAAATTGCCCATAGTGTCCAGGGATGTGCAGGCTAGGTAGACTAGCCATGGGAAATGTAGAGTTACAGGGATAGTGTAGGGGGTGGATCTGGGTGGGATGCCCTTCAGAGGATCAGTGCAGACTCCATGGGCTAAATGTCCTCTTTCCACACTGTAGGGATTCTATGAATCTAACCTGTTTGCAAGTCTTCATTTGGCTGACACACTTCCTGAATTACAACAATCACCATCGTTGGAAAAGTACCTAATTGGCTGTGAAGTGCTTTGGCACACTCTAAAGTTTGAAAGATGCTGTTTACATGCAAGTTCTTTCTTCACATCAGCATTCCTCAGAATATCAGCCTCGTAATACCTTATGCCACTGTGAAAAACTCCCCTGTCCTTTGTCAGGCAAAGTGAAGATTATCTTACAAACTTTCGGAATCTCTGAACAGCTCTAAAGTATGTTTCTGCAGTTCTCGGATGATCAGTGGGAAGAATTCTTTTGTGTTCCATTTACTTTTCTTTCAGGGTTCCTGGCTTCAGAGAAAGATAAAACTGTGTGAGTGTGAGGAGAGGGGAGAGTTAGCTAGCTTGCCAGCTGCGGTGTCACAAAAGGAGAGCCAACCTCTGACCCACACGCAAAAACTCCAGAAAACGTTACATTCTCTTCCTTTTTGAGCTGTTTAAACAAAAGTCCACTTTTGTTAACTTTGACAGTTTGTGACTAGTTAACACAAGTCCCTTTTGAAGTTACATGCCTCGGTGCCTTCCCATTTACTTATTCTTGGGAATCTCTGGCCCACTGCCTTAAATGTCTATGCATGACTGCAGCAAATGCAATTAGTTATGGCCATTTAGATTCATGCGAATTTGCATTTACGTTAGAATTATAGTTTGAACAATGCGGTCAGACTTTGCTTTCGTAAAAAACTTTTGCCCAAGCTAGCCTTTTGGTACAGAGATTTCTACCCCTCAGCAATCTTGTATTAGAACTGAATATAATAAAAAGGTGATACAATTTAAGCTCCCTGTGCAACTGCACAGCGTCATTTTGATAAGATTGATTTTAACTTATGTGCCACACATAAAAGACAGAATGGGGAATGTGCACTGAGACAAACATTGACTGCACCTGGAGGACCATCAACTCAGTGAAAGACGCTCTTTGGTCAGCCCGAAACTTGTTGGTCTTCCCAGAGCAGGGAGTTGACCTCAACCGAGTGTTGCAATCTAGCACATTCTAATGTCCAGGATTACATGCTGAGGGACACACTAAAGCTTGGGGCAGCTGCCACCAACGGACAGTGGGGAAAGAACACTCTTGAAGGTCTTCCTGCAAAAGTATAATGGGGGTCCATTCAGTTATTGGATCCTCCCGGTGCCTCAGAAACATGTAAAGTAGTCTTTTTTTACAAAATTCAGAAATGCCTTTGGGTCCCAAAGGTTTGTTTATTCTCAGTAAGCAAAGACTGGACATAACCGAACTGTTTTGATAACTGTATATGTACATAAATAAACTATATTTTTCCAACAAAAAAATATACAAGGTAGAACTGACAGCATCTGGAAGTGTCATTGCCGATAGTTAGGCCAGCTTAGGTTTGTGGAATTGAAGCAACCAGCTCAACAAGGGAACAGGAGATTTTAAATTAAGCCCTAAACCACGTGTATTTCCGGTGTTGTTTTTTTCCACACCAATGTAAGTTTAATTCAGCCAAATCAGAATCGGCCAAATCAGGCACCCTTTCCCACAAAAATGAAGCCTACATTGTAAGTTTGTGGGCAGCTTGCTTGCTAAGAAAGATTTTCCAAATTGAGCTAATTTTCTTATGCACACGCTATCAAAAAATATTTAATTAACTAAAAACCCTGATGGTTAATCATCAATGAAACTTGCATCATCTTTAGCGGTTTCAACGATTTTCAATCAAGTTTGTTGCAAGTGGAAAACATACTGGTCTCATTTGACAATAAATTGAATGCAGCCATATAAATAAAGACTGTCCTTACCAATCTGACATAGAGGAATATTTCTTAATAAAAGACCAGGAACAGTTACATTCCATTACGTTGTCTGATTGCAGTGTTTCATGAAAATTTTACACTTGTGATAAAGGAAATGAACTTTCAAGAAATGTGAACTGTAAACTAACCGTTTTGGGCAGAATTGCTTGAATGTGTGCCAAAGGGAACCTCTATGCATTGATGTCAGTAATCTTCCCCACAATGGTTTCTTCTCTTTTTCTTTAAATCTATCAATGCCATGCAGTAAATCTGTTAGAGACCAGATGGGTGCACAGACACTAATTTATTTTATGTGACCAATGGCTCAAACCTATGGTCAAACAAGAACCAATACTTCCGGTTCCTTCCCTTGTTGTTAAAGCATTCCTGCTTAGGTGGTTAAACAGCTGACCCTTCACTCCGGACCATTTCCTTCATCAGCCAATAAAGAAAGTGGCCTCAGTTTTGCAGCCTTGTGAGATTATGTTAGCATGATGGCAAAAACGTACAGCTCACTGGGCTGGAAAAGAAGACATGACAGAATATGAGATGATGGCTAAAAGGGGATGTTCTGAGGAGAGGTGGCACAAGCGAGACATTTCTCTGAATGAGAAGATTGAGGGCTGACTTAATGGAGGCAGAGAAGATGATTTCGGGTGTTGAAATGGGAGACAGGGAGAAATAATTTCCTCCCTGGTGGATGGACAAGGTTAGAACTAGGCAGATCTCTGCTGATGCCAGGAAAACCTTCTTCACAGAGAGGACAAAATTTGATGTTCTCCCTGAGGTACGTTTGTGGCAGGGAGCATTAATCAAATGGAAGTGTGCTGAATGGGGGGCCCCAATGCCTCCACTATGTCTAGAGTACCCCTGCCAACCTATCGAAGCCCTTCTAAAAGGGAATCTAATGCCCACCTAAAGGCCTAAAGGCAGTAGTAGCAGGAAGTCTCACTGTGTGGAAGAATTGAAGGATGAATCCTATCAGGTTGCTGTGAGTACCCTGGGCCAAGGACTTGCATGGTGCAGAGAGTGCTGTGAGGGAGGCAGAGTGCAGGGATTTCCCATCATCCAAAAAGACTCAGTGCTTCATTGAAGGATCCTACACCAGCAAGAGGAGGCTGCACTGAGAGCCACTGTCATGCCCTGTGGCCAAAGCCCCTCCTCTGCCTGTGACCCCTATCCTACAGTGACCATCCCACCAGCAGGGTTTCCACATCAGGCCTGTGTGCTGGGTGGATTCATCACGACAGCAGTTATCATGTCCCTGGGGTGATTCCAGCCCCTGAATGCCCAGCAGCTCTCAGAAGGGGGATTGGCAACCTCCCATTAGGGTCCTGGATCCTGGGGCAGGCCTATCACTCCCCAATTGATAGACACCAAACTCAATGAGCATTCCCAAAAGGGGGTGATGCCAGGTTCCCAACAGACTTCTAAAAGAGAGGCAAGAGACCCCCTCATTGCTTCTATAAATCACCATCAAAACCATCGGGGAACCTGGAATTCCCTCCCTCAACAGGCTCATTAAGCATCCCAAAATTCAAATTGATCAATTTGTATTAGGCAGTCATATTAATGTTTATAGAGCAAAGGCAGGTAGTTGGAATTAAGATTCAGATTCATCATGATCCAACTGAAGGGCTGAACAAGCTCAGTGGGCTGAATGGCCAGCTTTGGTTGCTATGGTGATAAATCTGTAATCTAGTCATTTCAGATTGCCTGTGAATTTTTATGCTGCAGATGGGTTACATGTAAACAATCTCCAAATTACCGATAAGTCTTCACGAGGATTTGCTAATTCCAATAGATACATCTGTTACAGATCTTTTTGACAAGCGGACATTAATAAAACATCACAAGCTTTTCAAACTGATATTCTATTGTAGTCAAAATTTTGTTGTAATTATTCATTCACAAAAACCTGGGATAAATGATTTACTTCAGCACCACACAGATGAGAACTGCATTAAAAACTGGGAGGGGGTAATGGGTTGTGCTGTCAGAGATGGGGTGCAACACTGTGATATGGAACATTCTTATCACTTCTGCCAGCAAATGACCTAGCAACTCCTCTGAAGCAGACATTTCAGCAATGGAGGACCCCCAGCGTGTTTTGTATTACTGACCTCTGTGCAAGTCTAGTTCCGTTGACTGGAAAAATCCAGTTGCTTTGCCAGCCTATTTGTATGCACGAACTGTGTTCACTTCCTACAAACGCACTCTATCATTAGTAGAAGAAATTCTCAAATATTGCTCTGAATGTTAGGGGAGTTAGCTAATACACAGGATTGACTTCGATTTTGTCACTAAACTAAAGCATCAGTAAAAGTTTTACATGGGACAATGTTCTTTCATCAAAACAAACCCGACTGACCAAATTCAATGGTGAAGTGAAAACTCTGGTTAATGAACATGACAATAGTGAATAAGTTACATTTACAAGAAATAGATGCAGCCCTTGGCCATTCAGTTCCTCAAGGCTGATCCAACACTCAACAAGATCAAAGTTGATCTTTTATCCCTTTTCCATCTTCCCACAGTGTTTCCATATCCCTTGAGGCCACTAATATGCAAAGATCACAGATTCACAGAACTATTATTGTTAAGGAGACCAATCAGCTCATCATGCCTACACTGGCTCTCTGACTATTCTAACTGACTGCTAAGCTCCTGTTTTATCCCCATAATCCTGCACACTGTTTCTGTTTAAATCATCATCCTCTTGAATGTCTCAGTTGACCACATATCCGGGGAGTGCATTCCAGACTGAACTGCTCGCTGAGTGAATTTTTTATTCTCTCACCTTGCAGTTGATTCTTTTGCAAAACACTTTAAAACTGTGCCCTCTTGTTCTCGATCTGTTAAATATAAACAGTATCTCCCTGTTACTCTGTTCAGATCCCTCATTCTTCTGAAAACTTCAATCAAATCTCCTCTTGATCCTCTCCTTTCCAAGGAAAACAGTCCCAATTTATCCCATCTAACCTCATAAGTGAAAAGTGTTTTACTCTTGGAATCATTCTCATAAAACTCATTCACATTCTCTGCAATTAATTTATATTATTCCTGTAGGGTGGTGCCTTGGACTCCGGTTGAGGTCTAATCATTATCTTATTAGATTTGGAATTAGATTTTTATTGTCATGTTTAATCAAGTACAAGGATACAGAAGTAAAGTGAAAAGTTTACAATGTTGCTGTTCACAGTGCCATCTTAGGTAAAAGGTACCTAGATCCAAACCTTAGGTAAACAGTAGAAGAATAAAGAAACAAGCTAAAAGTTTAACATTACAGTTCTTGTCAGTATGAAGTAATGAATAAGAAATAAAGTTAAAAGTTCACCATAACTTCTGTGCTCTTATACTCTACGCCCGTATCAGTGAAGCTGAAAATACTGTATGCTTTATTAATGGTTGCCGGTAACTGTCCTGCCCAATTCATGACTTATGCACTTTTACAGTTAGTTTTCTCTGCTCCAGCACACCTTTTAGAATAGTACCCTTTGATTTATAGAGCTCCCAGATAGAGAGAATGCTGAAAGTTCATAATTCAGAATGGTTCAATCCGCATGTGATCTCACAAAGTTTACATTGTTACTAAAGGACATAAGAACAGAAGGAAGCCATTCAGCCCCTCAAACCTGTTCAGCCATACAGTGATTGGTGCATTTACCCCAGCTTGGTTCTATAATTCTCAACACCCTTGCCCAGACAAAATCAATCAACATCAGTTTGAAAGCATCCAATTGAAGAACATCACATCAGAACAGCCAAGCTCTAATTTAAAGATTCAGCTCTTAGTTCTGCACACTCTCACCAGTGAAAATAGTTTCTCTCCAACCACTCTACCACATCCCTTCATTATGCCAAACAGCTCTCTTTAATCTTCCAGATTCAAGGAAAATTAAGCCTACTCTTTTCAACCTCTCTAAAAGTTGTCTTTCACTTTTTCATGTAATGTGGGCATCGCTGGCAAGGCCAGGATTCGTTACCCATTCCTAATTGCCTTGAAATGCGTGGCTAGCTAGAACATTTCAGAGGGCAGTTAAAAATCAACCACATCGCCGCGGGTCTGGAGTCACATGCAGATTAAACCAGATGAGTTTTTACAACAATGAATGATCATCTCACAGTCACCAACACTGAGGCCAATCTTCAATTTCACATTTATTAATTTATTGGAAATTGGGTTCCACCAACTTCCATGTAACATCACTGTTTGACTAGTCCAGTGACTACTTCCCCAAATTTGTTTTTATTTATTCATAGGATGTGGACATCACTGGCTGGACCAGCATATAGAGCCCACCCCTAATTGCCCACAGGGCAGTTAAAAATCAATAACATTGCTATGGGTCTGATGTCAAATGTAAGCCAGACCAGGTAAAGGTAGCAGCTAAAGGACATTAGTAACCCAGATGGATTTTTCCCGAGAATAATCGCCAATGGTTTCATGGTCATCATTAAACTCTTAAATACAGATTATTACTAATTCCACCATCTGTCATGGCAAGATTTGAACCAGGTGCCCACAACATTACCTGGGTCTCTGCATTAATAGTCTAGCAATAATACTACTAAACCATTGCCCACCTAAGTTATTACTGTTTCAAATAGAATATCCCAGATTGTCAAGCCTCTCAAGCATTCAGTGAGTGATAGGGAAAACAAATGGTATTTTTGCCTTAATTTCAAAGGGAATGAAGTAGATAAGTAAGAAAACTTTGCTAAAAGTCCACCACTGGAATATTGTGATGAATTCTGGTCACTTATGTAAGGAAAGATTTGCTAGCATTGGCGGCAGTCCAGTCACTAGAGCGAACTGAGGTATGGGAGAATTTTCTTATGAGGAGAGGTCAGATCTCTACATTTTGGAGGTCAGGAAAATGAGATGAGACATTACTGAAACATAAGATTCTTAGGGAGCTTGGCTGGATACACAGGGGGAGGTTGTTTCCCTTTATGGGTGAGTGTAGGACCAGAGGGTAAAATTTGAGAATAAATAAGTCATGCATTTAAGACAGAGGTAAGGAGAAATCATTTTCTCTCTTAGAGCGCGGTAAACCTGTAGAATTCTTTATCACAGAGGCTAGTCAGGATTGAATACATTCATGGCTGAAAGAAACATATATTTAATCATTAAAGGAATTGGAGGTTATGGGGAAAAGACAGGAAAGTGGAGTTGAAGGTTGTCAGATCCGTGATGATATCAGCAAATGGCGGAGTAGACTCATGAGCCAAATATTACTTCTCTTATGGTCTTGGGTGATGAGGGATGAATTGGCTCCCTTTCTTTGTTTGTTCACTCTTTCCTTTAGCCTTCTCCTGGATGTATTGATCTTCTGAAGGGTTTTCCCTTCATTGGAAAGAGTGCACTGATAATCAAGCACCGCTATTCCATGGGCCATCACCAACATGTAACTACTCAACTAAGCAACCAAGATAATCAGTTTGCTGATGGACTGCTTCACCTCATTTTCTGTGTAAAACTTTTAAGTCATTTTGCAGCCAGACTGCTACAAAGAACTCTGTTAGTATCACAATATGGGCTGACAGCTCAGAGATGCAGGACACTGGCCTGAACCATTTAACTCCCCTGACTTCCCCTTTCTTTGTGCAGAGAGTTTTTGTACAGACAATTGCTCAGTGTCTTTACCTCTACAACAATCAGTAAGACAGTTTGGAGCTACGCTGGTGAGGTGCTTTCTTTCAGATGAGATTTTATGCCAAAGTCCAATCTGAAGCAGAAACTCATTGGACAGCAAGACATTGTCACAAATCTGAGCTTTATTTCTGAAATGATTGTGCTACCAAACAAGCATACATTTCATCCACGCTCTCATACAGCATGCATTGAATGTGCACACAGAAAGGGGCCTTTTGGCCCATCTAGTCCAAGCTCTACACTAGCATCTAATATCAGAGCAGCTCCGTGGTTAGCACTGCTGCCTCACAGCACCAGGGACCTGGGCTTGATTCCACCCTCGGGTGATTGTGTGGAGTTCGATATCCTTCATTGCTAGAGGGATGGAATTTAAAGATAGGGAGGTTATGCTGCAGCTGTAAAAGATGCAGGTGAGGCCACACCTCGAGTGCTATGTACAGTTTGGTCTCCTTACTTGAGAAAGGATGCACTGGCAGTGGCAGTGGTTGTAAAGGAGGTTCACTAGGTTGATTCCAGAGCTGAGAGGATTGGTTTACGAGGAGAGATTGTATAGACTGGGATTAAACTCGTTGGAATTTTGAAGAATGAGGGGAATCTTATAGGAACATAGAAAATTATGAAGGGAATGGATAAGATAGAAGTAGAGAGGTTGTTTCTGCTGGTGGGTGAAACTAGAACAAGAGGGCATAGCCTCAAAATAGGAGGGAGCAGATTTAGGACTGAATTGAGGAGGAACTTCTTCACCCAAAGGGTTGAGACTCTGTGGAATTCCCAGCCTAGTGAAGCAATTAAGGCTGCCTCATTGAATGCTTGCAAAGCAAACATAGATAGATTTTTGAACATTAAAGGAATTAAAGGTTATGGTGAGCAGGCAGGTAAGGGGAGTTAAGTAAAGATCAGCCATGATCCCTTGAACGGTAAACCAGGATTAAGGGGCCAGATGGCCTACTCTTGCTCTGCTAGGTGGATTAGCCATGGGAAATGCTGAGTTACAGGGATAGGGTGGGGATGGTGGGGATGGTGGGTCTGGGTGGGTGCTCTTCAGAGAGTTGGTGAGGACTTGATGGGCCGAATGGCCTGTTTCCACATTGTAGGGATTCTATGATTTCCCAACCTCTTCCTCTCTCCCTATGTTTATATCCTTTTTCTTTCTCCCTCATGTGTTTTTCTTACTTTCCCTTTATACCAGTTCCCTCAACTACACATGATAGAAATGTACCTTCATTTTTGAATTTTGCAGTGATATACCTAATATTGGAAAATGAAGGATTTTCATATTTTGGGTCCCAGCATCATCACTGAACAACATAGGGTTAATTGATTTTGATTCAATGCAAGTCCACTTTATTTTGCCTCAGTTTAATCTCGGTGTCAAAGTTAGATGGTCACTCAGCAAAATATTAATGTGATATTTTGCATTTTCCACTTATATCTTTGAGTCAGCATGTTAATAGGTGACTTGTCACTGGAAGAAAATGGTTGGGACCAGCCAATCCATTTTACAAATGGAGCTAAGCGTAGAGAATTTACCAGGAGATGGCAGGCCATTCAGTCTAATTGACTACACCAATGTTTATGATCCATACACGATCCTCAAACCTTATTTCGTTTCACTCCATCAGTATACTCTTCTATTCCTTAGCCGTCAGAAAATTGTCAGTGTCTCACAAACTCACTTCCTGTGAGGGCATGTTAGCATGCTTATGCACACAACCTTCCCATTCTTGCAAATATTAAATCTTTACATATTTAAACAAGTATTCTCTTCTTAACTTTTCCATTTAGCCACGTGACTTGCAGCAGGGACAAAATGAACTCACACATCTGTTCACTATTTTATACCATTTCCTTATGGCTGTTTCCTGTCATTGCACAAAGGGATGCTGGGTAGGATGCACTCATTCAGAATGCACCATTGTTTATTGTGTACGTTCTGAAGATGTTGTGTAGTAAAATCTGGTGGGATGTTTTCTTAGTCAGAATTCTTAGCACAATCTACAAATGGTTTGGATTCACAGCACTATGATTTCCCAACTGCTTTTAAGCCAATACAAAGATGTATGAGAAGGTAATTTGATTTCCCACTGTGCATGATATGATTTTCTTTGCTGCTGCAGAATACATGCTTTAGACAAGTTCACTATTTTATAAGGAAAACTGTGAAACCTGCAATAGGGTTAGGGTTCAGGTCAGGGTTAACACTTACTCTAAACCCAATGCTTTCAAACTCACCAGCAATTGGAACAATCTCCTTTTTCTCTGTTCCTATCAGGGGTCACAAGTGCACCATGGGTAGCACTGCTGTTGTTTCTGAGTGAGAAAGCTGTGAATTCAGGGACATGCACATAAAATTCAGAGCCCAGAGTGTTACTAGCAGACATGTTTTCTTTCAGGTGAGACTTTGAGCCAAGGCCTGGTCTACCCTCTCAGGTGATGATTAAAGATTTATGTTTAAACAATGCTTCCCAAACTTATTCTTACTGCGATCCCCCACTTTGAGGCTTGAACATTATTGTGAGTCTTCAGTGTGAACGTGAGAACATTGGAGAGAGAGAGAGTGTACAGCTCAGTCAGAGCTTCATGGTGGCCATTGCTTCCTCAGAGCTTGTGACTCCAAAATTTCAGCTCGTGACCCTGTCAGGGTCCTGACCCCCACTTTGGAAAAGTGTTAAAGGATAAAGATCACATCAGGTTATTTTGAAGGAGAGTAGAGGAACTCTTCCTGGTCTCCTGGATGACATTTATCACTCAGTCAAAATTCACTGGAGCAGAATAGCTGAGCATTACCACATTGCTGTTTGTGGGGGATCTTGCTGTGTGTTGTTTGGCTGCTGCATTTTCAACATGACTGCAGATACTTCATTAGGTGTAACCTCTTTGTGTTCTGTAGTCATTCGAGGCAGTATATAGAAGTAAGACTGTAAACAATCAGCTGCACATTCAAAGCAAATTGCCCCTGCAGTGTTAACGGGCCTTTCTGTCTGCCTCATGATCAGTTGATGTGTTGCAGAAAGCTTATTTGAATTAGGATAGTGACTGACATATGGCGATTGGAACATCCTGCCTTGTTTCACAGGAAGCCCAACCAAGCCCATTCCCACACTCCTACATGATGTGATGGTTTATTAGCAGTTTATTCAAGAATATTTGCAGCAGGGACAACTATGGAATACCACTTGACTCTCACTCGTGGGAGTAGTTTATTTTTGTTTAATTATATGTACAGCGCTACTGTACTATATTGGAATATGCAAATGATACTGTTACTGAATAAAGAGAAGTACGGATGAGATTAGGAGAAGTTGATAAAATTTAATGTCTTAGACACTACACTAGAAAGCTGGATTCAGTAACCTGCCATGTACAGATGTAAATAAAGAATGTTAATCTACATGAGGATTGTAAGAGCTTTTCTCTAGGATATGGAGCCTCATAGTGCGAATGCATAGACACCCACAATCCAGGAATAGTTTCTAGCTATGTTTGTAACAGTTTTAGTCTTAAAACAGCAACCAAAACATTCCCTGGTGTGGAAAAATCAAACTTCAAATGCAAATCACAGCTTCTGGGGAATGCATATTCACTGATTCACGGTTATCCCAGCCCTCCGGCTATTTTGTCCATGTTGTCTATTCTGGAAGAG
Organism: Rhincodon typus; assembly: GCF_021869965.1. Lineage (NCBI taxonomy): Eukaryota > Metazoa > Chordata > Chondrichthyes > Orectolobiformes > Rhincodontidae > Rhincodon > Rhincodon typus. The sequence goes on along the minus strand of NC_063352.1, from coordinate 49,330,862 downwards.
CTAGTCAATTGTCATCAACAAGATGGCATTTACGTAGCTCCTTCAAAGCAGTAAAATCTGCCAGAGTGCTTCACAGGAGAAATTAGAAAACAAAATTTGTCTATGAGCCACAAAAGGGGATATTTTAAATGACCAAAAGCTTGGTAAAAGAAGAACATTTTAAAAATTTCTTAAAGGAGAGGAGGTAAAGAGGTAGAAATGTTTATGAAGAGACATTCCAGCATCTGGTGGCTTAGATTGGGGAAGGTGCATCTGACACTGATGTAATGATTAAAGTTCAAAATATACCCAAGGCCAGCAATAAAGGAGTGATCTCCTAAGGGTGTAGGACCGAAGGAAGTTATAGAGATAGTGTAGAAGGAGGCTATGGAGGCATATGAAAGTGAGGATAACAATTTAAATTCAAGGCATTGCTGTATAATGATATAAGGTAGGTCAGCAGGGATATGGTAACGGGCTAACTCAACTGGTGCAGGTTAGAATATAGGCAGTAGGCTTGATGCATCTACGTTTATGGAAGGTAAAAGATGGGAGATTGCGCAGGAGACAATTCGAATAGTCAAGTCTACAACAATCAAAGATATGGATGAGGATATCAGCAGTAGGTATGCTAAAAGCAGTGCAGAGTAGGGTGATTTTACAGACGTGAATGTAGACGGTTTTCATTATGATGTGAATATCTCAGTTTGTTCATCTCATGGCCAGAGACAAGGTTCCAATCAGTTTGTTCAGCATTGGACAAAGCGAGGGATGGCGTCTGAGATTGGGGAAAAGAGGATATGTTAGGGAAGAAAGAGGAGCATCTGTATCTCAGTTGCTATCATTACCATGAGAGGTTGAAAAGGTGCATGTGACATATACTTCAAACATGACCTGACATGTGTACAACAGCCAAAACCTTGTTAAGGGTGTTAGCCTCTGTTCACAAGAGCGAGATCTGTAAGAGTGATGCACAGCAGACTGAGCATAGTGTCAATTCCTGTGTAAAGCTGATTTCACCATGATACTGGGAGATCCAGCTCTTCAGTTGTCACAGTTCAGCTACATGAAGGACCCCCCAACAGTGCTAGATAAAGGCATCATCAACTACATTCAGATTAGTAGCTGGTTGATTTCTCATTGTTGACAAAACTTTACCTGGGTTTTCATGCTCCATGCAGTTACTTCAAGTTTCAAACATCAACATGTGACAGCAGAACCTTGGGCTGACTTTACTGCTGCCTTAATCAGTTGCTCACAGACATGGAAGTGGTCCTAGTGCCCACAAAAAGGCAAAAGTGTAACTAGGGAGAGAATAGAGCCCTTTAAAGATCAACAAGGCCGTCTATATGTGGAACCACAGGAAATGGGTGAGATCCTAAATGAATATTTGTCATCAGTATTAACTGTTGATAAAGACATGGAAGCTAGGGAATGCAGGGGAATGAATAATGATGAACTGAAAAGAGTCCACCTTACAAAAAAGGAGGTGCTGGAGGTCTCAAAATGCATACAGGTAGAGAAAGTTAAGTTAATGCAAGACACTCACGGGGAGGTGACAACTTAGTGATATTGTCACTGGACTGATAATCCAGAGACCTAATTAATGCATGACAATCCAAGATCGAATCCTGCCACAGTAGACGGTGGAATTTGAAGATAATAAATAACTAGAACTAGGAGTCCAATGATGACCATGAATCCATTGTTGATTGTCAGAATTAGCCACCTGGTTCACTAATGTCCTTTAAGGAGAGAAACTGCCATCCTTACCTGGTCTGACTTACATGTGGCTCCTGACCCACAGCAATGTAATTAACTCTCAACTACCCTCTGGGAAATTCCCTCATCCCATGAATGAGTTGTAAAAAAAAGTCAACATGGCTTTGGCAAGGGTAGGTCTCTCCAGAAAATTAATTGAGTTCTTTGGCAAGGTGACACAGGCAATGGATTAGAATAGTGCTGTGAATATTGTATAGACGCCACATGGCAGGTTGGTTAGAAAATTCGAAACATTTGCTATTGATGGCAGAATGGATTAGACGTTGGCTATAAGATAGGAAACAGTGGGTGTAGATAGGCATTTCTCAGATTGGAGATGAGTTGAAAGTGGTGCTCCCCAGGGATCAGTGTTGGGATCCCTGCTTTCTCTGATTTGTATAAACAATTTGAAGATGGGTGTTGAGGGCAAAATCTCAAAATTTACTAAGATAGGCAGGATAGTGATTTGTGAGGATCATAGAATCCCCTACAGTGTGGAAACAGGCCCTTTGGCCCAACAAGTCCACACCAACCCTCAGAGTATCCCACCTTGATCCATTCCCCTCTAACCCACCTAATCTACACATCCCTGAACGCTATGGGGCAATTTAGCATGGCTAATCCACCTAACCTGCACATCTATGGACTGTGGGAGGAAACCAGAGCACCCGGAAGAAACCCACGCAGACACAGGGAGAATGTGCAAACTCCACATAGGTAGTCACCTGAGGGTGGAATCGAACACAAGTCCCTGGCGCTGTGAGCAGCAGTGCTAACCACTGAGCCACCATGCTGCCCATGCTGAGCAACTTCAAATAGACATCGACAAATTGACCAAATGGGCAGAAAATTAGCAGATGAATTTCAATGCATTTTGGTAGAAAAAACAACATGGAGAGACAATACAGGCTCAATGGTACAACTTTGAGGGGAGTACAGGAGCAGAGGGACCTCAGGGTCCACAGGCGTTATTCTCCAAAGGTGGCCAGGCAAGTTGAAACAGTTGTTAAGAAGGCTTATAACATCCTTGAGTTTGAGTGCATAGGAAATTTACTAGAATGATACCAGAAATGAGGAATGATAGATACAAAAAGAGATTTGAGATATTGGGCTTATTCTCCTTGGAGCAGAGAAGATTAAGTGGTGACCTTATTGAGGTGTTCAAAATTATGAACAATTTAAAAAAGGTGAAGAAGGATATTCTGTTTCTACTAGTTGGTATGTAACTAAGGGTCACAAGACTAACAGCAAGAGAGCTAGGAGTGAGATGAGAAGAAACATCTTTGCTCAGAGAGTCATTAGGATTTGGAATGTGCTGCCTGGGAGAATGCTGGAGGCAGATTCCATAGGAGGTTTCAAAAGAAAACTGGACATATATTTGAAAGTGATGAAGTTAGGGGGCTATGGAGATAGCGCTGGAGAGTAGGACTAGCTGGATAGCTCTTTTGGGAGTGGCATGCATGATCATGATAGGTCAAATGGCCTCCTTTTATACAGTAAAATTCTATCATTCTGTGACTGTCTTTGGAGGATATGACAGGAACAAGGTTCAATAGCACTTACAGTTCATCGGAGCATCCTTTGGTATTCTCGACAAATGCACATGAGTCCAAGTAAGAACCAAAAGAACTGCGGATGCTGTAAATCAGGAACAAAAACAGAAGTTGCTGGAAAAGCTCAGCAGGTCTGGTAGCATCTGTGAAGAGAAAATCAGGAGTTCTGAGGAAGGGTCATCGGACCCAAAACGTTAACTCTGATTTTTTTCTTCACAGATGCTACCAGACCTGCTAAGCTTTTCCAGCAACTTCTGTTTTTGTTCCTGATCATTAATACGTCTGGTCTTAGATAAGGTATCTATTCTTATGTGAGTCAGCACATTGAGGAGATGCAGGAAGTCAAGGTAAAAATGGGAAGAAAGCACCTTAAGAGCTCCACATGCAAATGGAACAAACACTCACATATTATCACTTGACCACAGGCTCTCTGCACAGTAGCACTGCAGGTACAAGCTGCGCCTGGAGATGTTTCTGTACTGTATATCTTTGTTTAGCTGGAGTAAATTAACGCACTGGAGTTCTTCAAGTAAATGAAATCCACATACTTCACTCAGGCTCTATTTAGATAATATTATTGCATATTGAGTACCCATCAAAAAGAGTACTTTAAACAACAGTGTATTTGTGAGCTACGATGGATATATAATCGTGAACTAAATAGTGATTAATATTGATTTAAAGTTATTTGGACTACCATTTAATATTTTCCAAAATTCAATATATTTAGGGAAACAACTAGTTCTCAAAATAAATAGGAAAAGAAATGCTATATTTGAAAGATATAGTTTCAGAAAAGTAGACTTGGCAAGTTCATTAATGCTACTTTTGCAGCTTTGGAGCTCTCCATCTCAGAAGATAGCGGAGGTGGGTCATTGACTATTTTAAAGATAGAGGTAGTTATTAGGAAATTGAATCAAAGATTATTGGAGTGGGAGCTGGAATATGGAATTTTGAACATAATCAAATCAGCCATGATCTTATTCACAGAGCAGACTTGAGGGGCCAAATGGCCTATTGCTGCACCTAATTCACACATTCATATGTTTGCATACTCATTTTAGCTTTTGATCCTATTTGTTAACTACTTCCATTAGAGTTTCAGAGTCAAAGCCTGGATGGATGAATGGTAATCCAACAATGTTATTTCAGAATATAAAGGCTCAGCATCTGAACTGCAATCTGCCAAGTAATTGCATCAATGGAAAAATGGAAAATACTTCAGGAAATCTACTTTAACTCCCCTGTCTGTCATGCTAAACCCTCACTAAGCTATATTTTGGAAATGTTCTGAAACAAACTCTCTTGTAAACCCCATACAAAATGAACTTGTGTGGCAATGCAACATTTGTATCGACACCATGAATATTTTACCATATGTACCAGACAATAAATTCAGTATTTTAGACTGAACTGTTCCCATTAACTTATTACCAAAAATTATCATTCTTAGACTATTGTAACTTTGATCTCACTAACCTTTGTCGTGTTAATGTAGTACTATTCAATGCAGTAGCACTATTCACATCAGTCACCAAAAATATATTCAGACATTTTAAAATTTGTCACAGAAATACCAGGGCACTTTATCTTTCTATAACATCCAAAGCATTCTATTGATTGTGATTTTCTTGCAATTTGTATTACGCCAAATAGACTGAAATGGACTTGTTTTCTCAAGTAACAATGCACTGCACGATATTATCTGATATATCCGGCGTAGACAATACACAGTCTGGAAATTTGCAATAGTGGGACTAGCCCTCATAAGAAGACTTTGCAGAAATCAGCTGTGAAACCTTAAGGGAACACAGAAACAGTTAACAAAAGTGGCTGTGACTTTATTCTGGAACTTGCGAAAATGTAACGGAACAAATTCACACTACATTGCTGTGATCATAATAAGTTGTTGAACTTGTGGTTCAGAATGTGATTACTAATTCTACTCATTGCTTTTTGTCTCTAGATTCTGTTACATGCTGATAAAACAACAGCTTGTCTGTGTACCAAAATGTGGTTTGTGGAAAACAAAAGCAATGCATCTGAGTGTTAGGTAGGTGAGGAGTGTTGCAGCTGCAGAAGTTAAAAGTTAAAAAAAAAAGTTCATCAGACTGCTCCTCTTATTACTAACATTCTAGTTTCCCATAGTCCATGTGGTGTCTGGTATCCAGCCCAAATGACCATTGTTTCTGTCTAATCCGCACTCCACAGGCAATCTTCAGCCTGCCATCACTGACATTGAGATAAATGCATTTCCTAACAGGGGTCACTGGATACCAAAAGCGTACAGGCTCTCTTCCATCCAGTACATTCCTTCTGAGAGATTATTCCACTGGGGAACAAAAATTATCTTAATCCTCACTAGGCATGTTTAAAAAGTTAAGGAATATAGCAACAATTGAGGTCTTATCTCCAAGGAAGTTTTTTTTTAATCTTCTGAAGAGAAGAAAGGGAACAAATATTTCTACATAGTTGTTCTCCTTGGGTACGGTGTGGTTTTAAATCATGCAGAGAATACATTTTTACAGCAAAACTATGTGCTCATGCATGTCTTGTAAAATATCACTTAGAGGTTCCATACTATAATTAACAAAGATCTATGGATTTGGCGATGTTGAGTATATAGACTGATCCTCTTCCAAGATCAGCCCTGATGGGATTTGGGCATGTCCGCCTGCAGATGTCTCTTTTTGACTTTCAATTTTCTCCCCACCCCTCTCCTCTGAAGCATTGACTTGTGGTTGGGCTACGTTTCAGCAGGTATCTATTCCCCTCACCCTTCCAGGTTCATGTGTAGGCAAAACATTGGCAGATAAAACATAATGCAGGAAACAATGATGTTGTTCGTTTTGCATGAAAAATCCTAAAGAAAGCCATTATTTAAATTGAAATAGACTGCATAACACAGCCATACAGAGGGATCTGGGTACATGAATTATAAAAGATTAAGATGAAGAAACTGGAAATAATTAGGGTCCCTGCAGTGTGGAAGCAGGCCCCTCAGCCCATCGAGTCCACTTCGAACCTTTGAAGAGCATCTCCCTACCCTAGACCTGTGAATTCTGCATTTCCCATAGCTGGTCCACCTCACCAGGACACTTTGGGAAATTTAGCACAGCCAATCCACCTAACCTGCACATCTTTGGACTGTGGGAGGAAACCAGAGCACTCAGAGGAAACCCATGCAAACATAGGGCGAATGTGCAAACTCCACACAGATAGTCACCCGAGGGTGGAATTGAACTCAGGTCCCTGGTACTGTGATGCAGCAGGGCTAACCATCGATCTGCCATGTCAAATGGAATGTTGACCTTTATTTCAAGGGTCTCGAGTATAAAGATAGGATAGTCTTGCTAGAACTGTATTGGATGTTGGTGACACCACATCTAAAACATAGTGCACAGTTCTGGGCCCCCATTGTGAGAAGGGATATACTTGCATTGGAAGCAGTTCTGAGAATATTCACTTGGCTGATTTCTGGAATGAAGGGAATTTCTTCAGAGGAGAAGTTGAGTGGGTTGGGCCTGTACTCATTGATGTTTAGAACACTAAGAAGTGATTGTAATTAAAAATACCTGAGGGAATTGTTGTCTGTTTTACCGATTGCATGCTGGTCTATTCCTGTGCTCCACAGTAACCTTTGAAGCCATCTGAAGCCAATTGGCCAGAACCACCAACTACGCAAAGCATACAGCAGAAAGCCAGCAACATCCAAAATCAGGGCAAAGACTGAGATTGCCCACATGGAGACAATATGCCCATACTGGGAGATTCAGAGTAATTGAGATCTCCAACAGTGCTTCAAAAAGTGCAATCATTTCAAGCCATGCAGTGTGAAATAATATTTCAAATGGTACAACTAAATAGCCAAATTTCAAATTGATTAAATGGGGAGCAGCACTGGTAAACTTTGCCTCAGATTCCTTGGGGTCCAAGACAAATTCAGCATAGATTTCATAGATTCACTCCAGAAAGTGGATGGTCAGAGCTGGGGGAAGATGCAGGAGAGTGTCAGCTTGTTAATGGTTTTGATATATTTACCACACTGGAAAGCCTACTAGCAAGGTCATTTAGATGAAAATTATTTCTACCTGATTTTTGCTGTTGACACATGCTCAGAGTTTCTTCATGCATTGGTCTGCCAAATTACCATTGGTCTAAATTGTACTTGTTCAATTGAGAGGAACCTTTTCAAAAAAATCCACATTCCATCCAACACCTGTATACTATGGGTGCAAGTTCTATTAACCACAGTTTCCTTCCCTGAAGAACTTTAGTGAGCCAGATAGGTTTTTCTGACAATTGACAGTAGATTCACAGTCATCATTAGATTTTTAATTTCAGATATTATTGAATTCAAATTCCACCATCTGCCGTGGGCCATCATAAATCTACTCTCTAAGAAGATTGTGAGTTGTAAACACCTTTCTGTTAGAGTGGTGAGGCCAGTGTGATCGAATATTTTTACAACTGATATAGATGGATTCTTGATTAACATGGGAGTCAATATTTTGGGGTAGGTATGAGGGTAAAGATGACACCTACTTAGTAATAAACAAGATGTCCGTACATAGGTTTGTTTCTTAGAAGCAATTCCAAATGGGCAGAACCATCTGAATCTTCACTTAAGGCTGTGCTTACTCTAAGTGCATCTGTGTGTCTTTCTTTTAACGTATTCATATACTTGCAGATTCCATCTGAGAGTCTGGATTGTGGAAGGTGTTTGGCTGTTTTTGCGTAGGAAAGGCTCATGGGATTGAGGTGGCCCTCTTCTCATTTTAGCTTGATCCTGGCAGATAGGGTTGTGTCAGTCTTTATGTTGGCATAGGAGGGTGTCCAGAGGAGGTTCATAAGAACAATCCTGGGGATGAAGGGCTTGTCATATGAGGAGCAGTTGAAGACTCTGTTTCTGTGCTCAATGGAGGGGATCTGATTAACACATACAGAATACTGAGAGGCATGGATCGAGTGGATGTGGAGTAGATGTTTCCATTAATATGAGAGTCTAGGACCTAAGGACACAGCCTCAGAGTGAAGGGACAACCCTTTATGACTGAGATGAGGAGGAATTTCTTCTGCCAAAGGGTGGTGAATCTGTGGAACTCATTGCTAATTGGGGCTGTGGAGGCCAAGTCATTGAGTGTATTTAAGACAGAGATAGATACGTTCTTGATTGGTAAGGGGATCAAGGGTTATGGAAAGAAAGCAGGAGAATTGGTTCAGTAGCATATCAGCCATGATCATATGGCAGAACAAATTCAATGGGTTGAATGGCCTATTTCTGTTCCTACATATTATGGTGTATGTGTGTTGGGGTGCGGCCAAAAGGAGATCTAGCACGTGCTGCCATCCCAGGAGACTGGGATCAGACAGCTGCAACTCCTTGGAGACATCAGCATGATCTGCCATTTCACCTTCACCATCCATTTGTTGCCCTTGTGGTCTCCATTCCCATGGCGATCAACAGGAAAAGGGGTCAGAAATTACAAACCATATGTTTGGACATAGGGAGATGAAGGGGTTCAGTTAGCAACCTGGCACTGGCAACATTCCATTGCCCTTGGCAAGACCAGAAAGGCTTCCCATGACCTCTTCAGCCTTTCCCTCAAAAAGGAGAACAGATTTACAACTGGCAAAATCGGACAGTCACATCACGGTTAAAACACAGGAGGCTATTCAGCCTATCGAATCAATGTTGACCCCCTGCAAATGTTTCTTATGTAAGATGTACCTGTGAGTATGGCTGATTGTAGAATCCATTGTAGGCATGATTAGTAAGCTTGCAGATGATACAAAATTAGGTGGTATTTTTGATAGCGAGGAAGGTTATAAAAATTACAGGGGGATCTTGATCAGATGGAAAAGTAGGCTGAGGATTGGCAAATGCAGTTCAATACAGATAAGTGTGAGGTATACTTTGGAAAATCAAACCAAGGTAGGACTTATACAGTAAATGGTAAGGTCCTGAGGAGTGTTGTGGAACAGAGGGACCTAGAAGTTCTAGTGCATAGTTCTTTGAAAGCGGCATCACAGGCAGACAGGGTGGTGAAAAAGGTGTTTAGCATGCTGGCCTTCATCGGTCGAGGCACTGACTTAGGAGTTGGGACGTTATGTTACAGTTGTATAAGTCATTGGTGAGGCTGCATTTTGAGTATTGCGTACAGTTTTGGTCACCCTGTTATAGGAAAGACATAGTTAAACTGGAAAATGTGCAAAGAAGTTTTATGAGGATGCTGCCAGGACTAGTAGGCCTGAGTTATAGGGAGAAGTTGGCCAGGATAGGACTTCATTCCTTGGAATTTAGGAGAATGAGGAGTGACCTTATTAAGGTGCATAAAACCATGAGGGGTATAGATAGGATGAATGCGTTTGCCTTTTTCCTAGGGATGGGGAATTGAAAACTAGAGGGCATAGGTTTAAGGTGAGAGGGGAAAGATTTAAGAAGGGCCTGAGGAGCAGCTTCTTCATGCAGAGAGTGGTTCATATATGGAATGGGCTGCCAGAGAAAGTGGTGGAGGCAGGTACAATAGCAACATTTAAAAAACATTTGGATAGGTACATGGATGGGAAGGGTTTAAAGGGATACGGACCAAATGTGGGCAATTGGAACTAGCTGAATGGGCACCATGGTCAGCATGGGCCAGTTTGGGCCGAAAGGCCTATTTCCATGCTGTATTACTCCATGAATCTATGACATGGGGGAGGGGAGGGGATCGGCCAATGGATTCTCCTGTTGTGAAGCTCTCAAAGCGTGTTCTTTCTATTTGCCATTTTTCTCACAAAGTAAATGAGGGAGTCTTTCCCTCAGTGCTCTGAGAGCACTTACTGACTAAATGATTGGGTGAAGACTCTGATTTCATTATCAATTTCTTTCAAACTCAACTCCGAACTGAAACTCTGTCTCAAAAGTTTCATAATTAGAATGTTTCCTTTTCTTGTTTCCAAGCTACATCTCAACATTTCTCCACAGGTGCCTCTCTAGTACAAGACTCTACATTTCAGCTGACAGTTAGGATTTTCGGTTATGTCCCTTGGGATAGTATTTTGATTAGAGCTGATCATAAATTAAGCAGCTGAACTTTCAAGTGAGACACTAATCCTTTTGTTCATTTGAAACTCTTATGAAAGTACTTCTTATAGATGACTGTTTAAAACAAAATGACACAGTATGAAGTAACAGTGCTCTGTATCTGGATACCAGGATACGAATAGCTAGATTCTGGTCTGTGTGTGACTTCATTTGGTTTCTTAAGCCCTGAGTGCTTCTAATCTTCCAATGTTGGTGAAGTGAGTTCATTCCACTGTCTATGTCTCTGCCATCTTATCTTTACCTTTTGGAACTTCTTTCTTTAAACACTAATCAATGTGTTTATTGCTCCAGCTTCAAACTTTCAAATTCAACTCTTCAGCAATCCTTTCGCTATCTGCAGCCTGCTCTTTATTCCAACTCAAGTCTGACCTCTTCCACGAAGGTCCAAATGATATAACCCAGTCATAAAAGTGCCATTTTCAATGCTTGTTGTTTATGTTGCTGTAAGTGTTGCAGGTGTTCATCCATTATCATTGTCCACAGTTTCCAAGAATCATGACTTGGGCCTAAACAGTTGCGATAAAACACAAACTATTGCTTACGTGCTTAAAGGGACAATAAATTATAATGAAATCAGCAACTTGGTTTTCCTGATAGGTTAATGCTTTTATCACATGATACAAAAGAAATGTTCCCACAACATATTGGAAATCTTGTGAGGATATATAAATGTTTGCTTATATGATGGATTAAGTACTTGAGGGAAATTAAGTGAATTGAAGTAGAGGTTTATTTTCCATAGTGAAGTAGATAAAGCTGCTTAGAACTCTAACTTATTTATTCTTAGAAGAATGGGTAGAGGGGATCTGATTGAAATGTATAACATTCTGACAGTCATTAAGGTTTTAGCAAAGATTTGTAGCTCAAGTTGTGGGTGAGGTTGCTGATTTGCTCGCTGAGCTGGCTTGTTTTCATTCAGACATTTCGTCACCATGCTCGGTAACATGATCAGTGATCGGAGGCCCCACTGATAATGTTACCTAGCATGGTGATGAAATGTCTGAACGAAAACAAGCCAGCTCGGCGAGCAAGTCAGCAATGTCACTCTGATAGTCTAGAAGCAAGTGAGATGTTTTCCCTGGTTGAGGAGTCCAGAACCAGTGGACACAGGCTCAGGAGATAGGATAGACCATTTAAGACACAGATGAGGAAATATTTCTTCATTCAAATGTAGTGAATCTGGGAATTCTCTGCCTCAGAAGGTTGTGGAGGCCAAGTCAGTGACTATATTCAAGAAAAAGATAGATACATTTTTAGACTTTAGCAGCAATAAAGAATACGGAGAGAAAGCAGGAATATGGTGTTGAGGTAGATGATCAACCATGATCATGTTGAATGGCAAGGCAGGCTTGAAGACCTGAATGGTCTATTCCTGCTCCTGGTTTTTCTGCTTCTATTTCAACTCATTACCACTCCTAAGGTCTAGTCATGGTGGATACTGGGTGAGTTGGTATGGAGGGTGTGAGGGCAAAGGGTGGTGTGTCATGAGTTGGCAAGAAGTTGGCACAGATGTTATAAAGGACCATAGGAGCTGGAGGGGTGATGGGATGGTATGTATTGTCATGGTGAATGGGTGGGCAGAGGTGAGGATTTGATTTGTTTTATTATTGTCACATATACTGAGACACAGTGAAAAGTATTGTTTTACATGCTATCCAGGCAAATCATACCTTACATACATAAATCAGGATAATAGAACAGAATGCAGAATATAGTGTTACAGCTGCAGAGAAGGTGGAGAGAAAGATCAACTCTAATACATGAGAGGTTTGTTCATAAGTCTGAAGAAGCTGTTCTTGAATCTTCGTCTCAGTATGTGTTTTCAAACTTTTGTAAGATCTGTCCAATGGAATAGAGTGGAAGAGATTATAAATGGGTTGGGAGGGGTCTTAGATTTTATTGGCTGCTTTCCTGAGGCAGCGGGAAGTGTAGATGGAATCAATGGATGGGAGGCTGGTTTGTGTGATGGACTGGGCTGAATTCACAATTCCCTGTACTTTGTTGCAGTCTAGGGCAGAGCAGTTGCCATACCAAGCTGTGATGCATCCGGATAGGATGCTTTCTATGGTGCATCTATAAAAATTGGTAAGAATCATTGTGGACATGCCGAATTTCCTTAGCTTTCTGAAGATGTAGAGGCATTGATGTGCTTTCTTGACCGTACTGGTGACACGGATGAACCAGGACAGATTGTTGATGATATTTACTCTGAGGAACTTGAAGCTTTCAACCTAATGGGACAAATGTTTGTGAAAACAGTTGGGATGAAGTCTCAAAGGTAGCCGGCAACGCCAAGGCATTCCAGCTGAAGAGGTCAGCGGAGCTACCAAGAAACCTGCTTGCTGCTCGCTAAAATATTGAATTAAAAAACAGAAATAGCAACCAGGCCACTATTTTTGTATGGGGTGGTGGTGGATCATGAAATTGTGGATGGGGATGTGGGGAAGTAAGGAAGAAATCCCTGTAGAGGACCAAGGCAGGTTGGAAGGGCCTGTAGGCCTAAATAGAGCTCTGTTCTCCCAGGCCTACTACCAGGTGCCTGCCTCCAATGTGTAAATTCGATGAACAATAAGAACTCCCTGCCTTATGGGTCCTGCTGGGATTTGAACCCAACTTGACAAAGATGGCCAATATTAGTACTTTAGGACCATGTCCAACTCTATTCCTGTTCTCCTCTATCCCAGTTCTGAGAAAGGGTCATTGAACCCAAAAGGTTAACTCTGATTTCTCTCCACAGATGCTGCCAGACCTGCTGATCTTTTCGAGCAATTTCTATTTTTGTTTCTGATTTCCAACATCCGCAGTTCTTTTGGTTTTTAATTTAGTATTTAACACACTGCCACATCTCTTCCAGGTATTCCCACCTTGAAGAAGATCTGTTCCTGTCTCCAAGGTAGTAGGAACTGCAGATGCTGGAGAATCTGAGATAACAAGGTGTAGAGCTGGATGAACACAGTTGGCCAAGCAGCATCATAGGAGCAGGAAGGCTGACGTTTCGGGTCTAGACCCTTCATCA
>NC_063352.1:49290431-49317063 GCF_021869965.1 Rhincodon typus | reverse complement strand
TGTGTGTGTCTGTCTGTGTGCGTGTGTATGTGTGTGAGAGAGTGTGTGTGCGTGTGTGTGTGTGTTTTTGTGTTGGTGTGTCTGTGAGCATGTGTGTGAGAGTGTGTGTGTGTCTGTGTGTGTGTGTGCCTGTGTGCGTTTGTATGTGAGTGTGTATGAGAGCGTGTTTGTGTGTGTGTGCGTGTGAGAAAGAGAGACCATGAAGGAGTGTGTGTGTGGGTATTGAAATAATTCTACAGTGGCTGGTATCCGTCACCAAGTCACACTTTATTTACAAGTGCATAGTACTTGAGGCTAGTCCGTCTTCCTCTGAGCCAGCTCTCAGAGTGGCCAGAATCTCTGGCACTCATGTTTATTTCCTGGACTGAGGAGATTCTAAATCATATGTTTCTTTTTCCAATTTTCTTTTCTTTTCTTTTTCTTTCCTTTCTTTTCTTTCCTTGCTTATTTTCCCCCACAGTACCCATGTTGTGCTTGCGTAACTGCAGGGACTCAGTGAAAACATCATTATGCAAAATAATGTTATTCAATATTTCTACCACCAGGAAATGTACCCATGTGGCCAGGGAACCAGTAACAAGGAAAGTCTGATAGGGTCAATGCTTATGTGAAAAGAAAACAGTTCTGCACCAGGGTGTTCCCAGGCCTCAGTGTGCTTAGCTTCTGAGGACAGACATTTTTAAACTAGCATGGCCGTAGGCAACTCCTGTTTATATCTGTGAGCTGGGGCTCCTGGATTAGACCAGGTTAAAAGCCCCAAAAAGGGAACTCATATTCTGTGGGTCCACCTGGCTGACATTGTTACAATCACTTCATCCCTCCCCCTGAGACATAGTCTCGTTCATTTTCCTGTAGCTTCTCCTGGGATGTTTTTACTCTGGATCTGATTCCTAAGATTCAGACTCAGATACTTGCCATGTGACCAGACCATAGCCTGCCTCTTGCATCTGGAACATCTCAGAAAAAACTCATCTTCCTTTTCTTCAGGTGGTAAAGGCGTTGAGGCTGTGACATCCATCGTGTCTATCTCAGGTTCCGAGGTTTCTTTGATGTGAGATGGATGGGAAGAACACATGGGTTCTGACAGCCTTTGTGGCTGTTCTGTGGGGCTGAGTATGTTTTGCTCCTGCCCTGTTTGTGAGCTTGCAGCTTTCATGTGGTCCATGTGCTTGCTCAGGACTGCCTCAGCTACCTGAATTTTGTACGTCACAGGACCTGACCTTGCATTGAGTATGCTTCTTACCAACACAGGGCCATTTCCCTGATCCTGGTACCAAACCTCATCCCCTGAAATAAACTGCCTCTCTCACTTAGTGGAGTCTTGTGTCCAGTATTGGCTTTCCTGATGCCAATCCCCAGCACCCCACCCCGCCAAGGTGCAGGAAGATCAGATTTAACCAGGTGCAGATTCTTCTCCCCATTAGTAACTCTGTGGGAGCTATCCCTGTAGTTACATGAGGGGTGGTCCAATAATCAAATGGGAACTAGAACAGTTTGGTATTGAGTGAAACTGTAGGCTGTTCTTTGAGCCTGCCTTCAAAGTTTGGACTGCTTATTCTACCAGACCATTGTATGATGGATACAATGGAGCTGTCCTTAAATGCTGAATTTCATTCGACTTGAGGAAGTACTCAGATACCCTGCTGGTAAATGATGGCCTGTTGTCTGTGACCAACACTTCAGGGAGCCTATGTGTTGCAAAAGATGGTCGCAGCTTTTCTGTCATTGTCCCCGTGTTTGACAAATGAATGCGATGCACATCCCACACTTATACTACACATCCTACACATCCTATCTCCCAGTTCCTACAGACAAAGGGGGTGGCCATGAGTACCCGCATGGGTCCAAGCTATGCCTGCCTTTTTGTAGGATATGTGGAACAATCCCTCTTCTGTAGCTACACTGGTCCTAAACCCCACCTCTTCCTCCGTTACATCAATGACTGTATCGGCGCCGCCTCGTGCTCTCACGAGGAGCTCGAACCGTTCATCCACTTCACCAACACCTTCCACCCCAACCTTAAGTTCACCTGGACCATCTCTGATACCTCTCTCTCCTTCCTGGACCTCTCTGTTTCCATCTCTGGCAACCATCTGGAAACCGATATCCATTTCAAGCCCACCGACTCCCACAGCTACCTGGAATACACCTCCTCCCACCCACCTTCCTGCAAAAATGCCATCCCCATTCCCAATTCCTTCACCTCCGCCGCATCTGCTCCCAGGATGAGGCATTCCACTCCCGAACATCTCAGATGTCCTCGTTTTTCAAGAACCGCAACTTCCCCTCCTCAGTGGTCAAGAATGCCCTCGACTGTGTCTCTCACGTTTCCCTCATCCCTCACACACCGTCCCCGCAATAATAACCAAAACAGAATCCCCCTCATCCTCACGTACCACCCCACCAACCTCTGGATCCAATGCATCATTCTCCGACACTTCCGCCATCTGCAATCCGACCCCACCACCAAAGACATTTTTCCCTCCCCACTCTTATCTGCTTTCCGAAGGGACCACTCTCTCCGTGACTCCCTTGTCTGCTCCACACTCCCCTCCAGTCCCACCATTCCCGGCAATTTTCCCTGCAACTGCAGGAAGTGCTACACCTGCCCCTACACCTCCATCCTCACCCCCATCCCAGGCCCCAAGAAGACCTTCCACATCAAGCAGATGTTCATCTGCACATCTACTAATGTGCTATACTGTATCCGCTGTTCCATATGTGGCCTCATATACATCGGGGAAACCAAGCGGAGGCTTGGGGACCGCTTTGCGGAACACCTACGCTCGGTTCGCAACAAACAACTGCACCTCCCAGTCGCGAACCATTTCAACTCCCCCTCCCACTCCTTAGACAACATGTCCATCCTGGGCCTCCTGCAGTGCCACAACGATGCCACCTGAAAGCTGCAGGAACATCATCTCATATTTCGCTTGGGAAGCCTGCAGCCCAATGGTATCAATGTGGACTTCACAAGCTTCAAAATCTCCCCTCCCCCAACCGCATCCCAAAACCAGCCCAGCTTGTCCACGCCTCCTTAACCTGTCCTTCCTCCTACCTATCCCCTCCTCCCACCTCAAGTCCCACCCCCATCTCCTACCTACTAACCTCATCCCACCCCCTTGACCTGTCCGTCCTCCCTGAACTGACTTATCTCCTCCCTACCTCCCTAACTGCACTCACCTTTACTGGCTCCTCCCCACCTCTTTGACCTGTCTGTCTCCTTCCACCTATCTTCTCCTTATCCATCTTCTATCCGCCTCCCCCTCTCTCTTTATTTATTTCAGAATCCCCTTCCCCTCCCCCATTTTTGAAGAAGGGTCTAGGCCCAAAACAGCAGCATTCCTGCTCCTCTGATGCTGCTTGGCTTGCTGTGTTCATCCAGCTCTACACCTTGTTATCTCATGCTATGCACATCCAACAACTTTTAACTGGGACACCTTTGATCACCCTCACTTTATCTTCCAACTGGTCTTGTTGACTCTGTAGACCAAATAGGTCACTTGCGGTGCCTGGAACACATATTTTCCCCTTCAAAGGTTATGCCTGCCTTAGAAAAATGTCTAAGAACTATGTCCACGTTCTCGAAGTGCTCCTTATTGGTCTTCCTTGTTATCAGTACGTCTTCCAAAGAAATGGCGACCTTGAATAGACCTTGTCCATCATCCACTGAAAAATGCCAGTCTCATATATTCATTCAAAGCCTTCTGGGTATTTATTGTTGCATACTTCTGGGAATCCTCATCTAACCACAATTGCAAGTATGCATAGCTCAAGTCCAGCTTTGTGAAGGACAGCATCCTGTCAGCTTTGTATATAGATCCTCTTTGCAAGAGATTGGGTACTTATCCAGCTGCGAGAAGTGGTTTACCATTTGTTTAAAATTCCCACAAAGGCAAACTGACCTGTTGCTGCCCATTCTGCAAACTATACTGGTTTGATGATTCCTTCACTTTCCAACCTCCTGATTTCTGCCTCTACTTTTGCCTGTAAAGCTAATGGCACTGGGTGAGCCTTGCAAAATCATGGAGTTGCTTCCTGGTCAACATGCAAAGTGGTGGTGGCTTCTTTGATAGTCCCTAGACCTTCCTGAAAAACTTCCAGGTACTTAATTAGGACTTCAGTCAGGCAGCCATTTTCTAACTGAAAAATGTTGAGCCAATCAAGGTAAATGTTCCTCAACCAATTTCATCCCAAGAGGCATGGACCCGAGTCTTTTACTACAATCACTGGTAACCGGACCAGCTGTTTCTCATACGAGACTGTAACCGATGGTATATCCTTAACCTGTAAAGACTCCCCGGTGTAGGTTTTCAGTCTGGCCAAGATCTTATGCAAACTTAAGGGTTGGAGTCCAGAGTGAATTTTATGAAAGACTGGTTCTGTGATCACTGATACAGCTACACTGATATCAACCTCCATTACAACCAGGTGACCATTTAACCAGATGACTATTTTGGTTGGTTCTGATTGGAATGATACTATGCAATTTAACTGTTCAAGCCAGATGTAGCTGAGCTTCCCACAGTGTGCATTCACTGGATACCGGCCTATGAGTTCTCTTCCTGAATTCAGGCCTAGTGGGACTTTTCTGCTGTCTTAAATCTGCATACTGGCAGCAACTACAATGTCTTGCTGTCTCAGATCCTGAAGATATCGTTAACTGTTTGGCTGAGGCTTGGCTTTGTTTTGAGATTTTGCTGTGGCCTGACCCAGAGTCCCGCATTTTAGGTTATGTCCTGTGTGAGGCTATGCAATTGCCTTCACTCAAGTGGTGTTCCCCAAGTTCAGTCGGCCTGGTGAGGGTGTCCACTTCCATCGGAATACCCTGTAACACACATGCTCCACTTGTCACATTTTCTAAGGTCAAAGTAGTGCCTGTTTGAAGTCCAGTTGGGATTCAGTTATTAGGCTCGTTTGTATGGTTACATCATTAATCCCAGGTACCAGTCTATCAGTATCTCATTAAGGGTTAATCCAAAGTCACATGCCACTGCCAATCATCATAACCTCGTCAAAAATCCCAACACAGATTCATTGAGTTCTCGAACTGCTGAATAAAACTGATAGAATCTGAGAATTACAGGAAGCTTGGGGTTGTAATATTCCTTAACTAAATCCGTCAAATCATAGAGTCACAGAGTCCTAAAGCACAGAGACAGGCCTTCGGCCCAAACTGGTCCATGCCGACCAAACTGTCCATCCATGATAACCCCATCTCCCTGCACTTGGCTCATACCGTTCTAAACCTTTCCTATCCACATATTGGTCCATATGCCTTCTAAACGTTGTTAACGTACCCGCCTCAACCACTTCCACTGGCAGCTCATTCCATATGTGTACCACCCTCTGTGTAAAAATGTTGCGCCTCAGGTTCCCATGCATTCTTTCCCTTCTTACCTTAAATCGATGCCCTCTTGTCCTCGATTTCCCCAACCCTGGGAAAAAGATTGAATGCATTCACCCTATCTATGCCTCTCATGATCTTATACACTTCTATAAGATTACCCCCTCAGAAGAAAAAAAAGTCCTAGCTTGTCAAACCTCTCCCTATGACTCAGTCCCTTGAGTCCTGGCAGCATCCTTATGAATTTCTTCTGCACTCTTTCCAGTTTAATAACAAGCTTCCTACAGCAAGGTGACCAAAACTGAACACAATACTCCAAATGCTGCTTCACCAACATCCTGTACAACTGCAACATTACCTCCCAACTTCTATAATCGATGTCCTGACTGTTGGAGGCCAGGGTGCCAAAAATCGCCTTCACTGCCCTGTCTACCTGGGACTCCAGTTTCAGAGAACCGTGCACCTGAACTCCAAGCTCCCTCTCTTCCACTACACTCCTTAAGCCCTACCATTCAACCTGAAACTTCTACCTTGATTTGACTTTCCAAAATGGAACACCCCACACTTATCTATATTTAACTCCATTTGCCATTTCTCAGCCTACTTCCCCAGCTGATCAAGATCCTGCTGCAGTTTCTGAAAGCCTTCCTCACTGTCCATGATACTGCCTATTTTATTAATCATGCCATGTACTTTCTCATCCAAATATAGATAATAAATGGGCCCAGAACTAACCCCTGAGGCACACCACTAGTCACAGGCCTCCAGTCTGACAAGCGTCCTTCCACTATTACTCTCTGCTTCCTACCATCAAGCTAATTGTGTATCCAATTTGCAAGGTCTCCCTGGAATCCATGTGATCTAACCTTCCAGAGCAGCCCACCATGTGGAACCTTGTCAAAGGCCTTACTGAAATCCATACAGACTACGTCTACTGCCCTGCCCTCATCAACCTTCCTGGTCACTTCATCAAAGCCATGCTGACTACTCCTAATCAAACCCCGCCTTTCCAAATGCATGTTTATCTTTTCCCTCAGAATCTTCTCAAGTAACCTACCTACCACAGATGTTAAGCTTACTGGTCTATAATTCCCAAGTTTTTCTTTGCAGCCCTTCTTGAATAAGGGCACAAAATTTGCTACCCTCCAGTCTTCTGGGACTTCACCCATGGCTAACGATGATGCAAATATATCAGCCAGGGCCCCCGCAATTTCTTCTCTAGCCTCTTGCGGGATTCTTGAATATATCTGGTCAGGACCAGGAGATTTATCCATCTTCCTACATTCCAATCACCTCGTCTGCTGTGATATGGACTGTCCCCAAGATATCACCACTAACATCCCTAAGTTCCCAAGTCGTCATGTCTTTCTCCACGGTAAACACACAGGAGAAATATTCATTGAGGACCTCGCCCATCTCCTGTGGTTCCACACATATATGTCCTCTTTGGTCTTTGAGGGGTCCTATTCTCACTCTCGTTATTCTTTTTCCTTTAATATACTTAAAGATTCTCTTGGGATTCACTCTAATCTTCCCGGCCAAAGCTATCTCGTGTACCCATTTGGCCCTCATGATTTTCTTTTTCAGTAAACTCCTGTATCCCCTATATACCTCCAGGGATTCCCTTGATCCCAGTTGCTTGTCCTGAGCCATGCCTCCTTCTTTCTTCTGGTCAAAGCCTTAATATCTCCTGTCATCCAGGGTTCCCTGCTCCTGCCAACCTTACTCTTCACCCTCAAAGGAACAAATAGCTGTCACACTTTTAAAGGGGCTCCCACTTGCCAGAGGTCCCTTTGCCTGCAAACAAACTATTCCAATCAATCCCTGCAAGCTCCTGTCTAATTCCATCAAAATTCACCTTGCCCTAATTTAGAACTTGAACCTATGGACCAGTCTTATCTTTCTCCATAACTATTTTAAAATTAATAGAACTATGGTCACTGGTCCCAAAGTGCTCCCCCACTGTCACCTCAGTGACCTGTCCTGCCTATTTCCCAAGAGTAGGTTGAGTTTTGCCCCTTCCCGAGTCGGACCCTCTATATACTGCTTGAAGAAACTTTCCTGAACACATTTAACAAATTCCACCCCATCTAAGCCTTTAACACTTTGGTAATCCCAGTCTATGTTAGGAAAATTAAAACTCCCCCACTATGACAACCCTATTGCTCCTGCAAGTCTCTGCAATCTCCCTGCATATTTGTTCCTCTAATTCCTGTTGACTATTTGGGGGCCTATAGTACAACCCCAATAATGTCACCATCCCTTTCTTATTTATTAGCGCCACCCACAGAGGCTTACTGGATGATCCGTCAGTTATTTCATCTCTGACTACTGCTGTGATACTTCCCTTAATCAAAAATGCAACTCCCCTTCCCCTCTTTCCTCCACCTCTGTCCTGCTTAAAGCACCCCCCTGTACCCTGGCACATTAAGCTGCTAGTCCTGTCCCTCCCTTAGCCATGTTTCTGTAATGGTTATAATATCCCAGCCCCACGTACCTATCCATGCCCTGAGTTCATTGGCCTTACCTGTCAGCCCTCTTGCAATTTAATCCAACAGGCATTCCTTGCTCCCTGTTATGTTCCAGCATGACCTGTCTCTTCAACTTGTTATTTCTGATTATTGTATTTCCTTCCAGCCTTGCACTTGCCTCCCTGCTGTTGAGGATCCCACCCCCTGCCAATCTAGTTTGAACCCTCCTTTGTAGCACCAGCAAATCTGCCCGCCAGGATATTGGTCCCCATCCAGTTCAGGTGCAACACATTCCTCTTGAGCAGGTCACCTCGGCCCCAGAAATGATCCCAATGATCCAGGAATCTGAATCCCTGCCCCCTGCATCAATTCTTTAGCTGTGCATTCATCCGCCATATCCTTTCATTCTTACCCTCACTAGCACCTGGCACTGGATGTAATCTGGAGATTACCACTGTCAAGATCCTGGTTTTTAACTTTTTTCCTAGCTCTCTATAATCACTCCACAGGACCTCATCCCTATTTCTACCTAGGTTATTTGTGCCAACGGGCACAATGACTTCTGGCTGCTCACCCTCTCCCTTGAGAATGTTCTACAGCCACCCTGGGCCCTGGCACCCAGGAAGCAACACGCCATCCTGAATTCCCATCTGCAGCCACAGAATCTCCTGTCTGTCCCCCTAACTATCAAATGTCCTATCACTAAAGTCCTGTCTACCTTTACACTTTCCTGCTGTATCTCAGAGCCAGTCGTAGTGCCACCAATCTGGCTACTAGTGCTTTCCCCTGATCAGTCATCTCCCCCAATAGTATCCAAAACAGTATACTTGTTTTCAAGGGAAATGGCCAGAGGGGATTCCTGCACTCTCTGCCTACTCCCTTTGCACTTACTGGTGGTCACCCAGCTACTCTCAGTCTGTACTTTAGGTGTGACCATCTCACTGAAACTCTTATCAATGATGCGCTCAGCATCTTGGATGCATCCTGGTCCAGCTCCAGCTCCCTAACACGGTCTCCCAGGAGCTGCAGCTGGGTGCACTTCCCACAGGGGTAGTCATCAGGGACGATGGAAGTCTCCCTGAGCTCCCATGTCCTGCAGGAGGAGCATGCCACTGCCCTAACTACCATCTCAAATGCTCTAAGACTAAAGAGGAAAGTTAAAAGGACTTTATCTGAGCTTACCTGTACTTTTTGCTGAGCCGCTGCTCACCGAAGCCTCTCGAGTCAACACCTTACTTCTTACTCTGCTATCAACACTCTGCTACAACTCTTAAAAGGTTCTTCAGGTGCTTCAGGAAATTTTAGGCTCCTAATAACTGAAAAAGCTGCAGGTCCACAAGCTGACGGGTGAAGTACTTGTTGCGTTTCGTCTACCTCATTTTGAGTTTCCTGAAAAAAAATGCATTCTTTCCACATACTGAGCACAATCTTCAATGGCAGGATCAAATGAACACATTTCCCAAACAATGGCATGATGCCAGAAATGATTACCCCAACTCAAAGAGCGAATTTCTTCAGGAGCATATTTTTTTGTCTTGTTGCTACTGAAATAACTCCACAGAGGCTGATATCCTACCACCGTGTCACACTTTATTTACACGTGCATAGTACTTCCATAGGTCTGGCTTCCTCAAAGCCAGCTCTGAGAGTGAACAGAATCGCTGTTATATCAGTCAGCCAGGGCACCCTCAACAACGACAACAAAAACAAAGTTGCTAGAAAAGCTCAGCAGGTCTGGCAGCATCTATGAAGGAAAAAACAGAATTAAAGTTTCGGGTCCATCAGTCAGTCAGGGCACTCTGATTGGACCAGATTAACAGCCCCAATCAAGGAATTCATATTCTATGTGGTCCACCTGGCTGACCTCGTTCCAATCACAACAGGAGTGTGTATGTGTGAGAATGTAAGTGTGTATGAGTGTGTGTGCATGTGTGTGACAGTGTCTATGTGCATGTGCATGTGTGAGAGTGTGCGTGTGTGTTAGGGTGAGTGTGCATGTGAGTGTGTGAATACATGTTTGTGTGAGAGCGTGTGTGTGTAAGTGTGTGCATGTGTGTGTGAGTGTGTGAATCTGTGTGTGTGCGTGTATATGTGTGAGTCTGTGTGTGTGAGTGTGTGTATATGTGTGAGCTGTGTGTGTGAGTTGTGTGTGTGTGTGAGCTCGCGTATGTGAGTGTGCAAATGTGTGTGTGAGTGTGAGTTGTGATTGCGAGTGTGAGAGAGTGTGTGTAATGTGTGTGCGTGCCTGCGTGAGTGTGTGTGTGTGTATGTGTGTGAGTATGTTAGTATCTGTGCATGTGTGTGTGTGGTTGCGTGCATGCGTATGTGTGTGTATGGATGCGCAAGCACACGTGTGCATTTAGGATGAGAGGGTGAGGAGGCATTCTATCCGACTGCAAATTGCTATTACCTGGAGTTCCCCATTTGAAGAGGTTGCTGGAAACTGATTCAATGGTAACTTACAAAATGAGATTGGATATTGATTTGTTAAAACAAACAGGTTGCAGAATTGCGGAACAATGGGACCATGGCACATGCAGTGAACTAGGTAGGTCTGTCAAAGAGACATCACCAATACAATGGGCTCAATGGTTTCCAATCTGTAATATATGATTCCATGCGTCTAACTCTATTGGAATCTCCACCCTGAGAGGTGGACCAAAGTGAATCAGCCGTGGTTGTGGCTGAGGTTTCCAAAGAGCAAAACCCAGATTCCCCTCTCTCCTTGCTTTAAGAGGATTGCTTTAGTCTCCAATCATCCCCTGTGATCAAGTAAAAGGACCTGATGCAGGAGTCTATGAAAAGCTTTTCTGATCTGCAGATCCTGCCTGAGCATCTTGAAAAAACAAAGGCAGCTTCTGAACAAATCTGCTCCTACTCGAAAGTTAATTGTTCAAAAGACTCAGGATCAAACCAAAAGCCAGAGACAATGCTTGCTTTTGTTGTGACTGAAAGAATGACCATGTGTAGCAGTAATACCCACACTCCGTTGCAAATAAGCACACCACGACTTGCGTAGAGTCATATAGCATGGAAACAGACCCTTCAGTCCAACTCATCCATGCTGACCAGACATCACAATCTGATCTAGTCCCATTTGGCCCATATCCCTCTAAACCGTTCCTGTTCATGTCCCCATCCAGATGTCTTTTAAATGTTGTAATTGTACCAGCCTCCTCCACTTCCTCCGGCAGCTCATTCCATACACGTACCACTCTCTGTATGATAAAGATATCCCTCAGTTCCTTTTTAAATCTTAACCATCTCACTTAAACTTTTGCCCTCAAGTTTTGGACTCCGCCATCCTAGGGAAAAAGATCTTGGCTATTTACCCTACCCTCATGATTTTATAAACCTCAATAAGGACACCACTCAGCCTCCAACGCTCCAGAGAAAAAATCTCCAGCCTATTTGGCCTCTCCCTTTAGCTTAAACCTTTCAATCCCAGCAACATGCTTACAAATCTTTTTTGCACGCTCTCAAGTTTAACCACAGGGAGAGCAGAATTAGTCTCAAGTAGTGAAGCTGTCGGAGTTTGTTTAACTCTTGATGATTTCCCTCATGGAGACTGAGGTTGTGAGATTGGGTGAAAGAGTGAGTGAACTGACCAGTAGACTGGCACCTGGCCATGTTTTGTAGGACACCAGTGAACCCTTTTCCCACAGTCATGGAGGGTCTGTGTGGCCAAGGGAGAGGAGCGGGGTCATGTGACCCTCCTGTGGACAGTTGGCTCAAGGGATGTGTGGGAACCAACGCGGCGATTGAGTGTGATAGGGGATTACAAGGTTCAGAAAGCAGACCTTTTCAATCTGTGCACTGGACTGTGCTGCACAATAGAAGTCTCACACCAGCCCTTTCTGTCTGTCTCTCGCTCTCTCTCTCTCTATCTCTCTCTCGCTCTCTTTCCCTATGAGCTGTGGTTGATGAAGACAGACGTGAAGTGGAAGGTCCCTCAGTCTGGATAACGTATGGTGCTGCTTTCAGTTTAAGCTGTGCCCCACACCTGCTGTTTTTGAGGGCACTGCAGATGAAGTGAGCAAATCCTGATCTACAAACTGGACAAGCACAGAGCTAAACTCAGAAATTACACCTCCATTGTCAACTGAGCCTCTCATCCCACATCGAATTATTTCTTTATCAACTGGCTGGGACAACCTTACCAGAAAGGCAATAAAGTGATTTAAAAATACAGTAATTCTCAGAACTGAACATCCCAGTCATACTGGAGTTCCATTTTGAAATGTACGAGATGAGTTAGACCATAATGTATCATTGGCAGGTTTCACTAGGTTAGCCTTCTGGTCCCACAGTGACACATTATACAAATTCACAGTCCAATTCCCATCATTTGGTTTGGGTTTTTAATCAAGTAAGGATCTAAAATGCAGAATGATATGGGGCAAAATTTGTTAATTCCGCCGAGATTGGGACTGGAGGCGGGAGGCTGAAAATCCACTGGTTTGCTGGAATGCTCTGGCTATTTTGTTGGAGGCTGGACAGACAGTTTCATAAAGGGTGGGATGAGATGGGACAGTGATGACTGTCTGCCCACTAATGACATGAAGCTTATTATTAAGTAACAGGCCATTTATGTCCAATACGGATGGCATAGTGGTTCAGTGGTTGTATTGCTTTCTCACAGCACCAGGGACCCGTGTTCAGTTCCACTCTTGGGTAACTGCCTGTGTGGAGTATGCACAATCTCCCCGTGTCTGTGTGGGATTCTGCCGGGTGCGCCAGTTTCCTTCCACAGTCCAAAGATGTGCAGGTTAGGTGAATTGGCCATGCTAAATTACCTGTAGTGTTCAGGGATGTGTAGGTTAGGTGAATTAACCATGGGAATGCAGGGTAAGAAGGACAGGATAGGATGGGGGGATGGGTCTGAATAGAATGCTCTTCAGAGGGTCAGTGCACACTTAATGGGCTGAATTGCCTCTCTCTGCACTATAGCAATTCTACCATAATATTCTTAGACTGACTGGGAGCAACAGTTGCTGGAGAACAGCCAAGGTATGGAGGTGACCTCCCAATGGATCAGAGCAGGATCCTGCATTGCTTTAAAACTCTCCCACTCAATTCCAGGAGCTGACGAACTGGGACTTATCCAATGGTGGAATTCTACCTCCATACAGCAACCTGACAGCTGTGATCAAATCCCTCTCTAAAAACTGTAGACAGCCTTCAGAAAGTGCCTCTACGTGGAGTTTGTGATCTCTCAGTGCTGGAGAGGCCTCCTATCATTGGATGGATTTCTCAGATGTGCCCATTAGCACGCCGACTCCTTAAAAATTATCCCTCAAGGATTCCAAGGGGAAAGAGAGAATGTGTGTGTGTGTGTGTGTGTGTGTGTGTGTGTGTGTGAATGTGTCTTTCCAGCCCCCTATTTCTGTGGTATCCGGGCTCACAAATTAAAATTCAGCCCATGGTTTTGGCTGCACATCTAATTTACTATTCAGTGGCGGGGTGGGGGTTCAGTTAGCTTAGTTAGAAGTTCAGATAGCTTGGATAGGAGTTTGGATAGCTTAGTCAGGGGGTTGGTTAGCTTAGTTAGAGGGTTGGTTACCTTGTTGGGGGGTGTCAGTTACCTCAAATAGAGGGTCAGTTAGCTTAGTTAGAGGCTCGGTTAGCTTCGTTGGCTGGACTGGTGGGAGTTAGTTCATAGTGACACCAGTTCCTGCATTGGCTGGGGTTACCATGATGGTCATACCTTGGCAGCCTTGCCCCTTCTTTGAGGTTAAACTCACCACCAGTCACTTTCTCATTTCTCGAATGAAAGACTGATGCTGAATGAAACAGTCTCCTCTAGGATCAGTGTCATTGTGTTACTAATAGGAAACTCATGGTACAGGTTGCAAGTTTTCTTACAACAAGAAAAGGCATCATGGATCTGAATATGCAGTTTTTTTTATCTGTCTGATCTTCCAACGTTAGCTGATTCTTCAGCAACGCTGTGTAGAAAGAAGAAACTTATATTTCTCTTGAGCCTTTCACCACTTGCAGACATCCCAAACAGTCGAAGTGTAAAGATTGCTATAATGTAGGAAAAGAAGCAAACATTTTTATACAGCAAGATCCCACAAACAGCGGTGAAATAAATGATTGGATAATCTGATTTTCTGGTGCTGCTTAAGTGGCAAATATTGGCAGGGAAACTGAGACAGGCTCTTCTTAGAAATAATAACCCTCTGCCTTTCCATCCATGTTTCCACTTGAAAAGGCGTGTAGGACCATGTTAAACATGTTATTTGAAAGATAGCATCTCTAATACTGCAGCATTCCCCCAGGCACCGCGCTAGAGTCATCCTTGTGATAGCCACCGTGCAACTTGGAGTCACAACCTTCTCAGAAGCTAGGAAGCTATCCCCGAACTCTGCCTGAGGCTCAGGGAAACACTGTGGTCTTATAACTGAGGCTGTAAGAATGCACTTGTCACTCTAGCTCCACTACCTCATGAGTCACAAGGTAAAATTCAAATAAAGATTATAGATCACAGATCATAGATGCTTTTCAAAATACCAAAACGGCCAATTAAATCCATTATCTATGTCAGGTTTTAAACAGAAAGATCTATCGACCAGGAAGTGGATTGGAGTGGCCATGTAAAATCAATGCCCCCAGCCTTGCCTGAGAAGTGTGCTGTTTGCAAAATTGGTGTCATGCTTTCACTCATGAAGCCCCCTATTGGCAATACAGGATTGGTCATTTACTCTCGTATCTTCCTATTTGATCATATATTAATGCCAGTAATAATATCAATAATAATCAGACCTCAATAATATCAGACCAATGGGGTCAAGGTTGTGAGCAAGGGTTTCTAGGGCAACCTGTCATATGATCCTGCTTGGCCACCAGGCCGAAGGACGTGGCCCGTTGGCTGACATTTAGGCTGCTAAGATAGAAGTGAGTTGTAAAAAGAATGTAAAGAGGTGACAAGAAGATATAGATAGGTTCAGTGAGTGGGAAGTGATCTGCCAAATGGATTAAATCCTGGGAAAATGCTAAATTCCCTATTTTGGTAGGAAGAAAAATAAAGAAGCATACTGTCTAAAAAATAAAACATTGCAGAGCTCTAAGATGCTGAGGAAACTATATGTCTGATTGGATGAATCACAAAAGGTCAGTATCTAAGTATAGTAAGTAATTAGGAAAGCTAATAGCATGTTATTGCATATTTGCATGGGAAATTGAATACAAAGGTGTGGATGTTATGCTACAGTTATACAGGTGTTGGTGAGACTATATCTGGAGTACTGTGTACAGTATTGGGCTCCACATTTAAGGAAGGGTGTAAAATGTGTCAGAAGCAGTGCACAGAATATTTACCAGATTAAGGTTTTCATGGGTGGGCACAAATACAAATTTGAGGTTACAATCAGATCCGCTCCAAACCTATTGCATGGTAGAGTAGGTTCAAGGTGCTGAATGGCCTCCTGCTTTTTGTTCATATATTAGCCCTACCCCTCCATTCCATAAATTCCATCCCATCATGATCCAGAAGAGGCTTTAGGGTTGAGCTATGTTGGCCCCTCTGTCTCATGATCCAGGCTGAAGGGTGTACAGTTAAAGCTGGAAGAGAAAGAAAGTTTGGATGTATGTATCATCATTAAAAGCTTTAAATGAGGGTCCCATTCTGGTACAGGTTGGTTATCTGTCCCAATCCACTGTCTAGCTCTGTTAAAACTGAACCTGGCCACGTTTGAGGCAGATTCTAGTTGCAGAATCATGACATTTTTAATGTCACACCCAAATGCATCTCTTACCCTTCAATACCTCAGTGGCCAATGTACTGGATGTAATCATGATGGTGGAAGCAGTTAGTACGGTTCCATTCAAATTAACGTTATACCAATTTATTTCAAAAAGTAATATTTCAAGAGACAATATATGAGGACTCTGGCGCACAGTGAAGTTCAGAGAGAGTTAGTCTGAAGACCTAAAGGTGCCTATTTCAATCCTCAGTTGCGTGGGCCCCTTGTGATGTATTGGCAGTGTCCCCAGCTTTGAGCTAGGAGGACGTGGCTCAAGCCCCTACCTGCTCCAGGGATGTGCAATAGAATCATAGAATCCCGAAGTGCCATTGGTCTATAAGCAACCCGACAGATCTGTCAAGGCGTGGGGTCAAATCCCACCAGAGCTGCTGTTGAAGTCTAAGTTAATTGATGAAATTGAAAACTAGTGCAGTAATGGTGACTTTGAAGTTATCATTTATTTCCATTAAAAAGCAATTTTTTTAAAAATTCATTCACCAAATGTGGGTGTCATTGGCTGGGCTAGTATTTAATGCCGACCCTGGGTCAATTAAAATTCGATCACACTGCACTGAGTTTAGAGTCACATGTAGTCCAGATCAGGTAAGGACGGCAGTTACTTTCCCTGTGGGACATTTCACTAAGGAAATCTGTCAACTGTAATTGACCTGGTCTACATGTGACTCCAGGTTGCCCCTTCACTGCTCACTGCAATGCTTGACGAGCCACTCCATTGAAGAAGATAGGGATGGGTCAAACGCTAAATTGTCAGTGATGCCCACATCCCATCAAGACTAAAACAGAATTCTGACATTCCCCAGTGGGAAATTCACTCAAAGCTGATTGTGCCCGTTATGTGTGCTGGGCTAACTGGTCTTAGATGGATCATCCATTTGTGTTCTACAATTGGCATCAGCGAGACGGCAGAATCAGCTGGTGTCCCTGTCCCTGACATGCCCACGAGATTCATACAGCCTTAGCCTGGCAACTAAGAACGGCTGTGACCTGAGATATTGAAGAATTTTCCCCTAAACCGAAGGGAGAATTACAAAGAAGATGTGTAAGAAAATTGAAAAATAAAACTGACAGCCTTTCTGTCAAAAAAAACAGTTTGACACACAATCATTTTTCACAAGCGTATCTAATGATATTACATATTTCAAGCTGACAAGTTTAATCTCTTCAAATGAAAACTGTCATGTTGAAAGATTACATCAAGGGAAATGATATTTGCTTCATTTTGTAAGATCTGAATCTTTGATCCAACTCCTTTAATTTCCCAACAAGACACCAATGTTGAGGGGAAGGGAACCTGCTTGGTGGAAGAAAGTACTTGTGTAAACTCAATTTACAGGGTAATTAAGCCTGTCAGAAAAGATTTAACAAACTCAAAGGGTCGAGTTTACACTCCAATGCGCCAATAATTTGACACACACGAGAAAAGAGAGGCGCCTTTCAGAATCTGAGGGCCTACACGTGAGACTCTTTCTGAAGGATCTTAATAGAATGGAGTAGAAGATTCTCTCAGGCAACTGTTCAGAAAGTTGTCCTGGGCAGTCAGCCAGATTGTATTCCCAATAGTCCAGGAAGGCATGTTCCCACCTCCTGTTCTGTTAGGAGAACCGTAATGTCTGAGCTGGAGTGACAAGACCTTTTAACCAAAGGATCTGAGATTCTGACAGGATGGGCATTGGTAGCAGATGAGATTGGAATAGCACGCATCGAGAGTCAGGTAGCCCCTGTAAGAGCAAAGCCCAGGACAGGATGTGTATACTAGTCAACAGAACATACAGACTTTGTGTGAGGTAAACTCGGAATAAGTTCAAAACCTACAGGGTCCAAGCCTTTAGGGCACCAGATCGGGACAGATGGGCAACCATACTAAGTTCGGAGGTGGGCTGGCTTTTCTGTGGGGAGGTGGTGAGAGACAGCGTCACTGGTTGAGGGTTCTCTGATCCAGAGAAGGGCTGGCGTTATCAGACTGTGGGGTGTGTGCTGGGTTTGAGGCTGGGGTGGACTGTGATCCAGGAGCACCACTCAGACTGACGATTTCACTCTCTGACACTGAGTATAGGGACTCAGATGGCCCAAGGGCAGGAGGTTCAGACATGGCCCATCAGGTTTGAGGTTCTTTCAGCCCTTTCAACTGAGACTGGGGGGCTGCAGGAAGATGAACCAACTGACCAGGGCGACATGGTACAGGAAATCATAGGGAGCAAATAGATATACAGCGATAACAGGGGACAGGATCGTCAGGGGAATTGACACAATATAAAAAGGTGGCCTTAATGTGAAACATCAAGACGTGAGATCAGTTTTGGGTAGAGATAAGAAATTGTAAAGATAAGAAGTTACTTGTGGTCAAAGCTTAAAGACCCTCTAACCTTAAGATGAGCATGTAGGAATAAATAAATGGATGCGTATAAGAAATGAACACATATGCTTTAATCTACAGATAAGCTGGGAGCATCAGATTGGCAATGGTAGCCTAGGTTCAAAGAATATTTTTGGGACAATTTCTTAGAGAAGTATGTTCCACCTCCAACCAGGGAGCAGGCCATCCCAGACCTGAAAATATGCAATAAGGCAAGGGTTGATGATAAGGGAGCCTCCAGGTTACAGTCTCAGTTGAAAGGGCTGAAAGAACCTCAAAGCTGATGGGCCATGTCTGAACCTCCTGCCCTTGGGCCATCTGAGTCCCTATACTCAGAGTCAGAGAGCAAAATCGTCAGTCTGAGTGGTGCTCCTGGATCACGGTCCACCCCAGCCTCAAACCCAGCACACACCCCACAATCTGATAACGCCAGCCTTTCTCTGGATCAGAGAACCCTCAACCAGTGACGCTGTGTCTCACCACCTCCCCACAGAAAAGCCAGCCCACCTCCAAACTTAGTATAGTGTGATGTTTCCATCCTATGGTATGGAAACAGGCCCTTCAGCCCAACAAGTCCACACTAACCCTTGCGGCATCCCACTCAGACCCATCCCCCTATACCCATGAACCCATGAGCCCATGAACACTATGGGCAATTTAGCATAGCCAATCCACCTAGTCTGCACATCTTTGGACTGTGGGAGGAAACCAGAGCACCCAGAGAAAACCCGCACAGACACGGGGAGAATGTGTAAACTCCACACAGACAGTCGCCCGAGGCTGGAATCGAACCTGGGTCTCTGGTGCTGTGAGGCTGCAGTGCTAACCACTGAGCCACTGTGCCGCCCTATTTTGGTCTCCATATCTCAGGAATGATATTATTGCCATGAAAGGAGTGTGATGAAGGTTCACCAGGCATGTTCCTGGGATGACAGGGCTGTCTTCTGAAGAGACATTAGTGAAACTGGGCACTTGTTCTCTGGAGTTTTGTAGAACGAGAGGTGATCGCATTGAAAGTTACAAAATACTTAAAGGGATGGACAGGCTAGAAGCAAGTAAGATGGTTTCCCTGGTTGTGGAGTCTAAAACCAGGGACCACAATCTAAAAACGAAAGGGGTGCCACTTAAGTCAGAGATGAGGAGGAATTATTTTACTCAGAGGGTTGTGAATCTTTGAAATTCTCTACCACAGAGGATTGTGGAAGCTCAGACTTTGCGTATGTTGAAGCTAGAGGTTGATAGATTTCTGATTACCCAGTTATAGGGATGGGGTGAGTGAAAGGGGTTCAAGTGGTCGATCAGCCAGGATCACATTGAATAATGAGGCAGACTCAATTGGCTGAATGGCCTTTTCTGTTCTTGTGTCCTTAGGACGATAAGAAAACCATGTGTTTAACATAGCAGAAAGGATGACACATGACGGAGACATAAGATTTGGACGCTCATTTTCATGTATTGAAAACAATGTCATCTTTGAAAGAGGCTGTCACATGAACTTCCACTTGCATTTTCAATTAGTATAACTAAGTTAATCAGGGTAACTGAAGGTCAACCTATTCACTTAAACAAGGAACAATTTTGGCCTGAAAACATTTAAAGGGATGTTACAGAGGAGATACTCACCAAGCAGACCAAAAAATAAATTAGTTATATCGCAGGTTATTGAGTCAAGTAGATCAAGGCACACACAGAATCAGTTGCAAGTTGCCCTGGTTTTTAAGTTTCTTTTTAATTAATTCTACTTGCCTTTGTGCTTCATGCTTTCTTTTTTCCTTCTCGGATCAGTGGCTATGGTTTCCACACCAAAAACCAGTATAGTTCCTTCTTTCTAGCGATGGAAACATTTGTTGGTCGTTGTTCAGATGGTTTTCTCTAAGTAAATCTTGGCTCTTATCCGGTCACAGGATCTCAATCACAAACAGAGACCATTAAAATTTATCATCATTAATGTACCAGCGCTATTGCTGTCCTACTGTTTGCTCACCTAATGTGGATCTAGGAACTTCTCATCTGTCCTGCTGTTTACATGTTGATCCACAGTAACAGCCCCATGGTATGATTTGCAATTGTGTGGGGTTCAGACACAAGTCTCCATTATGTCTTTTAGATATCCAAGTCACAATCATCACTCATACTTCCTAAAAAAAACTTCATCTTTCTTTCTTCTTAGTAAGTCCCTCATCCCCATTCTCATTTCCTCTTTAGAATGAATAGTTGCCTCCTCACTCTTCCATAACTCCCTGTTTCATTCCCTCCAGTCTAGTTTTCAAACACTGAAACCACCCAAACAGTTTCCCAGCCCAGCACCTCTGAGCTAGGCCTCTTTGTTCTTTCTGAAGCATTTGGTACAGTTAACTATATCACCCTGCTTGATAGATCTCCTCCAGTACCCAGCCCCCAGGACCTTTAGACCTCCAATAGTGGTAAAGGCTCAGTCCTACTCTTAGTGGTTCAGTTTTTACAAACCTTACAACTTCAAAATATTGTCAAAAACCACCTCTTTGGGAAGTCTTCTCTCTACCATTCTTATCTGTCTTTACATATATAAATGGATATATAAATGCAAGTTTGTACTTTGCCGCTGAAATAAGTCTCAATCTTCAGTGTACACTTAAATGTGAGTCAAGGCAATTCAGAGATATACATTTTGTTGTTTACTTTACAAAGCAAATGTTGGATTTATCTGTATTGACTTTTAAATCTTACTTTCTCGTGTGTTCAGAGACACTTGATCAAACTAACCCACGATCAGTCATGGCATAGCTCCAAAATCAATACTGTGTAAACCTAGAGACAGATTTACCCACTATCAGAACAGATATGATGCTGATATGAGGCACAATCTTAAAGTCAGCTTAATTTAAAACTCTCTAATCAATTATTTTAGAAATTGTTCTAAATAACCGCTCATATAAAGCTATGAAATCTTCCTCCACAGGCATTTTCCTTATCTTATTCCAATTCTTATATCCATTCTTTTATGTTTTGCCGCACCCTCAAACCTACCTTCATTTCTCTATCTTCTGTCTGCTGTTAATTCTGTATTCATTTTTAGGTCTCACTTACTGTTGTGTTCTTGTGTTTTGCATTTTTTATCATCCAAAACATATCTTGCCATCTTTTACATTTGATGGCAAATGTTGACATTTCTGCATTTTTGTTTTCTGAATTAAAATGTGTATTGATTTTACTATAATTCCTGATATACAGATATAAATGTAATTTCCCAACTGGTGCCACACTTCATGTTAAGTCCTAATGCTGTTCTCTGGGCTCAAATCTTTATTTAAAGACTGGCAGTTTCAACAGGCTGTCTCCGTAGTAGTAATATCCAGACATACCTACACTGTCTGCAATGTGCAGATGTGCTGGCATATATACGTGATGTATGATGAAGCTGCAGTTATGATATCTTTGTCATATGAGACATGGGGAGTTCATCCATGGTCCACATGAACTTGTAGCTGTCGAGAGCCTTTCGCAACCTCAAGATGTGAAAATTACTTCACGTGGTAATGTTGCTAGATAGTAATCCAGAAGTCAGACTCATGCCTGTGAGCATGGGTTCAAATTGGCCCATGGCAATTAGTGGAATTTAAATCCACTTTTTAAATAGGAAATATAAATTGAAAGCCAAAGCTGAGTTTTTGCCTCTGGAGGACCGGCTTACTATATTTCACAGTTCCACAAACCTGGCCCAGGATACACCCCAAGATGTCTCAGTAGTTAGCACTGCGGCCTCACAGTGCCGTGGACCCAGGTTGGATTCCACCCTCGGATGACTGTCTGTGTGGAGTTTGTACATTCTCCACATGTCTACATGGGTTTCCTCCGGGTGCTCCAATTTCCTCACACAGTCTAAAGACTCGTAAGTTAGGTGGGTTGGCCATGCTAAATTATCCTTATTGTCCAGGCGAGGTAGATTAGCCATGGGACATGCAGGGATACAGGATTGGGGTGGGTCTAGGTCGGATGCTGTTCGAAGGGTTGGTGTGGACTCAATGGGCTGAATGGGATTCTATTATTCTAAGGTTGGGATTTTTATTACGAGCTGTGCTGGTTCTCTGTGATTTGGTGCCAGCTAATGCTGGAATGAATACAAAGGCAGGTTGGAGCTTTGTCCTGATTTAATGCATGTGCATTCTGTGGAAGTTTGAAAGAAAAAAACTGAAAAAAAAGAAAGAAGAAGAAAAGTAATGGCATGGTGGCTTAGTGGTTAGCACTGCTGCTTTACAACACCAAGGACCTGCGTTCAATTCCACCCTCGGGTGGCTGTCTGTGTGGAGTTTGCACATTCTCCCTGTGTCTGTGTGGGTTTCCTCTGGGTGCTCCAGTTTCCTCCCACAGTCCAAAGACGTGCAGGTTAGGTGGATTGGCCATGCTAATTGCTCATAGCGTTCAGGGATGTGTGGATTGGGGGGGTGGGTCTGGGTGGGATGATCTGAGGGTCAGTGTGGATTTGTTGGGCCAAATGGCCTGTTTCCACACTGTAGGGATTCTGTGATCTATGATCTATGACAACATTTCAACCCTCACCCCCATACTCTCCCTTCCTTATCGATGCCTTATTACACCTCAATCCACTTTGTATATTCCAGTCATAGAATCCCTACAGTGTGGAAACAGGCCATTCGGCCTAACAAGTCCACACCAATCCTCCAAAGAGCATCACTTTACCCAATCCCTGAAACCCCGAATTTCCCATGCCCAATGCACCTAACCTACACATCGCTGAATACTTTGGGTAATTTAGCATGGTCAATTCACCTAACCTGCACATCTTTGGACTGTGGGAGGAAACCGGAGCACCTGAAGGAAACCTGGGCAGAACATGCAAACTCCACACTGACAGCCGCCCAAGGCTGGAATTGTATTCAGGTTGTTGGCCCTGTGAGGCAGAAGCGCAAATGACTGAGCCACCATCCTCATGCCCTCCAAGCCAACATTCAGCCTCCAGAACCTTATCATACTCCCATACTAGCGAATGCCCCTTCTTTCCCCATCCACAGTCCCCCATGCCAACCTATGCTTCCAGTTTATGGCTCCACTACTAATTTAGTGCTAATTCATGCCAAACTATTCCCTCACCTTCACCACCATTTTCCCTTACACTGACCATGACCACTCACCCAGTATTCACCCTGAGCAGAGCTCAGGCCAAATGCTGAGATTTAAGAATATAGTCTCTATTGCACACTTTAATTTTAAGAAAAATTCACTCATTTAAAGAATCAATAAATTTAGCTTTCTTTACTTATTACCTTGTAATATTACGATGACTATATACATTTTATTTAGAATACAAACTGAAAAAGTGGGAGTTTGAACTCCTTTATTTCAGGGAAAGAATCAGTTCTTTTATAAGACAAAGCAAAAGTGGAACGGTGTGATGTTCACTCATCTGTTCCAGAGGAGCATGTAACTTTTGCTAAACGTGGATTTGATACTTTAGTAAGATATGCTGCATGAGGTGACTTTGGGTTGAAAGATGAAAGGAACTATCCAGTATCAACTTGTTAGTTAGATTTAGGTAGCAGCTTGTTACAGACTGGCAGAAGAGAGAACAGCTGGAGTCTCAGACTTCTGAAAGCATGCAAGCAAGACAGATTGTTCTCCCTCTCTCTCTCCAAGTCTGTGAGTGGAAAAGAAATAACACTCAAATATTCTAAAAGACCTAGGTCTAACTGACTAACTGCCAAATCAAGGATCTCCACACTCACTAAAAACATTATGTAACTGTCAAAATCTAGATGATCTTTGAGAAAGTACCTCAGTTCCCCTTGAGATTTAGATCCATAGTCTTTGTTTATTTTTGCCCATATTTTCTACTCATGATATCCTTGAAAAGTTGTCTTGTCCATCTTATTTGGGGATGGATGTGTCCATGTTTGGATGTAAAAGGATGTGCTTTAAGTTTTTATATTGGCAATTAATAATCTATTTTGTCGTATGTTAAAGAATACATTTTTATAGTAAATACACTTTTGTTTTCTTGTTTATTGACAAAACCTGGTGAATTTCTTTTATATGAGTAACAGTCACGTGTTAAACCATCCAAGTGTTTAACTTTGTCACAGTTCACATTTGAAACATGATGGAAGACAGTTGATGATCGTTACAGGCTGGCCTGAATTTTGTACAGAGCCACTTCATCCACTCCTACTGGGTTTATCACTGCTTAGATCCAGAAATGAAGGGATGCCTATTTTATAGGCCCCTGTCTGCATTGGAGGTCTCTCCAAAATGGTCCCACCCCTGTGTGATCCTTCTCCATCCTACTGTTTTCAGTCAGCCATCATTTAACCCCCTACACCATACTAGCTGCAACAGTTCAAGAAGACAGCTCCTCACCACCTTGTGCAGGGCATTTAGGGAGTGAACAATGCCCACATCCTATTAATGAATACAAAATAAATGTTTTTTTGATTCATAAGTGTGGTACAGTTTTAAACCACGAGCTACACCCCAGGTAAGCTGATTTTGGCCTAAGTGTTTTCACAGGCCCACCTTCCAGCAACATTAACTGGAAAGCAAGAAATAATTTAAATCTTGGAGTCACATGACAACACAACCACTTAATTCAAGCATAAAATCACTTATAAAAGTATGCATTGGAATTCATAGTCCCATTTCAAGGAGACTGCAACATCTGGTCAAACAGGAAAATGGCAGGGCACTCTATTGCGATAATGGAAATCTGGAAAGCTAGCCATGAAGCATAAAACTACTAAATAAAAATTTTCTCACATTTTCCCATCCACAGTCCACAGGGAGTGACATTGTGAATGAAATCAGTTAACTCATTACTGAGCTCCAATCGAGTCTGGGAATATTCTGATTCGCATATCTCATTGTCACTCTCCTGCACTTACACATTGTACCATCTGGACTGTTGTTGATTAGTGCCGTTTAATAGGAGCTTGGTAGCGTTGTACAGACATTTTGTGTCATTCGGCAGATAGATCCGAACGCCCAGCTGCTGTTTTCCACAAGGTGACCCTCTGCTCCGCACCATGCTGTCTGATCGGGGTTACAGAAAAAAAGGTGAAGTATGATACCTGAACGGAATGCAAGACCAGTCGAAGCTACATTGGACATGGAGTGTGAGTGCTCAAGATAGAAAGGGCTACAATGAGATGTTTCTTTTCAATATATTTGAAGAGCTGTATTCCAATCTAATTCAGGACATTTTTGAATACATTTTAGAATGTGCCACATCCTTCATAAATTGCCATTGGCTCACTGATACTTCGTGCGTATACTATATAACCCATTGTGTGCAACTTCCTTTGAATCTGCTCCATAGAATGCTCCTAACCCGCTTCCCCTCATTTACAGCATCTCAGTTCCCATCACTCATTTCAGTGAAATAACAAGCTCTGAAATGTGTCCTTCAAAGTATTTAATTCAAACCAGACAAAGGGAGCCATAAAACAACAATGGTGAGAAACATTCGAAAACTGAGACTTGTTCCCGTCTTTTTAATTACTACCAGCTCAGGGATTTTGCTACATTGAGTAGATGTTCTTTCTCTTTCATGCTATACCAATTAATACAAAAAGAAGTTGTTTGATATTTTGCTAAAGTAATTAAAGTCATTAGTGCTGGTTTAGTCATGGAATACGGTAGACAGAAATCTGGGAAACAACAATCTGAGAAAATCTTTTGAGAATGCAAAAATATTGGGAGAGTGGTTGCTTAATACTAACTACTTCAGACCTCCCACACTGACATGCATTGCCGGAAACATCACAGTAATGCTGCATTACATTGTAACATCTATGAATTTTATAAAGTACAGGTTTACCAACACCATGTTAGGAAGCAGCAATTACAGCAGTATTGTACAATGTTTTAACTTTAATACAGAACCTATTTACAGGTCATCATGTGGTAATAGATTTTGTGACCAATTATGGTGTCAGCCAAGATAAGCATTTACTGATCAGTTTGATTGTGCAATACGCTGAAACAGGGTGAATTTTTTGCTCCTTTATCCATCTTCTATCTGCCTCCCCTTCTCTCCCTATTTTTTTCAGAATCCCCTTCCCCTCCTCCATTTCTGAAGAAGGGTCTAGGCCCGAAATGTCAGCTTTCCTGCCCCTCTGATGCTGCCTGGCCTGCTGTGTTCATCCAGCTCTACACCTTGTTATCTCTAATTGCTACCTAGTTGGTTTAAGTTAGAAGGATGGAAAAGAAAATTAAGATGGGGAAACTGTTAACCTGGGAACACCAGCATTACCTTCTGAAAATGTGCGTCAGGTGATACTGTACATCGAGATTGATTTTACATGCCCACCATGTATGCAGAATTGCATCAAGTTTTGTCCAGGAATTCTGGGAAGATATTTGCTGGTAACACATAATTTGATCCTTCTAAGA
This sequence comes from Rhincodon typus, assembly GCF_021869965.1. Taxonomy (NCBI): domain Eukaryota; kingdom Metazoa; phylum Chordata; class Chondrichthyes; order Orectolobiformes; family Rhincodontidae; genus Rhincodon; species Rhincodon typus. The sequence goes on along the minus strand of NC_063352.1, from coordinate 49,290,741 downwards.
GGTGTGTGTGTGTATGTGTGTGTGTGTGCGCGCGCATGGGTACGTGTGCATGTGTATGTGTGTGTGTGCATGTGTATGCGTGAGTATGTATGTGTGTGTGTGTGCGTATGTGTGTGTGTGCATGTGTGTGTGTGCGTGTGTATGTGTGTGCGTGTGTGTGTGTGTGTATGTGTGTGTGCATATGTGTGTGTGTGCATGTGTGTGTGTGTCTGTTATGTTTGAGAGTGTGTGTGTGTCTCTTTGTGTGTGTTTGTTATGTGTGAGTGGGTGTGTACATATGTATCTGAGTGTCTGTGTATGTGTGTGTTGG
>NC_063352.1:49248420-49290031 GCF_021869965.1 Rhincodon typus | reverse complement strand
AGCAGGAAGGCTGACGTTTCGGGCCTAGACCCTTTTTTCTGAAGAAGGGTCTAGGCCCGAAACGTCAGCTTTCCTGCTCCTCTGATGCTGCTTGGCCTGCTGTGTTCATCCAGCTCTACACCTTGTTATCACACACCAGGGAATTCCTGGAGGCCTGATATTCTAACCAGAACTCCATCAACAAACACAATAAATTAAACCCTGTGTACAAAACACTGAGAAACAGAACCGGAAGTGGTACCAACCACCCCAGCAAACGGAGGCATAGAAATAACAAGCGGGACAGAACACCAACGCTTCACTGGAGGCGCACTGACGATGTTACCTAGCAGGGTGATGAAATGTTTGCAACCAAACCCACTAGCTCAACGTGTATGTCTATAACCTTAATCCCTTGCACTTAGAACTGGGCATGTAAGATAAAATCTCATCTTATTTTGGCTCTTTTCCAAAATTACCTCAAATCTATATTAGGATAGTCTTGCTGTGATGTTTTGTACTTCGACCTTTCATGAGTTTGAAAGTGATTCCTCATCCCTTAGCTATTATTTCAAGGAGAATGGTCTCAGTAGGACCCTTTTAGATTCAGAACTGCTTCTTTGCAGATCTGTAACAAGTGCATGTAAAGTAGGAAGGTGTCAAGTAGGGAGAATGAGGAGGACAACAACAGAAACTCTGCTGTTGGAGACAAAACTGACAGAGAGCTTTTTAATCTTTAAATCTACTTGCTTCCACAAATTAGCCAACCACCAGTAAATGTATTGTTTTCCACGGAAAGTGATTCAAAAGCAATTTCCTGGAAGAAGAAAATAAAACTGACAAAGAGTCCTTAGTTCTGAAAAGGGAGTTTCCCACTCACTCCGATTCCACTGGCTTTGCTCAGCTGCCTTTGAGTAAAAACCAGGTGCCAACCTTCCATGCCAACATTGAGGCAATGGAAGAATTCACAAACTTCAGTTAGAGAGATGATTCACATCCCCACTGCCCTCCCTACCTATACAACACCTTCCTCCCCAACTCCACCCCCCTCCCACTCCGAGACTTAGGTTATCATTTCCTCAACAATGCTGCTAACCCCACGCCACCCTCGCCGAGGACTTTCTAACTAGCCCCGGTGAGCCTCACAGACTTTCATTCTGGTGTGACCGACATTTTCCCAATTCAGGGCTGACTGCTGCAGGTGTCAGCAATGCCGACCGCTTCCAGTCCAGTTCGCAGCTCTTGGACAGGAGGATGGTTTAAACAAGCTGAAGCCCCCTCAGCAGGGAACTGTTTGATGGTTCTCAAACTGCCATCCCAAAATGGCAATGGCAAGGTTGCCCCCACCAACCTTCCAGCTGGGGGGGAAGACTATCATAGAATAGAATCCTACAGTGTGGAAAGAGGTCATTTGGCCATCGAGTTTGCATTGACCCTCTGAAGAGCATCCCACCCTGCTGTATCCCTGCATTTACCAGTTTAATCCACTTAGCTTGCACCTCCCTGGATACTATGGGCATGTTAGCATGGCTAATCCACCTAACCTGCACATCTTTGGACTGTGGGAGAAAACTGCAGCACCTGACTAAACCCATGCAGACACAGGGAGAATGCACAAACTCCACACAGACAGTCACCTAAGGCTGGAATCAAACCCGGGTCCCTGGCGCTGTGAGACAGCATTGCTAACCACCGAGCCACTGTGCCTCCCCAACTCCCGATTCCGTCCCATTTTGCCACTGCTAAATTCAGTTCATCGATTTTTAGATGAAATATTATGTCAACACTCTATCTCCCCTCTTGAGCGAACATAAAGGTCCGCTGGCACCTCTCAAGGAAAGTTCTTGTATCTCTTTGACCAGTATCACCATATCAGGGGAGGCGGTAGCATTGTAGTGATGACACTGGATTCGTAATCCAGAATCCCAGGTTAATGTTCTGGGACATGGGGTCAAATCCTACTGTGGCAGATGGTGAAATTTGAATTCAATAGGAAATCTGGAACAAATTGTATAACCAATGTTGATTGTTGTTCAAAATGTCCTCTCGGGAAGAAAGGAAATCGTTCTATATGTGACTCCAGAACCATTGCAATGTGGCTGAGTATTATCTGTCCTCTGGGCAAATAAATAGATAGTAATGCCTACATCCTGTGAATGAATTGTTAATGGTCACAGCTCCCATCCCCTCATCCTGTCTGCAAACTAAGAATGGAATGGGGGTGCAGAAACAAAGTTAATTGGCAGCCAGCCAACTGAAAGGCAGGTCTTTCCATAGTCAGAGTGGGCACTAGGTGGGCTCCATCAATGATGAGTGGGACATGCGACACTTGGGCAGCACCAAGAGCTTGAGAATGGGTACTGCAGGTGAGTTTGTGAGTGAGCCTCATAGAACTACAGAATGGGCTTTTTGGAGTTATTGTACAGCGAGTGTTTAATGAGATGTTGTATGTGTTTTCCCACTGGTGCTGTCTGACGTCTAATCTCTCAAGGAGGGAGAGAGAGATCAAGAGAAATGAGGAGGTTAAGGGGGCAAGTGATTAAACAACAACTAAAATTAAGTTAAATTAAACACCTACCCATGCCTAGAAAAATTCCCATTAGAAAGGCAGCCTGAAAAGCTTTATAGGTACTGGGAGTCCTGAGATTCAAGGTCAAAGAAACCTGTCCTTCCAGATTCACTGCTGCTGTGCTGAAGAGCTATGATCCAAATATTATCTTTTTTTAAAAAGGTTATGTTGACTCATATCAATATATCTTGAATTTTTAAATAAAGGACACTTTGCTAAGAAAAATGTGTTGGGTATAACATCAACAATGTTGCTGCAAAGAGCAGGGAACATGGATGGAGCCTGTATAACTTTCAGAGAGAGGTCACGTGGCCCAGTTTGTGAGTGAGATGATGATGATGATGACTTCATTTTGAACTGAGAAAGAGAGAGAATTTGGCTGAAGAGCAAGAGCCCATTGCTGGTCTACGTTCAAAACCCACCGGAAGTTATCTTTACTACTTTGGGGGAATTGCTGTTTGTCATTAGTCATTACTTCTTTGTTGGAGAGAGTTTGCTTTGTTAATATAAAGCAAGTTTTTCTGACATACAAAAGAATTCTTAATACTGAACATGACACAGTTTGAAACGTATTTATTTAGCCATATCACCACCCTAGATAAATTTAAAATTCATTGAAACCAGTTTATTTATGGAGACAGTAACCCTTCTAACCTTGGCTGTAACAATCAAAAAAATTGCATTGATTAAAGAATCAAAAGTTTACAAACTCAGTATTTTTTTCCCCACTCCTGACAACTTTTCTCTGAGTCTGATACTCCCATGGTTTTGCCAGGATTTTAAAGTGCACAGGCTAAAATTAATCCATGCAGGAGCAAGAAACAGATTCAATGTGAATTGTCTGCTTGATTGTAAGATGTTGTGCGATATTGATGTTGATGGAGCTGCAAGTTCTAAAAGTCTTTTCACACTCCTGGCTGTATGGATACTGTGAAGGTATAGCTGGTATTATGCATTTTGCTTATAGAATGTAGACAGCTACTTAATTTTGCAGGAAATCACTGAACTGGATGATATTAGTGTAACTAGAGGTGCAAACTGACGAAGTGATAGGAATGAATCGATTTCTCTGTGAGGGACTCAAATTATAAGTGGGATATAACTGGAGAGGTATGGGGAGTACTGTAACATTGTCCAGTCCTGCTGCAAGCTGGACATTGAAACTCATGTACAATTAATGTCTGAGAAAAATAAACAGCTCGGGCTCCCACTTACACCACATCTCCAGATCCTATGAGATCACTTCAACCAACATCTCCCAGTCTATATATAGCCAGAGTTGCCAACTTTAATGTCAACTTGTTCAACATTTCCTCATAATCTAAACTATTCATCCCAGGTTTCAGAACAGTGAACAACCTTTGTTCTTATCTTTTGCACTGATGTGTTGGGCTCTCCCACCATGGAGGATGGGAATATTTGTGGAGCCTTATCCTTCAGTGAGTTGTTTAATTGTTCACCACCATTCATGACTAGATGTGGCAGGACTGCAGAGCTTAGATCTGATCCATTGGTTGTGGGATGGCTTCACTGTATCCCTACAGTGCAGATAGAGGCTATTCAGCCCATCGAGTTGACTGTAACCTTCTGAAGGGTATCCTACACAGACCCATCCCGATCCCGTAACACTGCATTTCACATGGTTAATCCACCTAGCCTGCACGTCCCTGGACAATATGGGCAATTTAATATGGCTAATCCACCGAACCTGCACATCTTTTGACTGTAGGAGGAAACCAAAGCACCCAGCGGAAACCTACACAAACACGGGGAGAAGGTGCAAACTCCACACAGACACTCATCTATGTCTGGAATCAAACCCATGTCACTGGCGCTGTGAGGCAGTAGTGCTAACCACTGTGCCACCATGCCAATTAACTCTATCACTTGCTGCTTATGCTGTTTGGCATGCAAGTCATTCTGTTTGGTAGCTTCACCAGGTTGGGAGCTCATTTTTAGGTATGCCTGGTGCCATCCCTGGCATGCCCTCCACTCTCCATTCCCCACTCATTCATCTCTCTCCCCTGGCTTGATGGTAATGGTTGAGTGGGGGATAAGCTAGGTCATGAGGTTACAGATTGTGCTGGAGTACAATTCTGTTGCTGTTGATAGCCCACAGCGCCTCATTAATGCCCAATCTTTGTTGGTAGATCTGTTTGAAGTCTGTCCCATTTAGCAAGGTGATAGTGCCACACAACATGATGGAGGTTACTTTCAACGTGAGGGTGGGACTTCATCTTCACAAGGACTGTACTGGGCAGATGCAGCTGCAGCTGGCAGCTTGGTAAGCATCAGGTCAAGTATGCTTTTTTTTCCCCATTGTTGGTTGCCTCTCCACCTGCCAGAGACCCAGTCTAGCTACAATGTCCTTTAGAACCTGATCAGTTCGATCAGTTAGTGCTGCTGCCAAGCCACTCTTGGTGGTAGACGTTGAAATTCCCCATCCAGAGTACATTTTGCGCCCTTGTCACCTTCAGTGTTTCCTTGAAATGGTGTCCAATATTGAGGAATACTCATTCATCAGCTGACTGGTGGTGACCAGTAGAGAGGTGGGGAGAGCTATGCGGTACATTGTAAACAGCAGGAGGTTCCCTTGCCTTGTTTCTCCTGAGAGTTTAAGGGAAAGAATGAGATGAAACGAGCCACCCTGAATTGACCTTAGTTCTGGAAAAAACAATGGCAAACATAGCCCTGCTAACCCTGCAAAGTCCTCCGTGCTAACAACTGGGGCTCGTGCTCTAATTGGGACAGGACATATCCAGGGATGGTGACGGTGGTGAATGAGAAATTGTTTGTAAGGTATGATTCCATGAGTATGACCAAGTCATGTTATTGCTTGACTAATCTGTGAGACAGCTCTCCCAGTTTTGGCACTAGCTCCCATATGTTAGTGAAGAAGACTTTGCATGATGCTATGCTTACCACTGTTATTTCTGATACTTAGGTTCTGGACAGTGTCTCCTATTTCATTCCTTTCTTTAGATACTTTAGCAGCTCGGTAGATCTAAATGGCTCACAAGGCCGTTTCAGAGGGCCATTAAGAGGTAATCACATGGCTTTGCAATATAGGCTTGGCCAGGTAAGGAAGGCAGATTTCCTTCCCGAAAGTGTATTTGTGAACCAGATTTCTTTGAGAATGGTTACGTGATTGCTGTTATCCTCGCTTTTTATCCCAGATTTGATTGAATTCAAATTTCACCATCTGGCATGATGGGATTTGAACCCATGACCGAGAATATTAGTCTGGGATTCTGGATTCCTAGAACAGGAGTACCACTACACTGCTGCCTCCCACTGTACATAGTACACCAGATGCTGTCTCACTGAGGCCTTGTACAGCTGTGACAACACTTCCCTACTTCTGTATTTAATTTCCCTGGAATATAAAAGATGTTATGTACATGCATTCTCTTTCTTTAACTTGCATACAGTTTCAAGGAAATTAATTTGGCCCTGGTAATTCCAAGACTTCTGTATTGCTCTATCTTATTATTTTTGGCTTCAGATATTTTGTTTACACTGACTATTTGGAAATTGAGTCAGTATCTCTGTCATAGCCAAGTGCTTGCAGATAGCTTTCCTCTAGTTTAATATCCAAAGGCAATATTTTATTTGATGATAGCTTCCTTGCCAAAACATTAAAATTGGATTTTGCAAATTAACATTTGAAAGGCATCTGGATGGGTACATGAATAGGAAGGGTTTAGACGGATATAGGCCAAATGCTCGCAAATAGGTCTAGGTTAATTTAGGATATCTGGTCGGCATGGATGAGTTGGACCAAAGGGTCTATTTCTTTCTGTGCAAATCTATGAACTTATGACTCTACCAGCAGAGTCAGCTGTAATAAGAGAATTCTCTTTCCTCAAAAGACTGTGGGTGTTAGATCATCTGGGATTTCTGAAACTCAGATTGACTTACATACGCTTAGCAAACAGCAGTTGGAGAGAGCCTCTTTTTTTTGAGTGTTTCTCGGATAGGATTTCTGACAGAATTCCCCTGTCTTCGTTGGTGCAAGTGGTGAACTCAATTTTCTGGTTGTAGCTGAAGATGGGGTAAACCCCCATGGAAATTTCAGTTGGTAAATCGTCACTTTATGCATCACTGTAAAAGAGCTGATAGCAAAGTCGACAGCCCATATTAGATTGCCCTTCATTTGTATACTACTTATGTCTGATGGGCAGATTTTACAACAGTATCACCTGTTTTACACAACCTCACAAGTCGAAATCGATTCCCAGGTAGAGTTACTGTATATTCCTGCAGATCAGGGATCTTGTGGTGGTGGGTAGTATTCCTGTAGCTGGGCCAGAAGCACTGCGGTTGAGAATGCCAGGATTTTATTAAATATGGCAGGTGTGTTTGTAACACAGCCCAATGGGTTAATTGTTAGCCTACGTGTCCATCCCATACACCTGACGGCAGGTGGTAAGAGTGAGAAGGTTTATCGGTCAACCACACTGCAGAAGGAAATTTATTTATTCAGCAAACATAAATCTTGATTTGATTTATTTATTTATTGTCATGTGTATTTTGTTACAAAATACAGTGAAAAGTGTTGTACAGGGTCGCCACTCTCCGGGACCATCTTGAAACACAGAAAAAGAAACTAAAACATAGAACATAAAGAAAGAAATAAAGAAAAAGTGTTCAACTTTTCAGTCCTTCCTGTTATGTGCTCTGGCACGGGGCACGGGCCTGGTGGCTAGGCACACGAGTCCCCTTCGCTGTGCCATCGCCACTGGAACAAAAGTTGCCATTCTTCAGTACCATTTCACCTCCACCAATGCCCTCGGCACTACGAGTCCTCACTGGACCTCGCCAATGCAGACACCACTGAAGCCAGGTTCCGCACTGCCCAAACACAACTCCGCTGCCACCATGAGTCTGCTTTGGGCCCACATCGCCAATGCTGCTGGGTCTCGTACTGGGCCCAAACTCCCTCCCGCTGCAGCAACCACGAGTTGGCGCTGGGACTGCCTCACCAATGCAGAAGCTGCCGGGAACCCAAACTCTCTCTGACACCAGCAGCACCATGAGGCTGCGCTGTGCCGACTTGCCGCCACCGATGCTGTCGCCGTGAGCTCCCGAGCTCTTCAACAAGAGGTAAGTAAAATAAAAGAGCAAGAAAGGAGAGGAAAACAAACAGAAAGAAACAAAAAGAAAAGCAGCCGCAGTTGACTAGTCCCGTCTTCAGAAGCTCTACTCCATCACTATCTTATTGGAAGTCTTCCTGAGCCAAGCCACAGCCTCATTGTTTGCTGAGTTCAAGGTGATTAGTCTGCCATAGAGGGTCACTCCTCAGTAATGTGCAGCATTGCTTGTGTCTCTCCACAAGTGCATAAGGTGTTTGTACTAAGGACCTAGCTGGGGAGGTCATCTGCACAGAGACAGTGACCTGACCCGAACTGTCACAGTGAAAGTTCGAAGTTTGCCATTCAGCAGATAAAGTTTGTCACCAGGAACTTGTTAGTGACTTCCCATGTTTCCCATCACTGATTCAAAAAATGTCTCCTGAGAGATCTTGCTCAGGAAGGTTGCTTTACACGGAGCACCGAGATGGAAGGTGAACAGTAGATTGTTTGATCATGTCTCTTTTGTTAAGATCACGTGAGAAGAGGGAAATCAACCCCCTCCTTTCAAACTTCCTTTTGCTGAGTCGCAACAGGTATTTTGATTTCTTTTTAGCACACAGCTGTCACACTTTGATTAAAGCATAATGATCTAAGTCAAAATGAAGGACTCAAATTATACGGTTTCATTGGATTTGAGAAAGATGAGTTTATTGCTTACTAATCCTGAAAAAAATAGTAAAAATCCAACATCAAACTTACAGGCAAGCGCAGATAAAAAGGCTGAAAAGAAGAAAATGAGTAGAGCGAAACAGGCTGTGATTTTTAAAAAAACGTCCTTGGAGCCTTTGAGGTGTTAGACTTTAAACCTGAGGTCAGTGATTTCATTAGAAATTAATTAAGAAGGGTCCAGGCTAATGGACAAATTACTGCAGTGGGTTGCTGCAGTGTTTCATTGTCACTGCATTGTTACAGTGCGGAAGGAGGCCAATTTGGACCAATGTTAAATCAACATCATCACCTAGTGCCAATCTCCTGCTCTTTGCCTATACACTTGCACGTTAGTTTTATCCAAATAATCATCCAATGCCCTCTTGAATGCCTCAATGAAACATTTGACTGTCAGTTGATATGTGGGGAGAGCAATGTTCTAAAGAAGGGTCACTGGACCTGTAACATTAACTCTGCTTTCTCTCCACAGATGCTGCCAGACCTGCTGAGTTTTTGCAGCAATTTCTGTTCTTGTTTCTGATTTCCAGCATCTACAGTTTTTTGGAGTGTTCCTTTTTCAGTTGTTGAATTGTTGAGTTGTATTCTACAGCAGTGGAAACATTTTCACAGCTTGAGTTCTTGGTAAGCTGCTGTCCCAAGTAGCCTTTTTAGCTGGACACAGCTTTGAGGTGGAATGAGACAGGCAGAGAGAGACTTACACTGTTCCTGTTGTTATTAGTTCATATTTATTTCTCTCTCCCTCTCTGTTGATATTGGTCCCGTTTCTGAGTCTGCTCCACTGTTCTTTCAAACTGCAGGTAATCATTCATTTCCAAAGAAGTGAATTTATCATGCAAGCATGACTAAGACAAGGTATGCAAATTTCTTGATGCTGATTCAGTTGGCTGGTTTCAGTCTTTAAATAACATGCAGCAGTTTCATTGGTTTCAGATGGTTCCCTGAACCTGGCTTAGTCTGTGGTCAGGTGATCACAGCAGCCATTTTAGTTTAGTATTTGTCCTTTTTAGACCTATTTTTAACCCATGAAAGGTGTACAATCAGATGATGGAAGCTGAATATCGATAGCCCATTTCTTAATACAATCCCAACATACTCCACATTGGACATTTTTCTTCACATGTCCCTGGAAGGACACCCACTAGAGTAACAGCTGACATAACACTCTGGGTGTCAGCACGTGCCCTGTCATGCTCGGCAGCAAGGAACAGTCTGGCAAAGGTCATCACACACTTAACTTATTGACGCTACATCAATGCAACACTATAACTGGAACCCTTTGTTCAACACCTCACCCCAGCTTTCTGATCTCACAAACATCGCTCTCTCCACATATCCACTGACTGTTGAGTGTTCCATTGAGACGTTCAAGAGTGCTTTGGATGGTTACTTGTAAGTGCACAGGGAAAGAGCAGGAGATTGGCACTATGTAAGGCCCCATTTGATTTGATTTGATTTGATTATTGTCACATGTACCGAGATACAATGGAAAGTATTGTTTTACGTGGTATCCAGGCAGATCATAACTTACATTAATATATCAGGGTAATAAGAACAGAAGTACATCAAAGTAATAGAAAATTTGGGGTACTATGTACAATTCTGGCTGCTCTGCTCTAGGAAGGATGTCATTAAAATAAAAAGGGTGCAAAAAATGATTTACAAGGATGTTACTGAGTCTGGACGCTTTGAGTCATAAGGAGAGATTGGATAGGCTGGGACATTTTTTCCCTGGAACATAGGAAGCTGAGGGGTGACCTTATTGAGATTTATAAAATCATGAGGGGCATAGATAGTGACTAGCCAAGGTCTTTTTCCCAGGGTAGGGGGCGATGAAAACTAGAATGCCTATGTTTAACGTGAGAGGAGAAAAATTTAAATGGGACCTTTGAGACAACCTTTTCACACAGAGGTCGGTGTGTATACGGAACGAGCTGCCAGAGGAAATGATAGAGACAAGTACAGTTACAACATTTTAAAGACATTTGGACAGGTACATGATAGGAAACATTTAGAGGGATATGGGCCAAACACAGACAAATGGGACTGGTTTATTTTAGGAAATCTAGACAGCATTGACGAGTTGAGCCGAAGGGTCTGTTTCCGTGCTGTATACCTCTATGACTCTCTGACACGAGGTAATCATGGAATCATAGAATCATGGAATCCTTACAGTATGGGAGCAGGCCATTTGGCCCATTGAATCCACATCAAGCCTCTGAAAAGCATCCCACCCAGACCCACACTCCTACCCTATCCCTGCAACCCTGCATCGCCCATGGCTAATCCACCTAGCCTGCACATCTTTAGACACTGTAGGCAATCGACCATGGCCAATCCACCCTAACCTAATGATATTCATTTAACAAGCTAGTACTGGTAACACAGGCTGAAAGGCCTCTTTGCGCATTGTAACAATGATGTGGCAATAGAAACCCACAGGCTGGTTGAAACCATCTTGAAGCAAGAAATGGCAACCCACTGCATAACCAAACCAATAGAATTCCATGGCCCAACCCTCAGAAACATGGGGTGGGAGAAAAAGCTGAAATCACACCAGAAATTATTAAGGAACAGAATTGCTTTCAAATACTACCATCCATATCCCCAGTGCATCCCAAACTACTTCACGACCAATGAGTTCTTTTGAATTGTAGTGTCTGTTCTCCACTAACAAAGCAACCAACGTAATCAATTCTGGACAGTTAAACCAAAACTCCACCAGCCAACTTCAAGGTCCCCTGAATAGCTGTAAGAATAATGGTCTGTTAGTTTGTCTTTATCATGTTGGCTGTGGAATAAATGTTGGCAGACTCTCAGTTCTTTACCATGTACTGCCATGCAAAGTGCCCTCTAATTTCTTTCTGTGTTGTGCCCAGCTAATTAATTTCTCTTTTGGATTTTGTAATTAATAGACCAGATTTGTGTTTGACATGTCTGGTAGGTTTCTGGTTACTGCATGGCTGTGCAGATTGGAAGTACCATTGGTGAAATGGGAATTTTTAAACATCTACCCGTGGGGGCTCAATCACTGCATACATTGAAGACAAAGATTGATCGGTTTCTAGATTTTAAAGGTATCAAGAGTTACCTCGAAGGGACAGGGAAGGGAAAATGATCCTTAGGTAGGAGATCAGCCAAAATCTAATTGAATGCTGGAACACACTTGAGGGGTTGAATGGCCTACACGCATGTTCCTATCTATAGACAGAGTTAACGTTTAACATTTTGTCCATAAGTCAGCATTGCAAAATCCATTCATTACTCCTCACGAATTACAGAATGACCCTTTATTTGTATGACCTTTGCATGATGCTTTAACAGAAGAAGATATTGGGTTCATGGATTAAATGTAAAATTGTAGAAGGAGGAATACCATGCCAATAAGTTCAAGGTATATCCACTGCTTTCAGCAATAACAATTAAGAATTTATTGCAGTTTGGTACACCTTTCTTCAGGTGCTACCTGACTGATACATATACCTGAGATTTTATATATATTTAAATGGCACTAGACTAAGGGAGGCCAGAGTGGGAGAAATTCATTTGCGTGGCAAATGCAGACTTTCTCTGATTCCCCCAGGTACAAGCAGCACTGTGGGTTGCCATTGTATTGTCCACACACAGCTTTCTAAAGAATTTCTCCCCTAAAGGTTTCATGGTTACAATCAACGTGGTTGCCATGGGTTAAATGGGGTAAAAAAAATGTAGTAATGTAAACATGCATTTTATTTTACACAGCTGTTGTTTCAACTTATAAATACTTGACTTTGCATTTGGATAAAACAGAGGAATTTATTTGCCTCATAACTTAATCTCACACAATCAGTCTGGCCTCCCAGTTTTGTGTGGAACAGGAGGCTTACTGAGGGGAAGGAAGGAAGATAAACTTAAACTTTTTATTGTCCGATAGATAAAAAGAATCTGACATATCAGCTATATTGTATTGAATAATTAATCAAACAACTTGAGCATCGAAGGCTCAGCCCTTTTGTATGGCCTTATCTTTTCGTTGTAAAAATAACACAGTGAGTAACATAACAGGTCACATAGAACAGAACACCCCGAGAACATTCCTGCACAAAAAGCTGAATTGTGAACCAGCTCCAGAAGGTGAAACCTAGTCACATCACTCCCTTGATTCAAACGTGTTACAGTAGTCCTGGGACATTTACTTCAATTGTTCTTCAATGAATGGATGTGATGGATTGAAGCTTAAATGTACATTGTTTGAAGATACGGTGTTGTAGAATTCCCACAGAGGTACTTTACAAAGGGAGACACAGTGTTTTCCCTGGGGATGAACATCTAATATGGGAGGTACAGTAGTGAAACCTCTTCACAGTCTTGCAAGAATGGAAATCTCTCCAGTTTATGCATTATCCGATGACAAGTGAGCCTGTGTAAGCCCGATCTGGTTTATTTTCTACCTGCATAGGCCCCTCGATTGTGCAGCACATAAAGATGAACTGAATGCAATTATCAGGGAAGTCAGTGAGTGTTTTACTGTCAGGGTTTGATATTCAAAAATTGCAATATAATCCTGAAAACTGTACTTTGTACAATGTCAAGCACTGGCCTGCTCCAACAGTGCAGCTCCAGTACCAAGAACAGTGTGAAGCAGCTCAAAATCTTAAAAACAAGTGTCCAAATCAGTTTCAGAACAACAAAAAATGAAAAAGTCACTTAGAAGTTGATCTTATAGTAGGACAAATACTACAAAGTCTATTCAACAATCACGTTTTGGGTTCACTGAAGATTTAGGTCAATTTGACTGCAACATTTTGGAAAAGCTATTGGGGGGACAAAGCAATGCTATTATTTACAAGACCATAGTAAGCTTAATTACAGAACAAAGCACAGTATAGTGGTCAGGTGAAGGAAAAGGATGACCTCAATATCTATTCTCTGAAAAAAATCAAGCTCTTTATAAAGCAATGCAGCAAATCAAATGCTTAATCACGTGATGAAGCTGTAAGCAAGTTAGACAAGCACTCTCCAAACTACTTCCTACTTTGCACACAAACCCTTTCAATTTCATTTGGCTGATACAGAAAAAGAGGATTTACTTTTTTCTTTGCTTTTAATGTTCATTGCACCAACCAATACCAGCCAAAGAAGCCATTTTCTGAAGAAGGGTCTAGGCCCGAAACGTCAGCCTTCCTGCTCCTCTGATGCTGCTTGGCCTGCTGTGTTCATCCAGCTCTACACCTTGTTATCCCAGCCAAAGAAGGTTGTTTTAAGGGGTAATCCATCTCATTAGTGTCCTGAGACTTTGTGACTAGAGACAAACTCATCTAAATAACAGTTAAAATAAAACAAAGAACTATGGATGCTGGAAATCGAAACCAAAAACAGAAGAAATTGCTGGAAAAACCCAGAAGGTCTGGCAGTGTCTGTGTGGAGAAATGATGAAGAGTAACTAGACTCAAAACTCTGTTTTCTCCCCACAAATGCTGCCAGAACTGCTGAGTTTCTCCAACAATTTCTGGTTTTGTTCTAAATAACAGTTATTGAGCTTTGAAAACAATTCTGTATGTTAATTGCTTCAAGACACTTCAGTACTATAAGTGCATTAATTATTATGAATTAATATCATAAGACATAGCAATATTCTTTTGGTCACTCATTTCCAACTGCTCACTGATGTGATTGATCAACTCAAAGGATTCATAAGGTGTGTTGCACTGTTATCATTCCACTTAATGGCTAGAGACCATTAGCATCTCCAACATACAATGGCAGCGAGGTATTACATAAAGAGATGTGGAAGCAAAGGATGGAGCGTAGATTATAGGATCCAGTAGAAATCAGACAGTTCTACTCTTTTTCCATGTGTGTTTGTGAAATTAAATTTAAATTGCAGCAGTGGGTGCCATTCTTGAAGAAGATTGATTAAAATGCAGTACCCCTCTCTCTGATTCAGAATACATGGACTTAAATCCATTCCCTGTGCTGGACTCTAGGCTCTCCATTTTTTAGTTTAATAGTTGGGTGATAGATGTCTGTCTGTTCTATCCCTGTTTTCCAGGATTGGGCCAAGATCTTCCATTAGGGTCCATGCTTATGGGCAAAATACTGCAGTAGTTTACCAGAATGACTGACCAGGAGGCAATTGCACTCTTACCATCTGCCATCAGGCACTTTAGAAAGATTTACAGACTAATAATCAACCGATTGGCACATTATCAACTCGCCGCCCATAGCCAACAAGTGGTAGTGTGGGACCCAAACCTAGAGCCTCTGGTTTGGACATAGGGAAATTACCACTGCACCACAAGACCTCCTGAGACATACAATGACATAGTCAGAACTGCTTGATGGAAGGATCATCGTTTTTTACTGTGGGAAGAGGAGGCGATGGCCTCGTTGTATAAACACTGGCCTGTTAATCCAGAGATCCAGGTAATGTTCTGGGGACCTGGGTTCAAATTCCACCACAGCCGATGGTGGAATTTGAATTCAATAAGGATCTGGAATTAAGGGTCTTATGATGACCATGAATCCATTGTTGATTGTCGGGGAAAAAAAAGACCATCTGGTTCATTAAAATCCTTTAGGCAACGAAACTGCCATCCTTACCTGGTCTGGACTACAAGTGACTTCAGACCTGCAGCAATGTGGTTGATTCTTAACTGCCCTCAGGGATAGGCAATAAATGCTGGCCTAGCCAACAGCACCCTCATCCCATGAAGGAATAAAAAAATGTAAAGAATCCCAGGGTACTGTGCAGAAAAGAGCATCGAATGTTCCTCAATCCCAACCCTGGTAGGCCTGGGGGCAGCATGGAATATGAAGAAAAATAAAGGACTACCATTTATATAGTGCCTTTTGTTATCTCGGAATGTACTGAAATGTTTTCCAGCTAATGAATTCCTTTTGAAGCATTGTGGTATTGTAGGAAATCCAACAGTCATTTTATGCATCACAAGTTCCCACAAACAGCAACTGTGATAATGATAGAACATAGAATATAGAACAGTACACTATGGTCCACTATGTCTCATGCTATCCTAAACTAATCCTATCTGCCTGCACATGATCTGTATCCCTTTATTCCCTGCCTGTTCATATGTCTGTCTAAGTGCCTCTCAAACATTGCTAACGTATCTGCTACCACCTCCCCTGGCAGCGGGTTCCAGGCGCCTACCACCCTCTGTGTAAAAACACTTTCCTCGCACATCTCCTTTAAACATTTCTCCTCTGTCTGTGCCCTGCAGTATTTGAAATTTCTGCCCTGGGAGAGAAACTCCAAATATACATCCTATCCATGCCTCTTATAATTTTATATACTTCTGTCAGGTTGCCCCTCAGCCTCTGATGCTCTAGCAAAAATAATCCCAGTTTGTCTGGGCAGCATGGTGGCTCAGTGGTTAGTACTGCTGCCTCACAGGACCAGGGATCTGGGCTTGATTCCACCCTCGAATGTCTGTGTGGAGGCTGCACATTGTGTCATGTCTACGTGGGTTTCCCCTGGGTGCTCCAGTTTCCTCCCACAGTCCAAAAATGTGCCGATTAGGTGGATTAGCCATGCTAAATTGACTGTAGTGTTCAGGGATGTGCAGGCGAGGTGGATTTGCCAATGGGAAATGCCGGGTTAGAGGGATAGGATAAAGGGGTGGGTCTGGTTGGGATGCTGTTTGGAGGGTTGGTGCAGATTCTTTGGGCCAAATGGCCTGCTTCCACACTGCAGGAATTCAATGATTGTCCAATCCCTCTTTATTGTTAATTCACTCCAGTCCACACCACATCCCAGCACACCCCTCTAAAGCCTTGCTACAGTGCAGGGACGAGACTGCACACAACATTCCAAATATGGCCTAAGGAAAGTCTTATACAGTTGCAATATGACTTGCTAACTTTTATATTCAATGACCAACCAATGAAGGCCATATGCCTTTTTTACCACCTTATCCACCCCTGTTGTCACTTTCAGGGACCTGTGGACTTGCACCCCAAGATCCTTCTGTGTATCAATGCTATTCAGGGTCCTACCATGCCCCTAATGGTCCTGATGAAATAATCTATTTCACTGGTGATGGTTGTGCAATTAAGTATTGACTCGAACACTGGAGATAGCTTCCCTTTTCTTCTTGGGAATAGTTCAATGGGATTACTTACTTCCACTTGAGGTGTCTCAGTTTATTGCCTAATATTTGCACTGCAGATAATGCAGCACCCTCACCCCTCACTAGAGTGTCTGCTTTGATTCCAACTCAACTCTGGACTGAATTTGAACCCATAATGTTTTGATTCAAAGATGACAGTGCCCTGTGAAGAGTGTTTGGACCATTTATGTCACACAGGTTCTCCTATGTTAGCGGTTGGCTCTAGATACTATTCTGGATAATGTAACTTAATGTAACACTAAAGTCAAACACAGGGGTCTGATCTTGTCAGTTCAGGTGGTGGATTCCCTTCCAGCTATAATTTTACATCTGATCAGTCCAGTCCCACCGTACCCCCGTCCCAATGACTAAGCTGCCTGTCAGCTCCATTGTTTCAAAGGCCATCAGTTGGACCCAAGGGAGACTTGACCGGGCCCTCACTGACTTAGCACTGCGCCTGTTACCTCCCTGTTAAACTCTATCCTACAGCTTCTCTTTTATTGCTTCAAAACCGCAAGTGATCCATCTGTCACAACCATGAACCCTACAACAAACCTTTCAGACTTTCTATAATGTATCTTCACATGAAGTGGGAAATGCTGAGTGATAAATCTGTGGGCTGAGGCTGCTGCCACATAATTGATGAATTGGGTTAACAACATCAATCAATCTAAACTCCGATTAAATTAGAAATTCAGCTCAATCTGCCATCATTTTCTTCATACTTGTACACTAGAGTTTTTTTTAATCTTTTGCTTCTCTGCACAGCATCAGTTGTTGGCCAAGTGTTGTTGCATGATGCTATTTGTAAATTGTTTAAATTACATCAAGACTTTTCAATCGTGCACAGGAGATTGAGAGGTGACCTTATAGAGGTTTATAAAATTATGAGGGGTATAAATAGGATTAGTGGTAGTTGTCTTTTCATTAGGGTGGGGGATTTCAAGACTAAGCATATTTTTAAGTTGAGAGGAGAAAGATTTAAAAAAGACAAGAGGGGCAATTTTTTTTACACAGAGGCTGGTTCGCATGTGGAATGAACTTCCAGAGGAAGTCATGGATGTGGGCACAGATACAGTATTTAAAAGACACTTAGATAAGTACATGAATAGGAAAGGTTTGGAGGGATATTAGCCAAGAGCAGGTGGGACTAGTTAATTTGAAATTATGTTTGGTGTGGACTGGTTGGACCGAAGGGTCTGTTTCCATGCTGTATGACTCTATGACTATGACTCAATGACGATGCCAAGTGTTAATGCACCATCATTTTTGAAAGGCCCCAGTAAGTCATTGCACTCCAATATAGTACATACAATGAGATAGCTATCAGTTGTACAACTTTCTGGAAGAACTGAAGGACAGGAGCTCCTGCACCACTCTGGCCCATTTACTTTCCTATTTGGTCATTTCTCAAGACACTGGACAGAAACAAAGACTCTGACCCTCCAGAGCTGGGTGAATTTGGTTCTCTAGTGTAACCAGAATGACCTGAATGAAGTCATTCATGAAGAACATGTTCTGCCTATGTACTACTGTCCCCAAAGCACCCCCAACAATGTGGGAAACTATCAGCTCATGATTGTCATAAGAATGTGGAACATTGGAGCATAGACAAACAGGAGCCTAGATATTGATATTAGCTCCATATTAACAGGGGACAGAGAGGGTGTTAGAGATCACAAGGATGCTCAGCAAAGACCAGGGATAATTTTGTCTCTGTTTCAAACAGTCTCCAGCTGAGATTCCCCAATTTGTTGTATTTCCAGATGGGATATCCCAAATTGTCAAATTCCCGGGTAAGGATGGATGCATTGGCTCCCCTCTTTATTCACCTGCCCCTCAGCTGGTTGCAACAATTTATAAACAATCCCTTTCCAAGTGGATACCTTCTTCCCTGACTCAAATCAATTAATGTTTCAGGAAGAAGCCAATTTAACTTCAGTCAACAAGAGTGAGTTTATTAGTTACTAAACACAAGAAAAGAAAATAATGCAACATACAGACACAAAGATAAGGAATAAGAAGTGAGTCCAAAAATACATTAATTTTTTTTGAAAACCCGTATGCGGATCAGTGTCTGAGTTGGTCATTAAGGATTGATGTTGTAGCCATTACAGTTGATGGTACTGAGAGTGCTGACATTGGTAGTTGAACAGTCAATTTCAAGATCCTTTGTTTATTCTTTTGCTCTGATTCCTTTCAGCAGTGGTTTTCAGGCAGCACAAGGGGGAAGACCATGTTATCACTTCTTTTCAAACTTATACACTACTGTTTTGTTCCCATCCTGTTTTTTCCTTCTCCGCGCAATCTCACTAGTCACCCACGTTTTGTTGCATGGTGCCATTTGCGAGTCATTTTAAAGGGCAACAACCTGACATAGTCATACTCACAGAATTATATCTTACAGACAATGTCCCAGACACCACCATCACCGTCGCTGGGTATGTCCTGTTCCATTGGCAGGACAGTCCCAGCAGAGGTAGCTGCACAGTGGTATACTGTCAGGAGGGACTTGCTCCCAACATTGATACTGGACACCATGAAAACTCAGGGCATCATGTCAAATTTGAGCAAGGAAATCTCCTGCTGATTATCATGTGTTTTCCCCTCAGCTGATGATTCCGGAGTCCTCCTGTTGAACAACACTTGGAGGAAGCACTGAGTGTGGCAAGGGTTCAAAATGTACTCCGAGTGGGGGATTTCAATGGCTCGGCAGCAGCACTAACTGATCGAGCTGGTTGGGTCCTGAAGGACAAAGTTGATTGAATGGGTCTGCAGCAGGTGGTAAGGGAACCAACAAGAGAGAAAAACATGCTTGACCTCATCTTCATCAATTTGCTGGCTGCAGATGTATCTGTTTATGACAGTATCAGTAAGCATGACCACCATACAGTCCTTGTGGAGACAAGGTCTTGCCTTCATCTTGAGAATTCCCTTCATTGTGTTGTGTGGCACTATCACTGTGCTAAATGGCTCAGACTTTGAACAGATATAGCAGCTCAAGACTGGGCATGCAGGAGGCACTGTGGGCCATCAACAGCAGCAAAATTGTACTTCAACCATTACCATCAAGCAAGGGGATCAACCCTGGTTCAAGGGAGAGTGCAGGAGGGCATGCCAGGAGCAGCACCAGGCATATCTAAAAATGAGATGTCAACCTGGTGAAGCTACCAAATAGGATTACTTGTGTGTGAAACAACATAAGCAGGAAGTAATAGACAGAGATAAGCAACCTCACAACCAATGGATCAGATCTAAGCTCTGCAGTCCTGCCACATCCAGTCGTGAATGGTGTAGATAATTAACACACTGCAGGAGGAGGCTTCACAAATATCCCCATCCTCAATGATGGAAGAGCCCAACACATCAGTGCAAAAGAGAAGGCTGAAGCATTTGCAGCAATCTTCAGTTAGAAGTGCTGAGTGGATGATCCACCTCGGCCTCCTTCAGTGGTCCCCACCATCACAGATGCTAGTCTTCAGCGAATTTGATTCACTCAAGATATCAAAAAATGGTTGGAGCCACTGGATACTACAAAGCCTTTCGCACCTTACAACATTCTGGCAATAGTACTGAAGACATATTTTCCAGAACTTGCTGCTCCACTCATCAACCTGTTCCAGTACAGTCACAATGCTGGCATCTATCCGATAATGTGAAAAATTGCCCAGGTATGTCCTATACATAAAAAGCAGGACAAATCCAATCCAGCCAATTACTGCCCCATCATTCTTCTCTTGATCATCAGTAAAGTGATGGAAGGTGTCATCAGCAGTGCTATCAAGCAGCACCTGCTCAGTGATGCCCAGTTTGGGTTCTGCCAGGACCACTCGGCTCCTGACCTCATTACAGCCTTGAATCAAACATGGACAAAAGAGCTGAATTCCAGAGGTGAGGTTGACTGAGTGTGGCATTAGACCATAAGACCATTAGGAATTAGGAACAGGAGTAGGCCATTTAGCCCTGAAGTCTGTTCCACCATTCAATAGGATCATGGCTGATCTGATATTCCTCAAGTCAATTTTCCTGCCATTTCCCCATAACCGTTGCTTTCCCTACTGATCAAGAATCTATTTATTCCCAGCCTTAAATATACACAAGGACTTTGCCCGCACAGATAACTGTGGCAAGGAGTTCCTAAAACTCATAATCCTCTGAGAGAAGAAATTCTTCCTCATCTCAGTCTTAAATTGGCGTCCCTTTATTCTGAGACTATGCCCTCTAGTCCTAGACTTTCCAATAAGGGGAAAACATTACCTGGGTATCTAAAGCTATTAGGCCATTACCTTCCATGAGGCATCAAGGAGACCCAACAAAATTAGAGTAAATTGGAATGGGGGGGTTGGGGACAAATTCTCCACTGGTTGGAGTCACACCTAGCACATAGGAAGATAGTTGTGGTTTTTGGAGGTCAGTCATCTCAGCTCCAGGACATCTCTGCAGGAGTTCCTCTGGATAGTGCCCTAGGCCCAACCATCTTCAGCTTCTTATCAATATATCCTTCCAGAGATTTGATGCCCAAAACTGAATCCAGTGATCCAGATGTGGTCTAATCAGAGTGCTAACCAACTCCAATTCTTTCTGTTTCAATGCCTATCAATTAAAAATAAGTGCATGGAAAAGCAATGCAGGAATATATTCATAATCTACTGGGGAGATGCTAGAACAGGAATGCACAGACTTATCCCAAAATCTCTCTGTGCTGTCAACTCTAGGGTACAAAGAAGTTGTAATGGGCTGTACACCTACAACATAAAAGAACATAGGCAGTATTTGAAAATTCACATATAGGCGTAGGATTGGCTGGTATTCAGAAATGAATTTTGATACAGAAATTTAAAACTCCAGAGTTTCAGTTCTAACTTCCAAGATATCAAGACATTTTGAATAAAACTCTGCTTGAACCCTTAGGATAATTGAAGAGAGTGAGAGGCTATAGTATGCTGCCAATGGTAGTAATCTAGAGGCCCAGGCTATGGCTCTGAGACGTGGTTTCCAAACCTCCATACCAGTTGTAGAATTTAAATTCAATTAATAAATCTGTAATTAAAAAAATAGTCTCAGTAATAGTGTTCATAAGACCGTTACTGATTGGTGTAAAAAAAAATCAATCTGGCTCACTAACGCCATTGACTTTTAAGGCACAGAAAGAGGCCTTTCTGTCATCATGTCCATGCTGGTCATCAAATATCCATCTATTCTAATCTCATTTTCCAGCAATTGGCCCATAGCCTTCTTTATGATGCTATTTCAAGTGCTCGTCTAGATACTTCTTATATGCCTTGAGAATTCCTGTCACTACCACCCTTTCAGGCAGTGAATTGCAGATTTCCACCATCCTCTGAGTGAAAAATGTTTTTCTCAAATCCCCTCTAAACCTTCTGCTCCTTACCTTAAAACTGCACCTCCTGGTTACTGACCCCTCTATTATGGGGAAAAAAGATTATTCTTTAACAACTAGCAGATCTGTGATATAGCGGACTTGTTAGTTATAATATTATACCATATTTGAACTTACAGACCAAGACATAACTTCATCTTTCAGTGATAAATGGTAATCTAGTATCATACTATTCAAAATTACAAAACTAAGCATTTTTCAAAGTATATTCTAATCACCCCAAAAGTTTGCTTAACTGTCTTCATTTTCCTTGTGTTTCCTGATGTTCAACCTACATATGCAAGAAACTTGTTAAACATGTACTCTGTGATGGAAACCAGTTCCAAAACGTATTAAAATAAGATTAAGAACTGCAGACACTGGAGGTCTGAAAAACAGAAATTACTGGAGAATTACAGCAGGTCTGGCAGCATCTCTGAAGAGAAAGCAGAGTTAACGTTTTGAGTTCAGTGACTCTTTTTCAGAGCAGTTCACTGTAACTCCAGATCTACAACAATATGGTTGACGCTTAACAGCTTAGCAAATCATGCATGTAGGGATAGGTTATGAATGCTTGCCTGGGTATTGATGCCTGCATCACATGTAACAATTTGAAAAATATTGTCTTTCTCTCTTCGCTCGAAAACATCTAGTATTACTGCCTTCAATAGCACAGGTCTTATGCACAGGTCATTGTTGGTGGCAGGCCAAGTGGAGAGACAAATAAGTGAGGCACACAACGTCTTCCGTTTTACTAATGGGGCAGACAGTATAAGAGCTGGGAGGTGACATTGAACTTGTACAACACTTGTTAGACTTCAGCTGGAGTATTGTGTACCACATTATAGGAAAGACGTGAATGCATAAGAGTGAGTGGGGAAGCGATTTACAAAAAAGTTCTCAGAAAAGAAAAACTTCAGTTTTGAGGATAGATTAAAGAAACTTGAACGACTGTCCTTGGAGAAAAGATGGAGGGGAGATTTGATAGAGGTTTTCAAATTCATGAGCAGGCTGGACAGAGTAGATAGGGAGAAGCTGTTTCTGCTTGTAAATGGAATAGAAGCGAGATGGCATTGATTTAAAGCGATGTGCGAAAGAAGCAAGATGGGAGAAAACAAAACTCTTCACACAATGAGTAGTTAGCGTATGGAAGGCACTGCTTGGAAATGTTGTGGAGACAGGTTCAGTGGAGGCATTCAAGGTTGCATTAGATAATTATTTGGAAAGAAATAGTGTGCAAGAGTATGGTGAAAAGCAAGAGACTGGTAATGATGCTCGTTTGAAGAGCCTTTTTTTTATTCACTCATGGGACGTGGGCATTACTGGCTGAGCCAGCATTTATTGCCTGTCCATTGTTCCCCATGAGAAGGTGGTGGTGAGCTGCCTCCTTGAATTGTTGCAGTCCACCTGCTCTAGGTTAACCCATAATGCCCTTATAGGGAGCAAATTATAGCACAATGGATTGAGTGGCCTCCTTTGGCACAGTAACAATTCTGTAATTGGGCCCCCAAGTGACTATTTTTCATGTATGACCCATTTTAGGTTGTTTCATACTCAGTAGCAACTCCTTCTTTTAAATCCAATCCTGTTTTCTCTTCATCTCCATTGGAAATAGAGCAGGTAGTACTGGATGGTGAGAAGCAGAAACTATGGCTGATTCTTTTTCCCCTCTCCATAATCCAACACTGAGATCAATTGTAGTACCTCAGCTGCTGTCCTTCAGAAGAATAAGCCAACTCCCATTCTTAACTAAGATAGGTATTTGTCCTTCAACTTTTTAACATTTTGACTGCTTGCTTGACACCAAACACATTGATGATTTTGTCAACATACGAAATCTCTATGCTTCTCTGCTGTTTATGTATCACTACTAGTTTATTATTTGTGATGTGAATTTTGGTTATCAACGAACTTCGATCAAGCCGAATGCTTTCAATTGGAAATTTTCTCACATCAGTGCTTCATATGAAGAATCTAAGAGACTGTGACTAATTGCATGAAAACCAAGACTTTGTGATCTTATCAGCATTTGACACCTCTGATGACGTACATTGTTCTGTGAATATCTGATGTGCTTTAATAGATTCAAAAAAACATTAATTAATCATATGTAGGCAAGTGTTGACTTTGCACATTAAAAAGCAAAGTCTAGACATTTAGAGGTTAAAGTATTGAATGCGGGAACTGCGGGCTAATCAGAGTTTTCATGTAAATAGGGGCAAATGTGGGATCCTCAGTAACAGTTCATTCTTCAGACATGACAATTTTTCCACCGGATTCACTCCACTGGAATCATCCTTTCAAGGATCCAACTGTAGCAAGGCATTAATCACAGCAGACATTTTTCAGCTGGGCTGGGGTAGCAATGTTTCCCTTAAATAAAATGAGAAGTGGAGATTTACATAAATTGCTGCGTGATTCAGTTGGTGAATCAACAACAGGAAAAAACAGCCTGGCTGTTTATTGAGCATTGAATGTATAAAGTATTGAAATTGCATTGATACACCTCAGTGGAGAATGTGCTGCACAGGGACAAGTTGAACAGTATTGCATTTCTTGTAATAATCACTTTTGCAAATGTTATGAATAAAGTATTTTTTGGGGAAAAAAGACAATAGTAGACATTTCCTTTAAATTGACACAGATTTTCACAAATGATCAAATCCAGTGAAAAATCCAAGCTATTGATTGGTTCACTGAGGGCATTTTGACAATAATGCAGCCGGAGAAAGCAGAAATATCTTCAGAATTTGTCAGGAGTACATTACTACTAGGCTCACTTGTAAGGATAATTGTCACTGTTCACTGCAGGTCCCCACATGTATCCCACTGGGAAAGATTATAATAACCTTCCTTTCATGTAATGAACTTAAACTTGCCTGGGCCCAAGTAATAAATGCTTGCAATTTGCAGACACTATCATCATCTGTTCGTCATTGCAAGAATCTAGCAAAGTTCAGTGAGCTGCCTAATGTCAGACCAAATGTAAGAACGAATGGCATTTTGTTAAACATACTTCATCACAAATAGTGGACTCCAGTATCATGTGAAGACCGCTCATGTTTAGATCATGACGTCAAGTCGGTTCTTGCAAGTGGGACATGAAGGTCCTAAACATCGAGTTGCACCTATAGGCCGGTAGGTGGTAAAAGAGGGAAATAGCAACACTTCCTGGAAGTGTGCATCACCATGATGACCTGTAGCAACAGCAGCTTGGCAAAGAGCAACCAATAATGTCATGTGTGACACCTGTGGTAAAACTTGGCCTTTATTTCGAAGGGGAATGGAGTACAAAAATAGTTCCCAAAAACCATTCAAGGCACACCTAGAATGCAGTGAACAGTTTTAGTCCTGTAACGTAAGGCAAAATACCCCAGCACAGGAGACAATCCAAGGAGACAATCCGGAGAAGGTTCACTCGGCTTATCCTGGGTATGGAAGAATTTTCTCATGAGGTGGAAGCGATAGCTCATCTGCACGAGTGGAACCACAGTGTTATAATCCACAGTGATCATTACAACACTGGAACTCAAATGCCCAAAGTTCCAGCTCCCAATCCCACTTGCGATAACTTATAGAGGATGCAAAACCCTACTGGCTTAGGGGCTCAAGAAAATGATCAACAGCTATTGTCAATTTGATGCTAATGATCAGTCAGTACTGAGTGTGAGAAACAACTTAATAATGATAAAAAGTTCACTCAGGCAAACAAGATGGGGCAGCAGGGTTTGTGGAGGAGGATGTTCCAGCCAGCCTGGTTTGTTGTGGCTGTTTTTCCTTCATGATTTTGCAAAACCTTTTGAGAGGAGCGAACATATTGTCTGCAGTGGAAGATATATCACTCAAGACAAGCCTTGTGGCTGTTCATCAATTGGTTTCGCAACCTCTCAATGTGGCTTCTCTCCAGTTGGCTGACAACTGTAGATGTCTCAGTATAATTGCAATGGACCAGAAAATATTTCTCCTTTAATTTATTCTGCTCCCCTCCTAATATTAATTATACAAGTGGTTTCATGGGAGTTGGCAGCCCATGATGATTTTTGACTTTGGAATCAAAGTTAGGCCTAAACAAAATACAAAAGCCCTAATCCTGGTTTCGGAGAGTGTCTATATAGATACTACAAGCAAGAATCACTAAATTTTGATCAGGTAGTGGGATCTTTCTGTTTTACAGTTTCATATTCAGAGGTAGCAAGACCAAAAAACAACTTTTGTCACTACCCTAGTCTAATTCAACACAAGCTAGGAACTTCTAGTTTGCTTGACTCAGTTATGGATGGGATAAAGCCATTTGAGGAGTCACAGGAAACATGTTTCATAATAAAATCAACAAATTCCAAAACTTTCACCGTATTTTCCCTTTGACATTTGAAATTCTGATTTGTATTTCCAACTTTAATTGGGTCGACACTGTTTAAAATCATTTCAATTAGAATTGGTGGAAATTAGGAATAACAAGTTTCTGAAAACACCATTGGGAGTAGTTTATAGGTCGCTAGAAATAGCCACAGCATTGGACAGAACATTAAGCAAAAAATAATTAGAGCTAATAGCGTTATTGCCGGGGATTTTAATCTTCATATAAAATGGATCAATCAAATTAGCTCAAATGGAGGATACATTGCTAGATTGCTTTTTGACCATTTCTCGAAGCAATATTTTTTGGAATCAACTGGGGAAAGCTATTTTAGATCAGGTATTGTTTCATCGTGCAAGATTAATTAGTAAGATCTTAACATAAGATCCACTGGAAAAATGTGATCATACTACAGTCCGTTATGAACCATGATCCATACCCGACTCCCAAACAAGAATTTTAAACTTAAACAAAGTCAATTACATGGGTGTGAGGGGAAGAGTTGGCTAAAATTGATTGGCTAAATAGACCATGCTGGCAAGTAAACAGTGGAAACCACTTTTTAATTTTAAATGATCAAGAAAAATTGCAGTACAGAGACAAAATCTCAACAAGAAATAACTATCTGTAATTTACCAAGGATATTAAGCATACCACTATATTAAAAGAATCCAAAGAATAAAATCCCTACAGTGATGAAGCAGGCCATTCGGCCCATTCAGTTCACACCGAGCATCCAAAGAGGATCCCACCCAGATCCAGACCATCCCTGTAACTCTGTATTTCCCATTGCTAACCAACCTAGCCTGTACATCCTTGGACACTGTGGGCAATTTAGCATGGAGAATCCACCTAACTTGCACATCTTTGGACTGTGAGAGGAAACTGGAGCACACAGAGGAAACCCATGCAGACAGGGGGAGAATGTGCAAATGCTGTGTTATCATGTAGAATTAGGAAATGGCAGATACATCGAACAAATTTTGTTTCTATCTTTACTGTGGGAGACAGAAATTACGTAAAGAAACAGAAGGTAACCAAGGGGCTAATAAAAAAGCAAACTTCCTAGGATTCTAAAAGAGAGAGCTGCAGGGACAGTGAAAATGCAAGGCATGATTTTTCAAAATTCTAGAACGGTCCCAGTAGATTAGAAGTTAGGATATGTAACTCCATTGTTCAAGGAAGAAAGGAGAGAGAAAAGAAGGAACCACTGATCTATTAACCTGACACCAGTCATTTAAAAAATTTTGTTATAATCAAAGTCAACATGGTTTTACAAAAAGGAAATCATGCCTGACAAATCTGTTAGATTCTTTTTTTTCAGGGGGGGTGCTGTAATTAGTAGGGCAGTGTAGTGATGGGAACAAGGTTGGCCAGGTGGACCTCATTGAGTATGAGTTCCCTGTTTAAGTTTGTTAACCTGGGTCAATCAGGGAGTCCCGGCTGATAGACGTAAACAGGAATCTCAGAGATTGTCCTCACTCTAGCGACTGACTCTAAGCTAACTGGTCATAGTCCACGTACTGTGCACATGTAATAATGGGTGACCAGGTGACAAGATACTGGCCTCTCAACCTCGGTGGAGTTATTTCAGGTGGATAAATGGGAAACAGTCAACGTACTACATTTGGAAAAGCATTCAATACCATGCCACACAAAGGGTGAAGACAAAATTTAAGGACTCTTAAAGTTGGAAGTCATATATTAGCAGGGACAGAGGGTTGATCAATAGACATGAAAAGGTGTAGGGATAAATGGGACATTTGTGAGTTGGCAGACTGTGAGTGGTGGAGTCCCATAAGGGTCAGTGTTGAGGCCACAGCTACTTACAATCCATATTAGTGACTTGGGCAAAGAGACAGAGGGTAATGTATCAAAGCTTCCTCATAATACAAAGCCTGATGGGAATGGTAAATGTGAGAAAGACAGAGAGACTGCAAAGAGATTTAGGCAGGTTGAGTGAGTGGGCAATGAGGTGACAGAAAGAATAGAATGTAGGAAAAAGTGAGTTTATTCATGTTGCTAATAAGAATAGAAGGCATTTTTTAAAGGCATGAAATTTGTAAATGTTGATGTTCAGAAGGATCTGGGTACATTGTGCAAGGGACACAGAAAGTTAGAAAAAATAGCTATCAATTTGGAAGGCCAACAAAAGAAAAAGTGGCTTTGAGGTTGAGAACTGGCCATTATCATTATGGAATGGTGAAGCAAGTTTGAGGTGTCATATTCTCTACCCCTGCTCCTATATCATCCATTCTTAGGAAACAGCAGAGACTGAAGATCTGTAACCTAGACCTGAAATTAATTCTAAGATGCAAGGATTCAAAATTCTTTGTTGTGTGCTAACTCCAGGTCTGGTATCCCGTAGACTTGCTTACTGAGCATCATGGTGTTATATCTGGTCGTCCTGCGATAGGAAGGCTATTATTAAATTGGAGAGAGTCTAAAAATAGATTTATAAGAATGTTCCCAAGTCTGAAAGGTCTGACTTATAAGGAAGCTGGATAGATTGGGACATTGTTCTCTGGAGTATAGGATGCTGAGGAATGACCTTATAGAGGTTTATAAAATCATGAAGGGCATAGATAAAGTGAATAGCCAAGGTCCTGTCTCGAGGGTAGGGGAGTTCAAAACTAGAGGGCATAGGTTTATGGTGAGAGGTTTAAAAGGGACCTGAGGAGCAACTTTTTCCACACAGAGTGTGGTGTGTATATCATAGATTACCTACAGTGTGGAAGCAGACCCTTCAATTCTGATCTGAATCTCCAAAGAACATCCTATACAGACCCATCCCACTTCCTTATCCCTGTAACTCTGCATTTCCCATGGCTAATCCACATAGCCTGAACATCTCTGGACACTAGAGGCAATTTAGCATGGCCAATCCACCTAACCTGTACATCGTTGGACTGTGAGGCCATTGGACTGGTGCACCCAGAAGAAACCCACGCAGACACAGGGAGAACGTGCAAACTCCACACAGACAGTCACCCGAGAATGGAATTGAACACAGGTCCCAGGTGCTGTGAGGTAGCAGTGCTAACCACTGAGCCACCATGCCACCCCAGCACTGCCACATATATTCAATGAGCTGCCAGAGGAAAGTGAAAGAGGTGGGTGCAAGTACAACATTTACAAAAACATTTGGAGAGGTACATGGATAGGAAATGTTTAGAGGTATGTGGGCCAAACCCAGGCAAATGACACCAGTTCAGTTTAAGAAACCTGGTAGGCTTTGACAAGTTGGGCCAAGAAAATAAAAATTCAAACCTATGAACATACATATTAAAAGCAGAAGTGGGCTACTTGGCACTTTGAGACTGTTCCGCAATGCAACAGGATTATGGCTGATCTGATTACTCTACACTCACACCCACCTCAGATCATTTCCATCTACTTGTTTATCAAAGTTGAGCAAATCAGAACATTTCAAAATATGTTGGAAATTCTCATGATCACCCCAGTAATGATAAAAGCTCCATGCAATATTACACATTTGAAGTCTCCAATTTCCTTGCTGTTATAACATGGGGGAAGACTTTGAGCTCCAAAACAGTCATAAAGGTACTTATGTGAATAGGGTCTGTTCTCAGCCGTTGACACAATTCTGCCCAAAACAACAGGTTTATATTTCGCTCTGCAGACAAAAGGAATCTGCTCCACAAATTGTTAGGTACCAAGAATTATGATCTACTTGCATAACACCTCTCTGCAGTTATGAAAATCTAATTTTGTCATATAAAAAGAAAGAGACAGGGATGAAAAGGATCATTTAAGCTACGTCTTGAAATTGGATAAATCAGAAACTATTGATCTTGATAAATATTTAGTAAACTTCCTTCCTGCGGCTACAAGAGATATTTTCCATATACTTTGCTCGTAAATTTCAAGGTTGCAAACAGCATTGACTGATTCTTTTTGATTTGATTTATTATTGTCAGATGTACCTGGGTTTTACGTGCAGTACAGGCAGATCATACCACACAACGTGCGTAAGGATAATAGAACAACGAGGAATACAATGTTACAGCTGCAGATACATGCATTTTTACTCTCTTATACAACCAATATACACTCACATTGTATGTAATCACTCTTACCGTGAACACTTGTACATTCATTTTCACAGACTAGCTCACCATCGCACATATCTTCACTTTGCAAATCATCATTAACACTACACATTTACTCTCCACTGGTTCACCACTCTTATATGTACATTCCACTTCTAATATTATCTTACACATTGTACATGCTCATTAATACCAACTCACTTTAGGCTAACTCTCACACACACTGTACACACGCACATCCGCTACCCTGTCTACTTTCATCACCACACACTACTCGTATTCCCACTAGCTGTCATGCCACATGCATCCATTATCATACATGGTTACTCTCTTATATTGTACAGCTGTGAGGGAGAATTTTAACTGGGCAGGCAGAGGCATCAAACACTCCTGACATAAACAGAGTGATGCCCAGGTGATTTTAATCTCTTTGCCTCAGCAGTTGCCCCACTGAAACAGATAAAAAGTAGGTTGGTTGCCTCCTCAAAGCCATTCTACTATTCAATGAGATTATGACTGATCTAGGACCTTTGCCATATAATATCTTTGGCTAAAGGTAACTATCAATCTCAAATCTAAAATTAATAATTGATCTAGCATTAACTGCCATTTACAGACTAGAACTCTAAACTTCTACCACTGTTTGTCTTTTTTGTTTACAATTTATTCTTTCATAGGATGTGGGTGTTGCTGGTTGAACCAGCATTTTTGCCTGACCCTGATTGCCCTTGAGAAGGTGGTAGTGAGCTGCCTTCTGGAACTGCTGTTATCTGTGTGCTGTAGGTAGACCCATAATAGCATTAAGGAGGGAATTTCAGGATTTTGACTCAGTGACATTGAAGGAACAATGATATATATGTGCACAGCTCATTGAAAGTGGCAAGACAGGTGGAGAGAGCAGTTAATGAGGCATGAGTTGTTCTCAGTTTTATTAATCGGGACGTAGTTACAAGAACAAGGAGGTGATGTTGAACTTGTAGAAGCCACTTGCTACAACTCAACTGGAGTATTGTATACAATTCTGGGCATCACAATGATGTGAACACATTGAAGAGGGAAGTGATTTCAGGAGTGAGGATAGATTGAAGAGGTTCGGACTGGTCTACCTGGAAAGAAGAAGGCAAAATCATGACCGGACTGGATAGAGAGAAACTGTTCCCATTCATAAAACAATCAGGAACAAGAGGGCATAGATTTAAAGTGAATTGCCAAAGGAGCAAATGTGATGGTGGAAAACAATTATTTAGCTCAGCAAATATTTAGAAATGTACTGCCTGGAAACGTGGGAGAAGCAGGTTCAATTGAAACATTCAAGAGGGCATCAGATGATTATTTGGATAAAAAATGATAATAATTGACACTAGGTAACGACACTCATTTGAAGAGTCAGGGAAATCTCAATGGACTGAATGGTCTCCTGCATTGTGTTTCTGTAATTCTATGAAATTAAGTTCAAATAACCTGTTGGAGGAAAATGCAACAGTTCCCCAGGGTAGTATCATAGACCCAACCATCTTCAGCTGCTTCATCAATGACTTTCCCCCCATCATAAGGTTCAGGAGTGCGGATGTTCGCTGATGACTGCACAATATTCAGCACCATTTATGACTCCTCACATACAGAAGCAGTCCATGTTCAAATGCAACAAGATGTCAACAATATCAAGGCTTGGGCTGGCAAGTGGCAAGTAACATTCAATGTTATTACCATCACTAAGGCCCCCACTATCAACATCTTGGGGGCTACTATTGGCGTGAAGTTGACTTGGACTCTCTATTCAATACTGTTGGTACAAGAACAGGCCAGAGTCGAGGAATCCTGCTGTGAGTAACTCACCTCCTGACTCCCCAAAGCCTGTCCGCCATCTACAAGGCCCAAGTCAGGAGTGTGATGGAATACTCCCCACTTGCCTGGATGGGTGCAGCCTCAACAACACTCAAGAAGCTGGATACCATCCAGGACAAAGCAACCCACTTGATTGGCACTACATCTACAAGCATCCACTCCCTCCACTACTGATACCCAGTAGCACCAGTGTGTACTATCTACAAGACGCACTGCAGAACTTCACCAAAGCTCCTCAGACAGCACCTCCAAACCCATCTGGAAGGACAAAGGCAGCAGATACATGGGAATGCCACCCTCTATTCCAAGCCACTCACCAGTCTGTCTTTAAAACACATCACCATTTCTTTACTCAGAGATAGTAAGAACTGCAGATGCTGGAGTCAGACATAACACAGTGTGGAGCTGGAGGAACACAGCAGGCCAGGCAGCATCAGAGGAGCAGGAAAGTTGATGTTTCAGATCAGGTTGGGACCCTTCTTCAGAAATGCTTCAGATGGAAGTGGTCGTGGGTTTGGAAAGTGCTGTCTGAGGAGCTTTGAAGTTCTGCAGTGCATCTTGTAGATAGTACACACCTCCAGCTTCACACTATGTTATCACCATTTCATTATGGTCACTGGGTCAGAATCCTGGAATTCCCTCCCTAATGGCATGTGGGTCAACCCACAGCAGGTCGACTGCAGTGGTTCAAAAAAGCAGCTCATCACCAACCTCTCGCGGGCAACTAGGGATGGACAATAAATACCAGCCCAACCAGCGATTCCCATAAGTGAACAAAGCAAAAATCCCACATCCTCACTGCAAATGCTGAATAATTTCCGTGCCACCAGTCCCACACTGATGACTCACTCACACACTGCACATTCTTGTGTTGAACGCTCGCAATGTCGTTACAAACCCTCCCCCACCTCGAGTCTCCAACTTCACACTCAACGCCCCCTGGCCTGAGAGGGGCATCGCAGCGCCGTCAGTCACCGAGGGGCGGGTCCTGTAGAACACGACACCAGCGGCAGCTTATATAAGGAGGCGGGGGAGCCAGACCGAGCGGTCAGTGGTTGTCGAGACTGAGAGTGTGTGTATTTGTGTAGAGGGGAAACTTAGAAACAGGCTCACACCTAACGGAGTCTGGGAGAAATAGACATAGAGAGGCAGACACACACAGAGAAACACACCACGCAGACACATACACAGAGCCACACAGACGCGCGTATACATAGAGAGAGACAGATATACACATTACACAGAGTGCTCTCAGGAACATGCCGAGGCTGTGCTCCAGGAAGGTGTTTCTCTGGCTGTTAGCTGCAGTTTTCACCTGCCTATTGTTGCTGCTCCTACCGGACCAGGGACAGGGCCAAGCTGGCCAGCGGAGACTGGAACTCCGGAGCCGCTCTCTGCAGAGCTGGGAGAGCCCCTGGCCGGAGGAAGAGGACGGCGAGGAGGTTACAGCCGCAGCCCCGGAGCCGCCGGCCCACAGCTTTAGGGAGTATTTCAGTGAGCTGAGCCGGACCAGGGGCTCCGGGAGGAGGCTGGCCTCGCCACTAGAGCTGGCTGCCACTCCACAACCATTCCGGGACGATGTCAGTGCGGGAGACCTGTTTATCGCCGTGAAAACCACGAAGAAATTCCACCGGGCACGGCTGGAGCTGCTGCTGGAGACCTGGATCTCCCGGAGCCGGGAACAGGTGAGTCAGAGCCATCAGAAGCAACTGGTATACATGCGCAAAATACCCTGCTAGTGAGCATTGACCAGAGGGCACAAGCTGGTATAAGGTATAAGGTAAGTCTAAGGTGGGCAAGGGCTGCAGGGAGAGGGTAGATACTTAGTGCAAGGTGCTCAGGGAGTTGGCACTGGGGATTCAGGTTTGGCACTAGGGCACAGGTGCTGCAGTGGTATAGGTTTTGGGTGCAAAGCGAGCAGGGGGTAGGGATAGCTGTGGTAAGGAAGAGATGGACACCGGCTGAGACAGAGCTGGGTTCAGTCTGTGTACAATCCAGCGGGCCACCCGGTACCCTGACTGTTCAGCTCTGCTGCTGCTTTGTAGCTTCAGTTATTATTTTTTGAGTTGGTCAGCTGCTGTTCCTCCGTGATAGGGATGGTCTCAGCCACACGAGAAAGTGAAGCCGCTTCTGTCTCTCCACCCGCCCCCCAAAGGGCGTCTGACTAATTGAGGCACTTCTGCCAGCAAGGTTCCCCAGTTTGAATTTGTCGGGGGGGTTCACTCAGCGAGTGCATTGCAACCTCACCTCAAGGTTATGTTACCCTCAGCTGTTGCAATTGAAGCGTTTGTTCTCTGCTCCGGTCCTCAACCTTCTGCCTCATTCTCCCGCCCTTCCCACACTCTTACATCTGACTCCTTCAGTCTGAAGTTCAACCGTTGTCCTGTTCTTCGGTAAATGTCTATTTTTGAACAAAGTGCCAGGTGAGGGTGAACAGGCTGCTTCATCTGGCATTGTGCGTGTTGTCATGTCTCCACAAGCACACTGTCATGGAGATTTTTAACTTGGTCACAGAATCTGCCCTGCAATAGTTCAGGTTTTGCAGCCCTAGCTAATTGCAGGCTAAAAATTAAGCCATTCTGAAAGAAGTGCCTTTAGTGCTGTAACAGTGCACTAAACGTTTCTCAGTTGTATTTTAAGAATCACTAAACTATTAATGTGAACCAATATTGCTATCCTGGGTATTATGTTAATGTTAGCATTATACTTTTTGCATATTTTGTTTGAAAGTAGCATTGACAGTGAATTACGTTGGAGTTTGACATCATTTAAAATGTACCCAGGACTAAACTAGCATTGTCTTTGCGTATTTTACTGAATTTATTTTTTAACTTTGATTAATTTAACAAATGTTGTCTTGTGGGTACAGAGAGAGGAGGGAAGGTCCTCCTTTTTTGTTTTTGCTAATGTGAGGGGAGAGGGAAGAAGGGCACGATACTTGTCTTTGTAGGACCCCTGGAGTCCTGAACTGAGGACTTCCACGCTCTGTCAGCCTTAACCTGATTAATTAGAGGGTTTAACAGAAACCAAAGGCTTTAAACAACTAGCCTGAGCTGAATGCAGAATTAGGCTGGGAGCAGAGGGCGTGGGTTTAAGTTCCCAGAGACCAGTGACAAAAACTACAATAGGAAAAAGACAGGAGGAGAATGTGAGACTATTTGAGAGCTGGGAACTGCAAACCTTCCAGGGTTGGATTATTTGAGTGAGACAGTGAAGAGAATCTCTGGTTTGATAAACAGTCCACATCATGCAATATTTCTAACATTAAATTGGGATTAAATGATTAAGTTAATGATTAAATTGCATTTTCCCAAATAATTGCTTTTAAAAGATAGGTCTAATATCTGAAAATTACACAGAGCGAAGGGGAAATTGAAAATGTTCTTGGTTCTAAACTTCATCCACTGCCTTCCCCACCCCACTCACCCATGCACACCTTCAGGTACACTCCCCCTCCCAGCCTCCTGGGAATTGGGAGGATTGTCCATGTAATGTGATTAGTAATGGTGCTCAATTCTTGACTTGACTGCGCTTGGCAGTTGTAAATCAGATTCTGGGGATCTGACTATCACGCTTTGAGACTGATAGTTGCAACAAGAAAAGGCGGCAGAATTTGAACCGCTTCTGTGCCGTGGGAAGATGCTGTGGGATAATTGTTCCCTTCAAGCCCTGATACTTTAAGAAAATACTTGGGCTAGGAACTTTTAAAACAAATTTCCTATGAAGTGAAAGGGTTCCAATAAGAATTCTGTGATGGCAGGAAGATGTTTACTGAGGTTCAAGGGTGACAATTTGTAACTTAGCCAAAGCAAGTACATTGACAATTACTGGAGCTCAATAGATTTTCAACGTTTTCTAGATGCTGAATTTAGTTTATTATAGCGGTTTCTGGATTGGAACACAAATATATTTAAAATGTCAATAGTGTTGAAGAGGTTTTATGTACATACGCATGCCTGAGATACAGTACATCAATATAATGGAATAGATCCTTTTCTGTTAATATCACTGAAGACTCATGCAAGTGAGAGGAGCTGTTTCATGTATGTTGCTATGTGTTAATCAGATTAGAACTTTTGTTTGGACTAATCCATCAACAAACCCTCATTTAAATTGAATGACTGTTAGTGTTTGAGTCAACTCTCAACTGGTCATCAGGCCCAGTTTGTTCTTTACAGCTGTAGCAATGAGAGACTTGGGACCAAATGCATTAATCCAGTTGGAGATGTTGATCCCATAAAATCTGAAAGATAGTCACGTACTTTAATGTTCGTGGATGTCTGAACACTGCTCCCAAATTAACAAAAGCTTCACTTAAGCAAGTTGAGGCTCAGTGGTTTGACATGATAATCACTTTTTTAAAAAAGATTCCTTTTTAACTCTGATAGATTTTTGTTAGCATGGCCTCTGTGTGATGCTTCTTAGCTTTGAGTGGTTCAGTTTGTATCCTGAGCTTGAGTGATTGTGGTTCAGCTCTCACGCTGTCTCCTTGAAAACTAACAAAGCCTTTTCTGAAACTAGAGAATGGAGCTTTGGCCTCTTGTGCTGGGCTTTCCATGGGAACGTAGGAGACGAAGCTGTGGATTTGGAAAGGAAAGAAGCGGAGGTCAGGTTGCCTGGAGATGGGAAGGAGTTCTCAGCTCAGTCTAACTCTGAGAATGACAGTAAATGGTTCCCACCTCCTCACAGCCAGATCAGCATTGGCTGTGTTTTTAATGTCTACAGTAGTAGAAGATTTGGGTTATATTAATAACTGCAGGAGAAACCTGTGATAGTCACTTGCATAACCACTTCACTGGCATATGAGAATCTAAATTTGATGTACCTTCGTAACATCTATAAGGTGTATCTATCTTAGAAGTCAGGTCTTCTGTGGGTATTGGTGAGCGTCTAATTGCAATCTTTGTGATGTACAACAATGATAATGATGTATATGGGCCCTGTACACAGTGTAAATCAAAAGTGTAAGTGGCCTATAAATGCTTCATTAGTTTAAGAAATATTCTGTCAATGCTAACTGCTTGTGAAATTAAGGTGTACTTAGAATTGCAAAAAATACATACTGGAAAAGAAGTATTGTGGTTACAATATTACTGCAGAGCCAGAGTGGTAGCTGACACTTCAAGTTGTGACTTTGTCCTGTTGCCAAATTCTGACAGTTGATGAGATGTGGAATAATCTTGAACATTTCATTCAATTTGGATATTTCCAACCAGTGAAAAAATGCATATTTCTTTAAATGTTAGTTTCCAATGAAGTAATAGTTAAACTCACCTTCAGGTCCCATTCTTGACATTTGCAGGCC
Source organism: Rhincodon typus (assembly GCF_021869965.1). NCBI lineage: Eukaryota > Metazoa > Chordata > Chondrichthyes > Orectolobiformes > Rhincodontidae > Rhincodon > Rhincodon typus. The sequence goes on along the minus strand of NC_063352.1, from coordinate 49,252,614 downwards.
ACCACTGATTTCTATGTGCCTTGGGCTGAACTAGAATATCCAGTACTTCAGAGGCTTGTTTGAACTGTTAGCTGCTGAGTTCAAGCAGGGAAAGTGAGAGGTTAGTCACTCTAGACTCAAATGATGCATTATTTTGCACGTCTTTGAAGCTGGGCACCCTTGAAGTAGAGATTTTGGGGTCCAAGTACAGAAATCACTATAAGCTATGGGGCAGGAATAAAAAGTAATTATTTTGAGGATTGCTAGTCATTGAAATGCCAATGTTACAAATTATGTCAAGCTCTGGTTAGACTCTGGAATACGCTGTTCAATTCTTAGCGTGTGGGAAGGATGCATTGGTGGGAACGCAGAACAGAATGATAATGGGGTTTAAATTGTGATTGTAGTTTTCATTGACTCTCATTCCCCTGAGTATAAAAGATTAAAGGGTTAGCTAATGAGGTTGTTCAGTAAATGACTAAGTAATTGAAGGATTTGATGGGGTAGATATTTTGGGAGAAAGTGTCTGTCTAGCGGGAGAGTCCACAACAAAAGCATAATCATAAAATTATAGCTATACATAACCAGAATCATCAGTCTGGGAATATTTCATCTAAATCCCCTATGGATACCTGGACGCACTCTCCCAGAAAGCAGCTGAAGCCAAGTCAGTTGATAAACCTCCATTTTCAAAAAATGTGAAGGGGTGTAGGGCAAAGATTGGGTAAATAGAATTGAGGTGCAGATCAGCGGGTCGAATTAAAATGCGGAAGCGACTTGCACAGGCTGAAGGAACATCTCCTGCGCCTAACTGCTTTTCTGATTGGTCGTCCTTGAAGGATATCTAAATGAAGCTAAACGTTGTAGTCCTTCCTGCTGCACAGTTGTGCGCTCAGTTTTTCAGCGTTGCTGGCAGTGTGCTGAGTTCTAACTGAAATGTGAAAAAGTGAATCGTAGAGCTCTGAACAAGTTGCACATCGGGTGCAGCCTTTGCCTCCAGGGGCAGTCCTGAAAGTCTTGTAGCTGCCACCTGTGTCCGTCCCACGTGTATCATCTGTACGCTGCAGCAGCTGAGTCGCTGTTGCATTGTTTCTCTTGATTTCTATTCTGATGTAACCTTTTTTAAATCAGTTGGTGTTGGGTTCAGAAAGGAAACGATCTAAGTTTTTTCTGCCAACGTTTTGTGTAGAAACATAATTGAATTTCTCTCCTTTTTTTATGGATAAAAGACACTTGTTTAATATTTCTACTCGATGAGTGGACGGTGCGCTGTTTACAAACCCCAGCGGTTAACATGCGCGCTTGCTGCGATTGTTTTAGTGGATTGGCATGGCGGGCGGTGGAATTGGGCGAATTGTTTCGGAAGGGAACGCCTCCCTTGAGTCTTGCTGTTATGTCAAGTGTTCCTTCACCATATCCATCAAACAAAATAAATTCCTCCCCCCTCCCCTTGTTTTCCACAACCCCCTGCCCCCTTTCTCCCTCCCCAAGAGGTGGTCGTGTCTGCACATCCCTTGGGAGGGATGGGATCTATGGTCTTTTGCTGAGAACGCCGCCCCCACCCCCTCCTCCTTCAACAAGCAGATTCAATGGTGAGTTTTAACAGCAGAAGGAGCTGGTTGTGGCTGCATTGTGTATTAACTCCAGTGGATAATTTCTGTTAAACTAACAGACAAAGGTTTACATCGCTGGAGTGAAACAGCTGGTGGGAGAGCAGAGGATAAAGATTTGGGAGGGTAAAGGGAGTGGAACTGGCAGAGTTGGAAGTCCAAGTGGTCCCCATGAGTGGCAAATCCTCACTGGAGGTATTTGCCAGCAGGCATTTAGAAAACTCGTTTTCTCTTTTCGTGTTTTTCCTGCAATAGTCCAGCCATGTGTTACTAGGATTTCTGGGAGCTGGGAACACTGCTGTTTTTATGCCAAGTCCCCATTCTTTGTGTGCGATCCTCCACAAGGCTATTTTCCTGTGGAAGGGAGGATAGGGCATATGTGACAATCGGGTTCTGGGTGCCTTTGATAGAAGGGAGCTGGAAGCCATACCAGTACGAACTGCTGAACATTTACATGGTTCAGCAGCTCCCAGTTCTGTGATGTAATTTCAATAATGATTCAGTCCCACTGTTAACATAACAGCTATGAAGCACTGGAGATGGGTTTAATGTACAAGATGCAGCAGGGGTCGCACCACGATAATAAGGAACAGGAAGCATCTTCATTCCCAACTAGCAGGTTTGAAAAGGATTCCTGCATTGTATTTACATAGCACCTTTAGCATAATGAAAATGGCCCCAGGTACTTCACTGCAGTGTGAAGAAGCAAAAACGCGACGTTGAATACATTTATAATCAGCCAATTTGTATGTGCTATGGCACAGCTCCAGGATAGGTGGGTCTTGATCTCCGACAGTTGAGATATTGAGAGAATTACATTTTGTAGACTGTTAAAGTACCCCAGAGGCTAGCTAGGTAGGGATTTAAGGAGTGTTCCAAAGTTCAGGGCTTAGGTGGCTTGGGCACTGTTGTTAATTGTGGGACAAAGGGAGTGGGGAAATAGAGCAGTGCAGTGCTATACTCCAGGGATACACACAATGCTGGAGGAACTCAACAGTAGCAATTTCTCAGCATTTGCAAAGTTAATGGGTAACATTGAAAAGAAACTGTGAAAGGCTGGCCATGTTATTTTGTATAAGCCCAACCTCCTACTAAATGCAAGTTTGTTTAAATTTGAAATTGCAGCTCAACAGTCCTTGTATTGATATTTGCATTCCTTTCCTGGTACATTTCTCAATGTCTTTTCGACCGTTGGAGCTCAGTGTTCTGTTTACTGTGTACAGTATAAACACTGATCCGGTGGATCCAAGATGTATCTCGGGCCAGATCAGGCCAGTTCCAGCTCCGTTCCAACTGGTTTAACCCCAGCAGGTTCTTTTGCCTGAGCAAGTCATTTTTCTTTTCAAAAGAAAAGGGCACTTTCTACTGACTGTTTACCTTGTGGAGGCTGGAATGTGCAAAGCGTGTGGCAAAGTGAGCTGATGGCTGTTTGAGCAAGTGTGGCAGCATCTGGAGCCTCCCCTGTGCAGCTATCAATTCACCTGTCAGAGACTGGGAGGAGAGCTGAGGCATTCGGCTCCAGGCTTGGCGTGTGCAGCAATGAGGCTGGGATCGACTCGGCTTTCACTAGGCACACTCTCCTCCAGCCCCGAGGCACACTGAAGTGTCAGCAAGTCAGCTCCAGCACGAACAAAGCAGCAAGAGCTGCATGTAACATCTTTTTAATTAGGGAGAAAGACTGCTCCAAATTCTTGAAATCTGTTAGAAAGTACAATCCAACCCTAAAGGCCAGTGATTCTTGAAAAGGAAATGGGAATTGACCTTTCAAACAATGTATGTTTCATCCGTTAATCTTTGAGGATTTTTGATGAAATCAGAACTGATTTTGTTCAATTTCTACATTGTTATGAAGACCCTTTCCAAACATTGTGGTCTCTGGATTTTTAAGATTGGACTGGATCATCACTAGCTGTGTTGTTTCTCCCCCTGCCCCTCCCCCAAACAGTGTTTAATTGGGTTTGTAGTGAATCTTGTGGTTGCTCGCATTGCCATTGTAAAGCTCCTGGTGAGAAACCTCCCAAATTTCATCCTGCTCCCGCCAGCCTGCAGACTGTATCAAGCAAAGCTGGCAGTTTGCAGTTCACGTCACCAAAGCTAGATTTTCAGTGCACAACATTGTCATGTTTGTCTTGTTTTGTAGATTGGGGTAGCATGGTAGTTCAATAGTTACCATTGCTGCCTCACAGCACCGGGGGCACAGGTTCAATTCCACCCTCGGGTGACTGTCTGTGGAGGTTGCATATTCTGCGTGGGTTTCCTCTGCATGTTCCAGTTTCCTCCCACAGTACAAAGATTTGCAGGTTAGATGGATTGGCCATGCTAAATGGCCCATAGTGTCCAGGGATGTGCAAGCTAGGTGGGTTATCTGTGGAAAATGCAGGATTACAAGGATAGGGTAGGGTGTGAGTCTGGGTGGGATGCTTTTTTTGGAGGTTCAGTGTGGACTTGATGGGTGAATGACCCCACTTCCACACTGTAGGGACTCTTTGGTTCTCTGAACTTGTGAAGCCAAGCAGACCATGTATGTTTTATTATGGGATAACAAGGTGTAGAGCTGGATGAACACAGCAGGCCAAGCAGCATCAGCCCCTCTGATGCTGCTTGG
>NC_063352.1:49181263-49248020 GCF_021869965.1 Rhincodon typus | reverse complement strand
GCCAGCATCTGCAGTTCCTACTATCTCTGATATGTTTTATTATGGCCTGTTTCACCACCATCAATTCTGTTCAATCTTCAACAGTCAGAATCAAAGGGGTGGAGGGAGCTCTGAAAATAACCCAAATTTTTAGAATCCAGATCCCAATCCAACCCAAACCCAGATTTTAAAACTGCTTCAAATATTGATGTCTTCTTCCTGGGCAGTGATGTGTTCATGTTTCAAATGGACCTTTTTTATTTCATGTTTGCCAAGCTTCCTGTGTTCCCTCCGCCGCCTTCTGTTTTTGAGCTTATCCACAGAAAATTACTTCCTGCCTTTTTCTCAGACCTGGCTGACTTCATTGTTGCTAGTTCCTCCAGTGTGCCTTCCTGTCTTGGTTGCATTGTTTTCTCTTGGCATTCAATGTGTAATTCCCAGTTGGAAGAGAAGAATAAGCTACAGGGTGACAATAGTGCCAGAAAACAATGACTGTTTGCTTCAACACAAAGTATCTTGTGAATAGATTCAGGTAAGATGAAAGCCCTATTCTTCTGAAGGAGCTGGGTTTGTGCAAGTGTGGTAGTATTAATCAATCCTACCTTGTAGAAGGAGTAATGAAGCAATATGAGCCACACATTAAGCTGAGGGTAATTCTCGTGCCACTGACTGAAACAAAGGCTAATGAGTGTAGAAGTTCACCAGAAATGCAGGTTCAACTGAATGAGAAATAGTTCAATCTCTGTGTTGATATTGCTATATTTGCTCACAGAATTGTAACACCTGGGGAAACGGGTTTCAGTTCTGCAGATGACTCCCAATTCCAAAGATGCAGATGTGCCAAGAGTAATATTAATGCTTAAGGGCAGGAATGAGAACAAGAACATGCATGCACAGCAGATGGTGTTTAACATACATTGTGTGCACTCCATTGAGCTAATTATTGTTGATTAACTTTAGTAACCAGTCTGTTGGCATGGGTGCTCCAGTAGGGCCAGCCAGGCTGGAGTGCATGGCATCAAACTAAACTCAAATTGGAAGGGCAAGAAAAGAAACAGAAGGTAAAATGACATATTTTTGAAGGTTTAAAAAAATTGCAATGAAGGCAAAATACTGCAGTTGCTGGAGATCTGAAATAAAAACAAGTAAATGCTGGGCAACTCAGCACATCTGGCAGCATCTGTGGAGACAAACAGCTAATATTTTGAGTCCAGAACAACTGAACGTTAATGATTAATCAATTATATGAAATGAGTTCTCCTGTCAATACTGCTGTTTGAAGCCAGTTTCCTGGCTTGCTACTGATGCGGAAAATGCTTGTGCAAAGCCAGCAAGAAGGGCAGCAATGGGGGAAGTGATAACTGCAGAATTCAGAAGCAGGCTCCGTAAGGGCTGACAGAGCACTCCCCCCTCCCTGGCCCTGCCCTTCCCTTCCTGCTCAGTCCCCTTGTAGCAGCCAGGGACAGTCTGGCCGGCTGCTGCCTTCCGCAGTGCAGACTCGAGGGCCACACAGCTTTTCCTGCATTTGAGAAGTTGGCAGCTGGATTCCCTCCATGCTGCATTGTGAGCAGGAGGTGACAGCCATTCACACAGCCTCCACTCCTCAACATATGGATAGAATCTCATGAAACAGCCTTCAGCATTGTTTTTCTTTTTGGAATCGAGAGCTTGATGCTCAATGCTCTCAACGTTTTGTTGCTTTTTCTTTGTTTGGCTGGAAATCCATTACACAACAAATGTTTTTGCTGGAAAATGCAGACGGGTCTGTCCTCTTGTCCTGATGATTCCCCTGCTGCTGTTAACAGCAGCCTTCGTTTTCTCTATTTGGAAATGTTAGCTAAACCCAAACCGTGCAGCTCTGAATTGTGCCTGGATATGTTTGGTGACAATCGGAGCAAGCCAGTAAAGGTCAGTTTCTGGATTTTCCAGATCCATATTTGATTGCTGCTATTAACTTTTCAGAAATATAGAAAAGGAATATTGATCCTTTTTAAGCAATATAGTCCTGTGAAACCTCTGAATTGTCTGACAACAAACATTGACATTCTTCATGTGGCTCAAGTATGGCTATTCCAGAGGCAGGACCATTACCACTGTGCTGCAAGACCCCTCAATTTTATCACATTACCTCTTTGCCCACGTCTCGAGTAAATACATTGCTGACTGGGCCAGTGTTTATTGCCTGTACCTAGTTAACCTGCAGGAGGCAGTGGTGAGCTGCCTTACGGCTGTAGTTCATGTGCAGTGGGTTGAACCATAATGCCATTACGGTGGGAGTTCCAAAATTTTGACAGTGACAGTGAAATAATAGTAATATATTTCCAAGCCAGGATGGTGAGTGGCTCAGAGGGGAACTTGAAGGGAGTGGTGTTCTCATGTATCTGCTGCACTTGTCTTTCTGGTTGGAAGTGGTCATGAGTTTGCAAGGTGCCTTCTTAAGGATCTTTGAATGTCTAAACTGCTCCTAATGCATGTCAGTAGTGGAGGGAGCAGAGGTTTTTGAATGTGGTGCCAATCAAGTGGACTGCTTTGTCCTGGATGGTGTTAGGCTTCTTGAGTGCTGTTGAAGCTGGCATTATCCAGGCAAGTGGGGAGTACTTCATCAGTCTCCTGACTTCTGCCTTGTAGATGGTGGGCAGGGCTTTGGGAGTCAGGAGTTTGTGTGGTGAGTCCAGTTGAGTTTCTGGTCCATGGTAACCCCAAGGATGTTGATAGTGGGGGATTCACCATTGATAACATCCTTGAATGCCAAGGGGCAGTGGTTAGATTATCTCTTGTTGGAGATGGTCATTGCCTGGCATTTGCTGTCCCCAGATATATATCCCCAAAATAAACCTCAGGCAGCAGTCTCAGGAAAGTAATTGGGAGGTCACCGGGTGCACAGCCACCTTTCCTAATTCAAGGTTGCTGAGGCCAATTGGATTACACCATTCTCCACTCCACATTGTTTTGTGGGGAGTTATCAGAGGACTTCTGATATTTGTCAAATCCTAAGGGAGTAGGACAAACTTAAAGGAGTAATTTGGAGATAACATTTTCCCAAACAGTCATGATGTATCCTCAGCACTGCGGTACTATGTAGCTTTGTTAAAAAGTATCTGCCGTTGGTTTTATTTACCCATTAAACTTTTATTTTAAACAATTTGGCATCCAACTATGTTTGTACATGATAAATGAGTTAAGCATTCCCAGGTAAGAGTGAATTATTGTGAGATTTTATATTTGGTCTGACACGTTTTCCCTTCATCAATCTGCGATATTTGCGTTTGGAAAGTTTTAGTAATTTATAAGGATCGACATCAAACTAAAGAGCGCGCTGCAGTGGGGGAAGGGTTAATTCATAAACAGCTAAATCTTTTCAATGGTTCATCCCAAATTCCGTCAGGTTCTCCCCATTAAATAAAGCGCACAGATTGTGTTCGGATCATAACACAGCAGCAATGTGTATTGTTAGGTGAAAAGCTGGTAATGGAACGAGCAGGTGGCCAGGACTTTAACGTGCTGCCTTCCTACATCTCCACCCCTGCACCCCCCCCCCCACCCTCTCAGCTGCCGCCCTCCTGTCCCCACCCCTCCCCTTCATCCTTTTGTGTAAATTGCTCAGCTGTATGCTAATCGGTTAAAACATGTTTTTTAGTTTCCTCGCTGGCGACTTCATTCAAGCACGGAATCCTTGCCATTGTGAGGGGAGTTTACTGAAGCGCTGCATGCCTTGAATGCACATAGTGCAGCAGATTTATGCTATTAGTTTTTCCTCCTTGACACTTTTTTTTTCCCTCTTCCCTCCAGTTGCCCCGTAGTGTTCTGCTCCCTGAACTCGACAGATGGTCTTGCAATCCCCGCCCCTCCTGAGGTATTTGTCTCCCACCCCACACCCAACACACACCTCTTCCCTGCCCCCGGGGACACTGAATCCTCAGCTGCCTTTCCTCGTAGTCTCCTTATCTACCCCGCCCCCCGCCTCACGGCCACTGTTACCGGCTCCACCCCGACTACAAACACGGCAGCAGCCTGACTTCTGTGAGCAGCACCACCTTCCCAGCTAGCACCACCCCCTCCTCCCCTTGTTCACACAGGGAGGTGTGAGACTCGTGGGCAAGGAGGCACAGCCAGGGCTTGGCCCCAGGCCAAAGCCACATGAAAGTGACTGCTCCCTGCTGCCGAGCCCCGAGTGACTCCAGGAGGCCGTGCCATTGTACAGGCAGGGCTGGTGCTGGGCTGTATAAACACGCCTGGTAAAACACAGACAAGTGGCGGGGGGGGCGGGTGGGTACCTGCACCTGAGGTATTTCTGTACCAGGTGGAGACGCACCCAGACGGAGAGTAGCTCTTGAAACATTGAGTGGCTGAAGGGAGAATGAAAGCGCAAATGAGACGCACTTTATCCTAGAATGTCTTTCCTCTTCCTTTTTAGTTATGTTTAAAAATCCTGAGTGACTTGATTGCGGTCGCTGGATGGTTAACACGTTGGCAGTACTGGCTTTAAGGCCATTTCTGGGAGCATAGCTGTGCTGCTGGATGACAGGCTTCGCTACAATGGCCTTTGTTAAGGGAGCCCAGGGGTCACCCCCTGCCCTTTGTCTGCAGTTAGCTCCGGGCCTGGGATGCTGTAGTGCTCCGAGCAGGTTGCTATGGAGAAAGCCCCGGCAAAGCGCAGAGCAATACAACGGCCCTTTTATGTGGGGTGGCTTTCTTCTCACTGCTTCCACCAACCCTCCCTCAATCCTCCCCTCAGCCCCCATTTCCAGCAGCGTCACCTTCCCCCACTCCATTTCCCTCTTCACATTTCGAGCCTGTTTAAGCACCAGTTTGGAATAAACTCTGCATTAATGCAGAATTGATCCCAGCTGGCGACGCAGTAAATAAAAGCCAAAGCTGACACGAGGATGGACCAAATCAAAGGTGGATTTGTACAGAGACTTGTCCTTTTTTTTGGGAGGGATATGTCAGATAACAAAATTTGGAATCCTTTTGCACAAATATTCGCAGAAAAAGGGAGCCCAGACTCGGCAGTAGTCTCCGATCTCCGTGCAACTGGCGTCGATTAAGTAATGGCGTCCGTTTTGGATTTAGACAATTTGCTTAAAATGCAGCAAAGTAATTGAGACCTGGAAGTAACCAAGTGCTCTTTTCAATTTCTTCACCTCTTCCAGCAACACTGTCATAGAAACACGAAGTCTCTTAGAAATAACCAGACAGGCTGAGTAGATTTAAAATTCATTGTTCCTTTCTTCCCCCCCCAGACGTATATTTTCACTGACGGGGAAGACGAGGAACTGAAGAGAAAGACAGGTAAGCCATGGGAATAGTTGGGGGGAGGGGGGCGCTCACACGAGGTCCTTGCTGTACACCTGTTCCACGTCTTGGAGTAGGAGAATGAAACCCATCAACTCCGAACTTTATGGGCTCAGGAATGACATTATAAAATGCATTGTTAACAGATCACTTAGCAACAAAGTTTATTTTAAGTAGTAATCTTTAATTTACTACAAAGCTGTGGGGTGAGAATGGGTGACATGACCCCTGTAAATGAGCCAATCCCTGATAGAGACTTGTTAAGTTGGCGAAACTGGTTAGATCCAGGAGTGAGTTAACTGACTAATCCAGAAAAGTTGTCCGGTCTTCCTTGTGACCACAATGACAAAATGTGGATTTGACTCCAACGGTGAGCTGTGAACTGACTCGGGGGTGGGGCGAAGCCTTGAGAGCCCCTGCTTTTGGAGGTTCCAAGTGTGACTGTGATTGATAGTTGTCAATATTTCATACCTCAGTCCCTATGGAGTGAAAACTTTCCCACTATCTGCCACCTGTTGCATGGGATGCCCTTGAATCAAATTAATTGAAAGGGGGAAGAGGAGAGGAGGGAAAATAAAGAGCTGGTTGCTATAGGGATTGTGGCTGTCCTGAGAGAGCAGGGAAATGTTTAAGGGATTGGTTGGAATGAGGCGCAGTGTCCTTGCAGTGTGACAACAGCTGTTAGCAAATGCTGTAGCTCTGATCCTTGTAAACCATGGGGTTGGATTTGCACAGAGGCTGGTGACATTTTTTTTTGCCTCTGGAGTTTTTACTCCACTTTTTTCTTTGTGGTTGGACAGTTCCAAAATATCTCATCCTTCTCCAAAGCAGCGTAGGAAGCCAAATCCTCATTGTTTTCAGCTCAATTGTTTGACCCCAGGATTCCTGAATTTGTCTCTGACTGATCCTGTTGCACTTCTGGTGTACCCTTTGTTGCTCTGCAGCTCCTGCCTTGGTTCTGTCGAGGATATCATTGTTAATGTGTTTCCTTTCCCCCATCCAGCAGCAGGCCACCTGGTGAATACAAACTGCTCAGCTGCTCACAGCCGACAAGCACTTTCCTGCAAGATGGCAGTCGAGTACGACAAGTTTATCGAATCAGGGAAAAAGTAAGTAACGAGAGAAGTGTAAGTCTTTGAGGGAGAAAGGGACCGAACAGTGTAGTTACATCACCTGACTTTATGACCTAAACCATGTGCAGCTCATCCATTGATCTAAAAGCAGAGGAGCTGTTGGAATGCAACAGAGGCTTCAACATACCTGCTCCCCCCACCCACTCAAAAAATCTTGAATCTAACATCCGCTAGGACTCTTGTTTCTCACTGTTGAATACTGACTCCAGTGTATGTGCGATAGTCAAGTGCAAACAAGCTTGGATATTGGGGGCCCTCTGCCCTGGATATATCTGACATTTCTTCTAACCTATGGTTAGATGAAGATAAGCCACCAATACATGGGTTGAATTCACCCACAAGGTAGTGAAAGTCAGTGACTTCCTGGGAAAGGATTATGAAAATGCCAGAGAAACGATGACGGATATAATCAGAATCTAGTTACATTCCTTACAGACAGATTTGTGGTGTAGGATGGACTGTATGAGCTGACCCCTGTCCAGCTAGGCTCGAGCCATCGTGAAAATTCAGGAAATGACTTTGAGATTTTGGAAATTTGTTACTAACACATGGGCTGCCCAAAGACAGCAGCCTTTTGTGTTTTGGACTTTATGTACACATTCGCATTCAGTGTTAAGACTGGTCCCTGTCCCCAATTCCCACTCCCATCCCTCTTCTGTCCCTCTGTTTTCCCTGCCCCCACACTGCCCCTCATAGCCCTCTCCATTCCACCCCACCCACATCCCTTCTTCCCCCTCCCAACAACATACCAAACCACATTTCCATAGATACTGTTTATCTATATACCTAGTCGTCTTGCATATACCTTGGACTGAATATGTCGTCAGGATATTCAAGAGGGGATCGAGTTCTCACTTTGACTCCTGCTGGAGTAGAAAAGCTCACTGATCTAATGTCTTGTTCCTGTCCAACCTCTGGATTTCTGAGGTTTTGTACCTGGAACTGAGCCAGCACTGAGTCACCATTGAGCGTTGAGACTATCTGTTTGGGAGGCCTAACTCAGCAGTCAATCTGAGCAATTCTTTCATGGATACAACTTTCTGGAAAAACCAGATGAGCTATAGCATTACTGAGTGGTGTTTTGTCTATACCCTGCTGATGTCGTGCGCAGCCGTATCAGTGTACCTACTTCAAGGTAGTGAGCAATGGGAATGAAAATGGTAGTGGGCGTGAGTCAGAGTTTGGGTAAGAGATTGTGAATGAAATGATGGGGGAGAATGAGACTTAAAGGGGGCGTATCAGGGGACTGGTCAGAAGATAGGAGATGGGTGTGGGGAGAATGATCTAAGAGGGAAAAGAGGTGGGGATGTGGTAAATGAGAAAGAGACCAGGGGGGTGAATGATTGACCAATCAATGTTTGTTGTCTTTTGTCTTGTGTGCTGTTAACTGATGCCACCCTGCTGTCTTGCAGATGGTTCTGTCATGTCGATGATGATAACTACGTGAACACCCGAACACTGGTGAAGCTCCTTGCACAATACCCCCACACACAGGATATTTACATTGGGAAACCAAGCCTGGATCGGCCCATTGAGGCTACGGAGAGGATTAGTGATACTAAAGTGGTAGGTTTGAATCTCTTCCTGCCATGAGGGCTAATGGGATCTCATACAAATGGTGTACCTCTGACAATGCTGTACTCCCTCAGTGTTGCACTAGAATGCCAGCTGAGTTTTTGTGCTCAGGTAAATGGAGTTGGAGCCATTTTTAATTCTGAGGCATGAATGCTAACAAGAAAATCAACTCCGACACATGGGATAAGCCTTTGTGAAGGAGTTGGCATCCTGGAACATTCCCCCCGCTGAATATGGGGTAGCTTGGGGCATCTTGCTCCTTCTCTATGCTGGTGCTACTAGTGTTTCTTAGCACTGATGGGGCAGTGAGGACATTGGAGGAGGATGGCATTTAGTTCAATGATGTTGTTCAATTCTATTCTTGCAGCGTCCAGTGCATTTCTGGTTCGCCACTGGTGGAGCTGGATTCTGTATCAGCCGAGGGCTGGCACTCAAGATGAGTCCGTGGGCAAGGTATGAGCTGACAGTGACTAAATAAACAAGATTCACAATTTGCAGTAATATCCATAGTTTGTTTTTTGACTGGGATCATTTTGCTTCCTAAATGGGGTTTATAATAATAAATAGTACACCTTTTAATGAAATCTGGACCAAGCAAGTGAGTAATCCATTCAGTGCTTACTGTAGTAGAGCTTGTTTGTTTTGAAAGTTCAATGATAAGATTTTAGCTGTAACTAAATTAAACATTTTGACAGTGATTATTGGCTCTAAGAATTTACGTAACTAATCTAATTCAAATAGGATTTTTAAGATGCAATATGAATTTGAACTTTTTTGCTATGACCTGCTATCCTGACCCCAAAGCTGGAATTTGCTGTGTTGAACAGATTGCAATATGCCTAACCCTAACTCTATCGTTTTTTCCAATTCTTCATAGTGGAGGTCACTTCATTAACACTGCAGAGAAAATCCGTCTTCCTGATGACTGCACCATTGGTTATATTATTGAGGCCATTCTGGGAGTGAAACTGATTCGGAGTAACCTGTTCCACTCTCATTTGGAGAACCTGCAACAAGTAATGAGAGCTGACATTCCCAACCAGGTAAGTGTCAGAATCAGGTCTCCAGTACTTCAATAATCAACCATGCCCATTCCGTTTGGAGTAGCAAACAAGGTCTCTAACTGGACTGGTCTGTATTTCAGGTTACATTAAGCTATGGCACATTTGAAAATAAAAGGAATGCCATTAATCTGAAAGGGGACTTTTCCATTGAGCAGGATCCTTCTCGGTAAGTGTGAGATCCCATTGTGTTGTCGCTGTGATCTGCTTAATGTATTAATGTTTCTGTCATTCATCCCTGTTGCCTTTTAGCAACTTGTTTCTGCTTTGAAGAAATGTAAAGTGTGCTCTATGCAGAAACCTATTCAGGAAAACTTTTTATAATTAACCCCTGCTTTGTAATTAACTTATTGCAGAGCTATTGAAGGAGACAAGTATTGATTATACTGAACTACCTTTTAACTTCATGCTGTAGAAAGAGATCTCCTCTTTTATATACTGAATCAAGGCATCCCCCAATGTCAAACCATTGACTTTTTCTAAAGTCAAGAACTATGTTGGCACCAGTAATGTAGGAAGGTATGGTTTGGAAATCTTCAGCAAGAAGCACACCTTACAAGTATTGGTATGCAAAGCCCATGCCATTCTAGTCATAAAGTAAAGGATGGGAACTTGGAGGGCAGCACATTAGAGCAATATTCCTTAGACACCAGCTGGAAGGGATGGCATAGGGAATATGATTTACTGCCTTTAGTACAGTTGAACATTGAGAATGCAGGTTGTCTGTTAAAATGGCCATGCGTGATTAGTTTAACACAATTACTCCAAGCTACAATTAGTCACTTGCAACTCTTCAGCACAGGTCTAGTTCATCTATTATTGCAGTAGTCAAAGCAAACAAATCACTAGGGAAAAAAAAAACCAAATACTTGTGCTGTGCTAAGAACGATAGTTGATCTCGATACCTTTTTGTGTGAATTTGCCAGCAATTCATTCTTTAAAAAGCTGTGATAGATTTGTTTAGCAACATAAGGTGATAAAGGAACAGAAAGAAACTTCTGCACCATACAAAGCTCAGTGCTCTGTATACTTAGTCTTTTATTAAATAGTAGTGTATAAATAAAACATGTAGTGGAAACTGCAAGACATTTTAACTTTTGAGTGCCAAAACATGATTTATCTCATACTATTGACCTAACCTGTTTTCTTTTGCTCTCATTCTGTCCAGGTTTCGCTCAATTCATTGCCTCCTGTATCCTGATACCCCATGGTGTCCTCGCAATGTTACTTATTAACTTCTAACCTCGTCCCATGTAACCCCGGTATCTGAAGGGGATGTGGGGACCACTGTCTGGCTGTGAAGCTCTTGTGTAGCTGCATTAATGCACATTGCTGGGTGAAAGGGCTGCTGTGCGGCCTGGATGTACCAATAGTCTTTAGTGTCTCCCTCCTGTTTGCAGTCGTGTATGGAACAAAGCCATGTTTTGAGTCCAAGCTGAACAGGAAGCAACAGAAGGCAAACAGACATCACAAAGGATGTGTGATTGTGTCATGTAATTAATTTTTCCCCAAGTGTGAAATTGAAAGTGTTGCTGATGTTTCGGCGAATCTTTAGGAATGTAAATGACTCCTCCTTTAGCTAGCTTCAAATATCCATTGCTTTCTCTTGCGACATGCATTAGGCACATGTCAGTAAACTCACTAAGGTAAGCTGTCTGTTGAACCATAAATACAGATGCTGTGCAATGCGATGAGGTTTCAAAGATTTGATTACAATTGATGCTGAAAAATGGGACTGAACATGTCTGAAGAATGTAAAGTCATTTCCAACCTCTTGTTAGGTTTGGAAAATAATTTTGCCTCAACACCGCCTGAGACGCCAGTCAGGATTAAAGATCACTGATCTCCTGAAGGATTTCTCCTCTTTTATATCTGCATTCACAATCCTGTTGAGGATATCAGAGGTAAAGCTGGTGTTTAAGGCTGGCTACTGGAGGATCTTAGGCATGACCTCTGATTATTGCTGAGGCTTGTCTGTACATGAAAGCACTTTTTCTCCTTTTGAAATCCAATGGTTTCTAATGATCTGGAAAGGAGTTGGCTGCTTGTGATACACTTCTGGGATGAATTTGTAAATGCACTGCACGAACAGTTAATGGAACTCTACCTGAGAAATGGGATTTAATTAAATCTATTAATTTGTAATGTTTGGTATTTCAAATTAATACTTTTGAAATAGCACTTCATTGAAAGTGGTTGCAAAAC
This sequence comes from Rhincodon typus, assembly GCF_021869965.1. Taxonomy (NCBI): domain Eukaryota; kingdom Metazoa; phylum Chordata; class Chondrichthyes; order Orectolobiformes; family Rhincodontidae; genus Rhincodon; species Rhincodon typus. The sequence continues at coordinate 49,236,772 of NC_063352.1, read as the reverse complement.
CGTGATACATACTGGAGGATTTTGTTTCTAAAAAGTCATAAGGCCACTTATTTACCAAATCCCAAAGGAGATTGTTTTTCATCAAGTCTCAATATTTAGTTCAAGAGTATATTTTTCCTTTTAGGAAAACAGTTTAAATTTTCCTTAAGATTTTGAAAACCACTCTGATTTTGCTGCTCTTAACCTTACCAGACACTTGAGGGCCAGATTATGCAAAGCCACTGACATTATCCGAACCACGCTAATTTAACAAAATATTTAACCTGCAGGAGGCGTCAGAGAAGTTCAATTACATCTTTTACTTGTGTCCATATGCCTTTACGACTTGTAATTGGTAACTAGCTGGGGAATTAGACATTGCAATGCTCAACTAGCATTCCCCATTGTACTCCGGGACATGGAGATTACTTGTAGCATGCATCAGTTGAGTGCAACTTGCGCCAGGGAAATCAGAGCTCAGGTTTGATGGGTTCCTGACCAGTAAGGTCTGGTTCTAAACTGGCTAATGTCATTACTGTTAAGCTGTAAAAGCCTATTTAATTTTTTATGTCATCTTAAGTTAAGATTGCATCATCTTTCTAAACCTTTAACTTGCCTCTTAACAGTTCCTAGATATGTGCAAATCCTTTCTTCCTGATTTCAGTGTAGGGGAGGGAATAAAAGGTACAAATTTGTCCCATTGATTGTGTAGCACTTAGAGCAGCAGGTGTCAATCATGTTACGCTCTGTGATGGTGACCCATACTGGGTTATTTGTGTTGTGTATATATCTATCTGGACAGGATTTACTGTTCTTTTGTATGGCTGTATATTTGAAATGATTGCTTAATATTCAGAGATCTTTCTGATCTGTAAAATGTGATGTTTGAACTCTTAGAATTAATTACTTCTTATTTATACTCCAGTATCTGGAAATGAGTGACTGTAAAACCCTGTAAATACAATTGCTGACACTCAGGGGTGAACCCTGAATGGTTACAGTGAAAGCTGATGGATACCCATCCTTTCCTTTCTAATAAAGGATTTTATTGCTTGGGAATGCAACTTCTTTTCACATTTCTTGATCATCTGGGGTAGGATCTCTGGACTCTGGTGCTTTCTAAGCACCACTGAAAGTTGTATTGAGGCTTGCACTATGTAAAAGTGCAATCAAATGCATCCTGAGTATCTGGCATGTTCAGACAATAAAGAAACCATGCTGGAAAGCAGTGTTTATAATGTGCCCTGGCAAATCTGCTGAATATGACTGTCATATTATTCAAGGTTTAACATCTTTCACAGAATCCCTACAGCGTGGAAACAGGCCTTTTGGCCCAACAAGACCACACCAACTCTTGAAGCATCCCACACAGGCCCATTCCTTCATAACCCAACTAATCTACACATCCCTGAACACTATAGGCAATTTACATGGCCAATCCACCTAGCCTCCATGTCTTTAGACTGTGGGAGGAAACCAGAGCACCTGGAGGAAACCCACACAGACACGGGGAGAATGTGCAAACTCCACACACAGTTGCCTGAGGGTGGAATCTAACCTGGGTCCCTGGTGCTGTGAGGCAGCTGTGCTAACCACTGAGCCACCATGCCACCCCTACTATTTGCATTTCATGAGCTGAATATTCATAACTGATTATCTAATTTACATAGGTTTTCATTTCACCATCTTGACATTTTTTTTGCCAAACCATTTCACTAAAATTAGCAGCAATAAAGCTGATAACAGCTACAGGGGAGGTACTATCACTGTACCAAAAATTGGCACAGGTTTTGGAGACATTGGTTAATTTGTAGTCAGTTATTAAATCTGGAGCTGTAGAACATTAAATTACATCTTACAACTAATGCTTGCTGTAGAAGGAAACCCAATCTGTTCAGGAATGTTCTTCAGGGAATGAAATAGATCATGCTCAGAAAAGTCATTAAAGGGAATGAAACAAGATAGGTTACATAGTATTGTCCTGTGCATTGGAAATGACAGCAGCAAACAGTCCTGTTGACCCTGAAAAAGCCATCCTTGCTGGTGCCAAAATTGGGTGAGTAATCTCTCAGACTAGTCAAGCCACGGTCTGACATTATCTTGTAGACAATATCCCAGACAACACTTCACAAGCAGAGGTGGGGCTGGTAGTCAATTCTCCTCCATGTTGAAGACTACTTGAAGGAACTGTAGGGTGGCACGGGCACATAACACATCCATGTGGGGACTTTGATGTTCACCACCAAGTGGCTTGACTGCACCACTATTGATTCAGATGGTAGAGTCCTGAAGGGTATTGTGATTAGATGGGGTCTGTGGCAGGATTTGAGGGAACCATCAAGGGGGAGAAACCAATTTGATTTTGCCCTCAACAGTCCACAGCACAGATGCATCTGTCCATGACCCCATTGGTTGGGGTAACCACTGGTTTGTCTCCTCGTTAAGAACAAAGTCTGATGAAGATGCCTGCCATTCTGCCAGGTGGCATTACCACTGGGCTCAATGGGCTAGGATGAACAAATCTATCAACTTAAAACTCAGCATCCGTGAGATAATGTGGGCCATCAGCAGCAGATTTGTATTTGACCACAATCTGCTAATGGATTGGTTGGTTGACAGACAAGCAACAAGGTGGAAAGAAGTCTTTTTCCAGGTGGCAGGTAGTGACTAGTGGGATACCACTGGAATTCATGACATATGTAAAGAATCTAGATGAGGAAACCAAATGTAATTGCTGATGACACATTAGGTGGGGTTGTGTGGAGGATGCCAGAGACTTCACTATGATCTGGATAACTTTAAAGCAGACAAACAAATGCTGATCCAGTATAATATGGATAAATGTAAAGTTGTACACTTAGTGTGGAAAAACAGATAGGAAGAGGAATCTGTGTGTCCTTGTACACAGTCGATGAAATTAAACAAGCAAGTACAGCCAGCAATTAGAAAGACAAATGGCCTTCATTGCAGCAGAATTTGAGTTCAAAAGTAGGGATGTCTTACAGCAATTATACAGGCCCTGGTGACACACCTAGAGTATTGTGTGTGTTTTGGTCTCCCTACCTAAGAAAGGATATACTTTGCCATAGAGTGCAGCAGAGGTTCACTAGGTTGATAACGCCGATGGTGGGACTGAAGTATGAGGAGAGATTGGTTCAACAGGTCTGCATTTACTACAGTTTAGATGAATGAGAGGGAGACCTGAGAATTTTATGCATTTCAAACAAGACTGCATAACTAGGATGTTTCCCTTGGTTGAGGATTCTGGAACCAGATGTTACAGTTTCAGGATACTGGCTAGTCCATTTAGTACTGAAATGAAGAAACATTTCTTTACTCAGGATGGTCAACCTGTGAATTCACTACCACAGAAGGCTGTGGAGGCAGGGTCACTGAGTATAATCAAGAAAGAGAGAGATCATTTTTGAAAAATATTAAAGACATCAATGGGTATGGAGAGCAACCTGGTAAATGGCATTGAGATAGAGGATCAGTCGTGATTATATTGAAAGGTGGAGCAGACTTGGGCTGAATGGCCTACTCCTGCTCTTAATTTCTATGTAACCTCATGGTCTGGCATATCCCCACTGTTGTTACCATCAAGCCAGGGAGTCAACCCTGGTTCAATGGAAAGTATGCCAGGAGCAGCACCAAGCATACCTGAAAGTGAGCTGTCAACCTAGTGAACATACCAAGCAGGACTACTTGCATGCCAAACAGCATAATTAGCAAGTGATAAACAGAGCTAAGTGATTCCACAACCTATGGATCAGATCTAAGCTCTACAGTCCTGTCACACCTAGTCGTGAATGGTGGTGGACAATTAAACAACTCACTGAATGAGGAGGCTTCACAAATATCCCCATCCTCAATGTTGGAAAAGCCCAGCACATAAGTGCAGAAGGCTGAAGTAATTGCAAAAATCTTCAGGCAGTAGTGCTGAGTGGATGATCCATCTTAACCTCCTTCAGTTATCCGCAGCATCACAAATAGCAGTCTTCAGCCAATTGGATTCACTCCGTGTGATGTTATGACAAAAAAAAAGGACAAATCCAACACAGCCAATTACTGTACTCAGAGATTATTCTCAATCACTAAGAAGTTTGACACCATCTAGTACAAAGCAGCTTACTTAATCTGCACACATCCCCACATCTTTAACATTCACTCCTTTTACCACCAACACTCTCAGTGCCAGCAATGTGTACTATACGATCTACAAGATGCAATGCCACTTTTCACCAGGGCTGTATGAACATCACCTTATAGACTCATGACCTCTACCATCCACAAGGACAAAGGGCAGCAAATACATAGAAGAACCATCATGTTCAAGATCCCCTTCCCAAGCCAGACACCATCCTGGCTTTGACCAGCATTTATTTCCCAACCCATAATGCCCTATGAAGATGGTTATGAGCTGCCCTGAGTTGGAATTTTGTTGGCTATTCCTTCACTGTCACTGGGTCAGAATCCTGGAGCTCACTTCTTAATATCACTATGCAATACCTGCACCACATCGACTGCAGCAGTTCAAGAAAGCAGCTCACCACCAGGGCATTTAGGGATAGGCAATAATTGCTGGTTTATCTAGTGATGCCTACTTCATGTAGATTAATAAAAATAATAATACAATGACATCAGAGATTATGACACCCAAACTCTTTCCCAACCAGATGGGCTTGTGTTTGGAAGGTTTTTGGGAAGCCTTTGGGAAAGTCTTCAATATTGCATCTCAAACTGACAAATTGCATTTGAAAAGAATTACACAAGAGCTCCTCCTACTGTTCCATACCAATGCAATATTACATCCCACATCAATATTAAAAACTGCTGCTCAAAGTCACTCCATTCTGTTGGAGTGTTTGGGGACAGATGATCTGCTTTGTGTGAATACATCTGACGGCCAATCATATTGCACTCCATGATGGTCTTAAGGGAGTCTGTTGCTGAGCTCAGCACTGGCAGTGACTGTGAATTCCTGACAATACATTATTTATAGCCGACTTCTTTTCTTTTTTTTGAACTTCTGTTTTCCACTTACAAAAATGCAGCATTCTTTTAATGTTATTTTTCATCAAGTAACTCTTCATTGTCCAATGCATTGTTCAAATTCAACAATCTTGGGCATCTTGCCCTGTTTTATGACTAGCTATAGCTATGTTACAGGAATGGTGTCACTAATTTAGCCTCTCCTGTTTTGTTCTCTTGGGAAATAGCTATCTTTGTGATTTAGGTCAGGAAGAGAAATTTGTTGAATTGACGTAACGTTACATCCTTCTTAATTGAAGATTCTATTTGCGTACAGGACCGAACTCATCAGTAAGCTTGCATTGTGTGTTGAATCTTTGTCTTCGTTTAAACAATCTATTAACAAATCTAGAGATAGTAGGAACTGCAGATGCTGGAGAATCCGAGACAACAAGGTGCAGGGCTGGATGAACACAGCAGGCCAAGCAGCATCATAGGAGCAGAGAGGCTGATGTTTCGGGCCTAGACCCTTCATCAGAAAAGGGGGAGAGGAAGGGGGTTTTGAAATAAATAGGGAGAGAGTGGGAGGCGGATAGAAGAGGGATAGAGGAGAGGATAGGTGGAGAGGAAACAAACAGGTCGAAGATCTGCTCCCAGGATGAGGCATTCCACTCCCGTACATCTCAGTTGTCCTCGTTTTTCAAGAACCGCAACTTCCCCTCCTCAGTGGTCGAGAACGCCCTCAACCGTGTCTCCCACATCTCCAGCACCTCATCCCTCACACCCCGTCCACGCAATAAGAACCAAAAAAGAATCTCCCTCGTCCTCACGTACCACCCCACCAACCTCCGGATCCAACGCATCATCCTCCGACACTTCCGCCATCTGCAATCCGACCCCACCACCAAAGACATCTTTCCCTCCCCACCCTTATCTGCTTTCCGGAGGGACAACTCTCTCCGTGACTCCCTTGTCCGCTCCACACTCCCCTCCAGCTCCACCACACCCGGCACTTTTCCCTGCAACCGCAGGAAGTGCTACACCTGCCCCCATACCTCCTCCCTCACCCCCATCCCAGGCCCCAAGAAGACTTTCCACATCAAGCAGATGTTCACCTGCACATCTGCCAATGTGGTATACTGCATCCGCTGTACCCGGTGTGGCTTCCTCTACATCGGGGAAACCAAGCGGAGACTCGGGGATCGCTTTGCAGAACACCTACGCTCGGTTCGCAATAAACAACTGCACCTCCCAGTCGCGAACCATTTCAACTCCCCCTCCCATTCCTCAGACGACATGTCCATCCTGGGCCTCCTGCAGTGCCACAACGATGCCACCCGAAGGTTGCAGGAACAGCAACTCATATTCCGCTTGGGAACCCTGCAGCCCAATGGTATCAATGTGGATTTCACAAGTTTCAAAATCTCCCCTCCCCCTACCGCATCCCAAAACCAGTCCAGCTCGTCCCTGCCTCCCTAACCTGTTCTTCCTCCCACCTATCCCCTCCTCCCACCTCAAGCCGCACCTCCATCTCCTACCGACCAACCTCATCCCGCCCCCTTGACCTGTCCGTCCTCCCTGGACTGACCTATCCCCTTCCTAACTCCCTACCTACACTCACCTTTCCTGGCCCCATCCCCGCCTCTTCGACCTGTTTGTTTCCTCTCCTCTATCCCTCTTCTATCCGCCTCCCACTCTCTCCCTATTTATTTCAAAACCCCCTTCCCCTCCCCCTTTTCTGATGAAGGGTCTAGGCCCGAAACGTCAGCCTCTCTGCTCCTATGATGCTGCTTGGCCTGCTGTATTAACAAATCTAGGTGGTCTGCCATCTACAAAATAACTAAGCCCAACACTGCACACCATCAGGATCTTAGGTACTTATTCACCTAACAGATATAAAATAAGATTTCTTCAATGTTAACAGATTGGCAACATGATGAACATTCCTCTGCATCAGGTAATCATTCCACTTGCAGCTTTCAGCAACCAAAATTAAAGCAGTCGTTAAAAACAATAACCATTGCTCTTTTGTTCCACTGCCGAGTCACTGCTGTACCAGGTAGCAGTTCTGAGGAAGGGTCACCGGACCTGAAACGTTAACTCTGATTTTTTTCTGCCAGATCTGCTGAGCTTTTCCAGCAACTTCTGATTTTGTAGCTGATAATTGGGTTGTTTGCTTCAGAAAATAAAGGTCCATTTATTACCCAAGATGCATCAATGAACTTCAATCTATTCGAGTTTTGACGGAAGGAGGGCATTTTGAGGCAGTGAATTACGGCCTGTGATTTTCGTTTTTGTATATTAAGTGTGGGAGTGGGCATGTTAGGTGTCGGACTCAGGTCTCAACAGTAGCACCCCAGCTCAGCGGACATACTGGCCAATCATTGGCCGGCATCTTCTTGGGGCACTGAAAGACTGTCAGTCAAGGCCTACTCTTCAGGGCATCCAAAGACAAAAGGCTCATCATTCACTTGAGTCGGGGATCTCAGGGAGTGGGAGATGGAGGCGAGGGTAAGAGGTGGTTTTCCAAGGCCACTCCTTTGGCTCCCATCTATGCCTCTGATTGTCCCCAGATTGGGGCAAAAATGGAGGCCCTCAACCAAACCAGCAGGCAGATTGCCTTTGTAACCAGTCAGGAAATAGGCCACTTTTGCTGCTAGTCAAGGAGGCAGATAATCAGGAAGGGGGTGAGGCGAAGCTCTCAAATTGTTGTTAATTGACTGCTCAAGTGCTTTAATTGCTGTTAAGTCAAGAGAGTCACCAATGGACATTCTCATCCAGTGTTTAATTAGTGAACTGGGGAGAAGGGGCGTGTATTACTCCAGGGACACCCCATCAGTCATTTCAAGTGTAGTATTTTAAGAGTGGTATGTAATTTAAACTGAAACTGGAAGTTTGTGTTTGAACATTTTATTATTCAAACATTTACTTCAACAAATCAAATTGATTACCTTGTGGAGCTGACAAAAAGGGATTGCAGATTTTACCAACCATTTGGTGGATAGGGTCTGAAAATGATCACAAATGACCCTCTCAAATCTTCATTTTGCGACTGAGACCAATTTAAATAAAGTAAAGCCTTATGCTGGTGAATTGTCCCAGGGCCACTCATTGCGTTGGCAACTGCACAGACTAAGAACAAGTTGGTTGGATGAAGAAAATGAAACTGCAGATGGTGTGCTGTCTCTGGGTAACAGGAAGTGGGTTTGTTCCTTCAGACTCAGTGCAGATTGTTTCAGAGATGGGCCACAGCGTTAAATAAAAGTCAGAAGCTTCACCCTAGAAGTGAAGAGCAAACCAATCAAAAATCTGTCATTGGTTGGTTTTACACCCCTCCCAAAAGAAATGGTTTCAAGGCAGCACTGACTAAGCAATAGAAAGGCAAAGGAAAAAGATGTGAAAAGACTTCTAAATGTTGGAGGAGTGCACTTGAATGTCAACCTGGAATAAGACTTTTTTTAATTCCTTACTTGCCCATCTTTTTTATCATTTGCCCTTGAACTAAGTTCCTTGCTAGGCCATTTCACTTTGCTGAGGGTCTGGAGTCACATGCAGGCCAGGTAAGGACAGCAGATTTCCTTCCCTAAAGGACATTAATGAACCAGGTGGGTTTGTACAATAATGGAAGTTTCATAGCTACAGTTACTGAGATTAGCTTCTCATTTCAGATTTGCACATTGAAGTCAAATTCAATCAGCTGGCTGGGGGGATTTGAACCCATGTCTTCAGAATCATAGACAACAAGGTGCAGGGCTGGATGAACACAGCAGGCCAAGCAGCATCATAGGAGCTGAGAGGCTGACATTTCGGGCCTAGACCCTTCATCAGAAAAGGGGGAGGGGAAGGGGGTTTTGAAATAAATAGGGAGAGAGTGGGAGGCGGATAGAAGAGGGATAGAGGAGAGGAAACAAACAGGTCGAAGAGGCGGGGATGGGGCCAGGAAAGGTGAGTGTAGGTAGGGAGTTAGGAAGGGGATAGGTCAGTCCAGGGAGGACGGACAGGTCAAGGGGGCGGGATGAGGTTGGTCGGTAGGAGATGGAGGTGCGGCTTGAGGTGGGAGGAGGGGATAGGTGGGAGGAAGAACAGGTTAGGGAGGCAGGGACGAGTTGGACTGGTTTTGGGATGCGGTGGGGGGAGGGGAGATTTTGAAACTTGTGAAATCCACATTGATACCATTGGGCTGCAGGGTTCCCAAGCGGAATATGAGTTGCTGTTCCTGCAACCTTCGGGTGGCATCGTTGTGGCACTGCAGGAGGCCCAGGATGGACATGTCGTCTGAGGAATGGGAGGGGGAGTTGAAATGGTTCGCGACTGGGAGGTGCAGTTGTTTGTTGCGAACCGAGCGTAGGTGTTCTGCAAAGCGGTCCCCGAGTCTCCGCTTGGTTTCCCCGATGTAGAGGAAGCCACACCGGGTACAGCGGATGCAGTATACCACATCATAGCCTGGATGTCTGAATTGATGGTAAATGACATAGCAATTACACCACCCACCCAAATCCACTTGTCTACAACTGCAACTGGCCACTTGTCTTCTATTGTTTACTTGGGTGAGATGCACTCTGTCTGCTCTTGGGGCGCGTAAGTGGAAGAGTTTATTACTTAATTTTTACCTCTATTTTTTTCTTTAACTTAGCAATATCTGAACATTACACTCTTAAACTAAGGAAAGTTAGGTTTTATTCCAGGTTTGAGACAGACTCTCTCAGAGCAGCTGCAGCTAGTTACTGATTTAAACTGATTTTCAAAATTTGAATCTGATGTTTGCCAGGGAGCATGGAAAAGAGGATTTTCTCAGTATAATTTTAGCCTTTACTGAGTGCTGCCTTTGGCATTCAGTGTGCAAAATGGGAGAAGCTGTGCAAGGGAGTTTTGTGATTCAGGGAGTTTGGTGTTTGAGGAATTGTGGTGTATGACAGGGTTAATGTGTGAGAGGGTGTGGTGTGCGAGGGGGTTATTGTGCGAGTGGGAGTGGTGTGCAAGGGGGGTGGTGTGTGAGGGGGTTGGTGTTTGAGAGGTTATGGTTTGTGAAGGAGTTAGTGTGTGAGGGGGTTACTATCTGAGGGGGTGTGGTGTGCGAGGGGGGTTAGTGTGCGAGGAGTTGTGATGTGAGGGGGCATTGCATATGAGGGGGTGTGGTGTGTGTGGGGGCATACAGTGTGCAAAGGGGGGTTAGTGTGAGAGTGGGTTTGGTGTGTGAGGTGGGATGATATGCAAGAGGGTTATTGTGTGAAATGGTTAGTGTGTAAGGGGATGTGGTGTGCGAGGGACTGTAGTGTTCAAGGGATATGGTGTTCAGTGGGTGTGGTGTGCAAGGGCGTGTGGTGTGTGTGTGGGGGCATATAGTGTGCAAGGGGGGTTAGTGTGAGAGTGGGTTTGGTGTGTGAGGCGGGGTGGTATGCAAGGGAGTATGGTGTGCAAGAGGGTTATTGTGTGAGGGAGGTTAGTGTGAGAGTGGGTTTGATGTGTGAGGGGTATGGTGTGCGAGGGGGTGTAGTGTGTGAGGGTATTTGTTGTGCGTAGGAACCTTTTCCAGCCTCTAATAATTGGCTTTTACTTTGGTACAAGGGAAGGAGCTCAGTAAATGGTAAGTTTTCCTATTTGTAATAAATAGTTTTTAAAGTTGTCCTGCGGCAGTACAGCTTGGACAAATAGATGTATATCTTGCAGTTTGTGTGAATCATGGATGCTGCAACTGTCTGAGATGGACACACACAAAAACTGCCAATGGCTGCAAAAGCTTGAGCAGGAGATGGAATCACAGTTATGTAGCTGCAAAGGAGAAACGTACGTGGATAGCATGTTTAAGGAGGGGAACATATCACAGCCTAGGAGTGTTCAGACCGAGAGGGAACAGTGGATTGCCAGGCAGGCAGTGCAGGAATCTATCCTGTTCTCATTTTGGAGACAAGTGAAGGAGATGGCTCTTCAAGGGAGTGCAACCAAAGCCACGTCTGTGCCATCCTGTACAGGAGGGGAGGAAGTAGCATTGATGATCAATAGATAAGGGGGAAGTCCATAGACAGGCATTTCATAGATCATAGAAACCCTACAGTGTGGAAACATGCCCTTCAGCCCAACAAGTCCATACTGACCCTCAATGCATCCTACCCAGGCCCATTCCCCTATAACCCACCTAATCTACACATCCCTAAACACAATGAGCAATTTAGCATGGTCAATCCACCAAGCCTGCACATCTTTGGACTGTGGGAGGAAACCAGAGCACCCCGAGGAAACCTACGCAGACACAGGGAGAATGTGCAAACTCCACACAGACAGTCGCCTGAGGGTGAAATCAAACTCAGGTTCCTGGTGCTGTGAGGCAGCAGTGCTAACCACTGAGCCACCATGCCGCCCCAGAAGAGATTGGCACCTCCCCAGCGGGGAATTGATCCCTAGCCTCCCGTGAGACAGGTGGGGATACTAACCACTCTACTGGAGAGGACCGGTGGTATTTCTGTGGCAGTAAGTATACCCTCAAGATGGCATGTTGCCTCGGTGATATCAAGATCAAGGACGACTGCGGGGCTTCCCTCTGGATTCTGGTGATCAGCCAAAAGTTATGGCCATCATTGGTACCAATGACATTGGTAGATAGAGGGACGAGGTCCTGTAAGCAGACTTAATGGAGTTAAAAAGGAAATTAAAAAGTAGGATCTCAGAACACAAATCTGAGGATTACTCCCAATGCCATTTGCTGAAGGGCAAAGGAATAAAAGGATTGATCAACTGAACATATAGATGGAGAAGAGTGTAGGAGAGAGGGCGTCAGATATTGCAGCACTGGGACCAGGTGTGAGACAGGAGGAACCTGTACCAAGTGGATGGGTTACATTTTAACAGAAACCAGGACTGATACCCTCACAGGAAAGTTTGCTAGTGCTGTTGTGCAGATTTTAAAGTATCTTGTCAGGGGAATGGGAATCTGAGGGCTTGTTGTAATTGGAATGAAGTGAAGATGGAAACAGGAAGTAGAAAAGTGGCAAATTAAGTTAGAAGGATTCACAAATGAAGGTGAAAGTAACCAAAACTTAGTATGTGGAATAATGTCAAAAAGACAAAGTTAGGAGAATTCTACCTGTATATCCATAACGTTCACAACAAGGTAGATTGTTTAACGACACAAATAGAGGTAAACAGGTAGGATCTAATTGCCATTATGGCAACAAGGCTATAGGTGAGAAGGGATAGTAACAGTTGCCGATGCTGGAGGCAGAGATAACAAGGTGTAGAACTGGAGGAACACAGCAGGCCAGGCAGCATCAGAGGAGCAGGAAAGCTGATGTTTTGGGTCGGGACCCTTCTTCAGAAATGGGGGAGGGGAAGGGTGCTCTGAAATAAATAGGGGGGGGTGGTGATAACAGGTAGGTAGTGGGGATTGGTCAGTGAGGTGGAAGGAGCAGATAGGTGGGAGAGAAGACAGATAGGTCAATGAGGCGGGGATGAGAGGGGGTCTGGTCTTGGGATGACGTCGGGGGTGGGGAGATTTTGAAGCTAGTCAAGTCCAGATTGAGACTATTGGGTTGTAGGCTTCCAAGGCGGAATATGAGGTGTTGTTCCTCCAGTTTCCGGGTGGCATCGTTGTGGCACTGGAGGAGGCCCAGGATGGACGTGTCGTCCATGGAGCGGGAGGGGGAGTTGAAGTGGTTTGCGACTGGGAGGTGTTGTCATTTGTCACGAACCGAGTGTAGGTGTTCCACAAAGCGGTCTCTGAGCTACGACTTGGTCTCACCGATGTAGAGGTGACTACATCAGGAACAGTGGATACAGTATACCACATTAGCGGATGTGCAGGTGAATATCTGTTTGATGTGGAAGGTTTTTTTGGGACCTGGGATGGATGCGAAGGGGGAGGTGTAGGGGCAGGTGTAGCACCTCCTGCGGTAGCAGGGAAAAGTGCCGGGGGTGGTGGGGCTAGTGGGGAGTGTGGACAGACGAGGGAGTCACGGAGAGAGTGGTCCCTCCAGAAAGCAGATAAGGGTGCGGAGGGAAATATATCCTTCGTAGTGGGGTCAGATTGCAAGTGGCCGAAGTGGCAGAGAATGATGCGTTGAACCTGGAGGTTAATGGAGTGAAATGTGAGGACAAGGGGAATTCTGTCTTTGTTTTTATTGCGGGGAGGGGGTGTGAGGGCTGAGTTGCAGGCAACGGCCACTGTGGAAGGGAAATTGTGGTCCTTGAAATACAAGGACATCTGGGATGTTCAGGAATGGAAAGCATCATCTTGGGAACACATGTGCTGGAGCTGGAGGAATTGGGAATTGGGGGTCGCATTCTTGCAGGAAGGTGGGTGAGAGGAGGTGTAGTCTAGGTAGCTGTGGGAGTCGGTGGGCTTGAAATAGATATCAGTTTCGAGGTGGTCACCAGAGATGGAGACGGAGAGGTCCAGGAAGGAGAGAGAGGTATCAGAGATGGTCCAGGTGAACTTGAGGTTGGGGTGGAAGGTGTTAGTGAAGTGGATGAACTGTTCGAGCTCCTCGTGGGAGCACGAGGCGGCGCCGATACAGTCTTCGATGTAACGGAGGAAGAGGTGGGGGATGGTGCCAGTGTAGCTGCGGAAGAGGGATTGTTCCACATATCCTAGAAAGAGGCAGGCATAGCTTGGGCCCATGCGGGTGCCCATGGCCCCCCCTTAGTCTGTAGGAAGTGGGAGGAGTTGAAGGAGAAGTTATTAAGGGTAAGGACGAGTTCAGTTAGGCGGATAAGAGTGTCAGTGGAGGGGGACTGGTCGGGCCTGCGGGAGAGGAAGAAGTGGAGGGCTTTTAGGCCATCTGCATGGGGAATGCAAGTATATAGCGACTGGATGTCCATGGTGAAGATGAGTGGCCTGGTGGCACAGTGGTTAGCACTGCTGCCTCACAGCACCAGGGACCTGGGTTCAATTCCAGCCTCAGGCGACTGACTGCGTGGAGTTTGCATGTTCACCCCGTGTCTGTGTGGGTTTCCTCCAGGTGCTCTGGTTTCCTCCCACAGTCCAAAGATATGCAGGCTAGGTGGATTGGCCGTGCTAAATTGCCCATAGTGTTCAGGGAGGTGTAGATTAGGTGGGTTATAGAAGGATGGGTCTGGGTGGGATGCTCCGAGGTTCAATGTGGACTTGTTGGGCCGAAGGGCCTGTTTCCACACTATAGAGATTCTATGAGGTGTTGGGGGCCAGGGAATTGGAAGCTGTAGAGGGCATGGGTGGTGTCCCAGACGTAGTTGGGGAGTTCCTGGATCAGGGGGGAGAAAATAGAGTTGAGATAAGTTCAGTGGGGCAGGAGCAGGCAGAGACAATGGGTCGGCCAGGGCAGTCGGGTTTATGGATTTTGGGAAGGAGATAGAAATGGGCGGTGCAGGGTTGGGGAATGATGAGGTTGGAGGCTATGGGTGGGAAGTCACCTGAGGTGATGAGGTTATGGATGGTCTGGGAGATGATGTTTTGGTGGTCAGGGGTGGAGTCATGATCAAGGGGGCGGTAGAAGGAGGTGTCAGAGAGTTGGCATCTGGCCTCAGCGATGTAAAGGTCAGGTGAGCAGGAACGGGAATGGAATATTCAAGGATATTCCCCATTTAGGAAGGACAGGCTACAAGGAGAAGAAGTTGAGTTGTGCTGATAATAAGGGTGGGATCAGCACATAAGAGAGATTTCAGAATGGAGGAACTTAATGTGGAATCTAAATGAATCAGACGAAGCTAAAAATTGGTAAGACAACAGTGGACATTGGGTGAGGGAGTTATTCATAGGCCACTAAATAGAAGTGGCAGTGTGAGGCATAGTGTTAATCAGGAGATGAGAGAAGCAAATAGCATTAGCAACACAGTTATCATAGGTGACTTCAATCCGCATTGAGACTGGGTAAACTAACTGAAGACTAAAGCTGTGAAGCATGGGTTCCTGGTATGCATTACTGATGGTTTTCTAGAACAATATGCTCATATACCAACTGGTGAAAAGGCTATTTTAGATCTATCAGTATTTAATGAAAAAAACTCCTGAATGCTCTTGCCTTAAAAAAATGGGGATAGACAATTGTAATGTTATAGAATTTAATTAAATTGATTGGAACAATAAAAAGTTTTGATGGAACAGAGGCAATTGTTGGTTCTAAGGAATTATTGCATAGTTTACAGCAACTATAAATTCCTGCAAGATACAAAACCTCAAAGAAAGGCAGCCTATCACGGCTAACAAAGGCAGTTAAGGTTATATAAGATTAAAGGAGAAAATTGATAAAGAAAGGGAAAATGGAATATTAATGTAAATAGGCAAAACATAAAAATGAACTGTAAAATCTTCTATTGGCAAAGTTGGCTAAGAGCACTAGAATCACAGAGTCATAGTGCATGGAAACAGGTCCTTCAACTCAACCCGTCCATGCCAACCAGATTTCCCAAACTGAACTAATCCCTATTTTAGCCTGCATTTAGCCCATATCCCTCCAAGCATTTCCTATCCATGTACCTGTTCAAATGTCTTCTAAATGTTGTAGCTGTACCTGCCTCTACTACTTCCTCTGGCAGCTTGTTCCATATTCACATCACCCTCTGTGCGAGAAAGTTGCTGTGTGAGTCTATTATAGACAAAGCCAAGAGCTTTCATCACGGAGAACAGAGAAATGGCAGAAAAATTAAATTATTACTTTATGTCTATCTTTACTGAGGAAGATACAAGCAATCTCCCACATTTCTAAATCCAAGGGTGTAGAGACACAGAGGAATTGAAGGAAATTAGCATTAGTAGGAAGGTTAAATTGGAGAAATTAACAAGACTGGAGTTTGATAAGTCCCTGGAACCTGATATTCTAAATGCCAATGTGTGGAAAGAGAAAACGAGGAAGACAATAGATGAATTGGTCATCATCTTTCCAAATTCTATAGAGGCTGGAATGATTCCTGCAGATTGGAAGATAGCAAATGTCACCCCACTATTTAAGGGAGGAGGGAGGGAGAGAGAGAGTAAACGTGGTACTGCTGACCTATCAGCCTTGTATTAGTAGGAGACACAATCCTAGAATCTGTTATAAAGGGTAAAGTCATAAATTGACATTTGGATAGTAATCTGATTGGGTAAAGTCAGCCTGAATTTGAACCTTGTTGGTGTTTTTGAGGATGTTGCTCACAAATTTGACAAAGAAAAATCGATGGATGTAGTATAGTTAAATCTTCAGAAAGTTTTTGATAAATTTCCCACAGGAGACAAGTTAAAGAGATTCAATCACATGGGCTGAGAGTTAATGTATTGGTGTGGATTAATAATGGGCTAAAAGTCAAGAAAACGGGTACTAGGAATAAATGGGTTATTCTCATGTTAGCAGGATACAACTAATAGATCAGTACTTGTGCCCTAGGTATTCACAATTCATATCAATGATTTGGAGGTGTGGACCAAATGTAATACTTCAAATTTGGGGATGTTAAGTGAGAATGTGTGTTGTGACAAAGATGCAAAATGGTTTCATAAGGATGCAAGTTAGTGCGAAACAGAAGGACAGCTCGTAAAAGATTCAATCAATGTGTGAAAGGAAATGAGTAAGAAGAATAACTGTGGGTATGCAGGTTGGAACAGGAGAATTTATAGTGGACAACAAGGAAATGCCCAAGAGGCTAAACAGTTACTTCAGGCTGATGTTTTTTTTTTGGCTAAATGCAGGTGGCATTAAGTATTTTAGCGGGTCAATCACATTCAGATTTCTCACCGTATTAAGCCAAACTCACCTCATTAAGCGATTCTTCTGATGTTTTATGTCAGTTTCAGAATTTCCAGTTTGCAGGCTCCAGCTGCCTCCTCTTTGCCATGAACATTCAAACCCTTTACATGTACATTCCCTCATCAGGATAGTCTTAGAACTCTCCACTTCTTCCTGGAAAAAAGGCTTAAACTGTCCCCATTCACCATTACTCCCTTCACTTGGCTAGCCTCGTCCTTATTCTGAACAACTTTCCTTTAATTCCTCTCACTTTCTTCAGATCAAAGCGGAGGCCATGGGCATCCACATGGGCCCCAGTTATGCCTGTCTGTTTGCAGGGTATGTGGAACATTCCTTGTTCCAGGCCTCCTCTGGCCTTCACCCACAACTCTTTCTCCGGTACATCGATGACGTCATCTGAGCTGCTTCCCTCTCTTGTCCGGAATTGGACAAGTTTATCTATTTTGCTTCCAATTTCCACTCTGCCCTCACCTTCACCTAGTCCATTTCTGACTCCTCCCTTTCCTTCCTTGACGTCTCTGTTTCCATTTCAGGGGATAGGCTGGCCACAGATATCCATTACAAACCCACCAACTCCTACAGTTACCTTGGCTATACATCTTCACACAGTGTTTCCTGTCATGACTCTATTCCATTCTCCCAGTTCCTCTGTGTCTGTTGCATTGGTTCTGATGATGCCAACTTCGACAAGGGAGCCCCAAAATGTCCACCCTCTTCCTCAACCAAGATTCCCAAGCACCAGAGTTGACAGGGCCCTCAGCCGTGTCCAGTCCATCTCCCACACATCAGGCCTCACTCCCTCTCTTGCCTCCCACAACAGTGATAGGATCCCCCTTGTCCTTCCCTACCATCCCACCAGCATCCATATCCAGAGGATCATTGACTGATATTCCCACCACCTCCATTAGGAAGTCACCACCAGAATTACATTCCCCTCCCTTCTCTTGTCAGCCTTCTGCAGGGACCATTCCCACCAGGACAGCCTCGTCCACTCCTCCTTCATTCTCACACATCCCCTCAGCCTCATGGCACTTTCTCATGCAATCACAGAAGGTGAAATACTCTGCCTGGTTACTTCCTTCCTTCTCACTATCCAAGGCCCCAGACACACTTTCCTGGTGAAGCTGTGATTTACCTGCACTCCACTCAATCTAGTTTACAGCATTCTCTGCTCACAATGTGTTCCTGTCCATGTAAAATTCCCTGCAGCAGCTTTTCAATTAGTTGTCATTGTGCCCCGCAATGTAGGTCTGTGCTTCCAGAGCGCACATCCAGTGTATCAGGGAGATACGATATGGTAATGACGGGTTGGCAGATATCAGTTGCCAATATCTATGAATGAGGAATGTGTGTGGCTGGTGCCCATGCATCATGCCCTGAGATGCTGCTTTGTGTTGAGCTCCATAGAGACTAGTCGCAGCCAGTGGGAGCTGAAGTTGCCAGATACCTGCTCTGATTCCCACATATCCTCTGAATTCTCAGTGTTTGGACTGTTCAGTGATGGATGGCTCAATAACCAGGGGATATAGATTTACAGTAAGAGGCAGAGGGTTTAGAGGGAAATGAGAAAAGAGCTTTTTCACTGAGAGGATGATGGGATTCTGGAACTCACTTCATGTAAAGGTGGTAGAGGCAGAAATCCTAAGAACATTGAAGAAGTGTTTGCATATTCACTTGTGATCCCAAGGCATACAGGGCTATGGGCCAAATGTTGGAAAATGGATTTAGCTATGACTCTATGACTTGTGTAACTGGAGAGCTAAAAAAATTAGTATTCATAAAAAGATACTAATTGAAAATCTAGCTGGATTGAGAGTTATAGAGTCATAGAGTCTTAGAATCATACAGCACGGAAACAGACCCTTTGGTCCAACTTGTCCATGCCATGTTTCCCAAACTAAATTAGTCCCATTTTCCTGCATTTGGGCCTAGCCTTCTAAACCATTTATGTACCTATCTAAACATCTTTTAAATGTTGTACCTGCATCTACCACTTCCTCTGACAGTTCATTCCAGGTACGAATCACCCTCTGTGTGAAAATGTTACCCCTCAGTTACCTTTTAAATTTTTCTGCTTTGCTTAAAGTTATACCCTCTAGTTTTGAACTCCCCATCCGTAGGGGAAGAAAAAAACTTTCTATTCACTTTATCTATGCCCCTCATGATTTTATAAACCTCCATAAGGTCACCCCTCACCCCCTTACGCTCCAGTGAAAAAATGTCCCAGCCTATCCAGCCTCTCCTTATATCTCAAACCCTCCAGTCCCAGTAACATCCTTGTAAATCTTTTCTGCACCCTTTCCAATTTAATAATATCCTTCTATAGCAGGGCAACTAGAACTGTACACAGTACTCCAAAAGTGGCATCACCAATGTGCTGTACGACAGCGACATGATGTCCCAACTCCTGAACTCAATGGTCTGAGCAATGAGGGTAATAGTGCCAAACACATTCTTTACCACTAAATAAAAACCAAAAGAACTGCAGATGCTGTAAATTAGGAACAAAAACAAAGTTACTGGAAAAGCCCAGCAGGTCTGGCAGAATCTGTGAAGGAAAAAAATATTAACGTTTCGGGTTCTGAGGAAAGGTCACTGGACCCGAATGGTTAACTCTGTTTTTTCCTTCACAAATGCTGCCAGACCTGCTGGGCTTTTCCAGCAACTTTGTTTTTGTTGCATTCTTTACCATCCTGTCTACTTGTGATGCCACATTCAATGAACTACGTACCTGAACCCTTAGGTCTCTATTTATCATCAACCCCCAGGGTCTTTCCATTAACTGTGTAAGTCCTGCCCTTGTTTGTTTCACCAAAATGCAACACCTTGAATTTATCCAAATTAAACTCCATCTGCCACTCCTCGGCCTACTAGCCCAATTGATCAAGATCCCTTTGTAATCTGAGATAATCTTGATAAATCCCTGGACTCGACGCGCTTCATTCCAGAGTTTTGAAGGAACTAGCAAGAGTGGTAATGGCTACATTGGAGGTTATCTTTCATAATTCAGTAGATTCTGTAAAGGTTTATGCTGACTGGAATTTAACCAATGTAACACTGCTATTTAAGAAGGGAGGACAGCAGACCTCAGTTGAGACAGCATGGATTTATGAAAGGGAAATCATGTTTGACAAGCCAGATGATATTCTTAGAGGTTTGTAAACCTTTGTTGCACTCCCTTCATAACTAGAACATCCTTCCTCAGATAAGGAAACCAAAACTGCACACAATATTCTAGGTGTGAGCTCACTAAGGCCCAGTACAATTGCAGAAAGCCATACCTGCTCCATATTCAAAACCTCTCACTGTGAAAGCCAACACACTATGTGCCTTCTTCACCACCTGCTGCACCTGCAATGCTTACTTTCAGTGACTGTTTCACCTCCCCCTTTTCCAACTATCGCCATTCCAATAATAATTTGCCTTCCTGTTTTTGTAACCAAAGTGGATAATCTCACATTTATTTCTATTATGCTGCATTTGCCATGCATTTGCCCACTCACTGAACATGTCCTAATCCCATTGTAGTATCTCTGCATCCTTCTCACAGCTCACCGTCACACCCAACCTTTTGTCGTCATAAAACATGGAGATATTACTTTTAGTTCCCTAATCTAATTGGTATATATTGTGATTAACTGGGGTCCAAGCACTGGTCCCTGCCATACCCACTAGCCACTGCCTGCTACTCGGAAAATGGCCCATTTACTTCTCCTCTTTGCCTCCTGTCTTCCAGCCAGTTCTCTATCCATGTCAGTATACTGACCCAAATCCAATGCTGTTTAATTTTTTATATGGCTCGTCTCTTATGTGGGATCTCATTGAAGACCTTCTGAAAGTCCAAGTAAACCACATCCCACTGGTTCTCCTTGATTAATTCTATTAGTTACAGACTTGAAAAACTCCAAGAATGATTTGCCTTTCGTAAATTCATCCTGTCTCTGTCCAATCTTGTCACTGTTTTCCAAGTACTCTGCTATTAAATCTTTTATAGCAAACTCTGGTATTTTCCACACTACGTTCTACCACAAGGCCAGCAAGTTCCCCAATCACCTCCCTGCCTTGGAGATATATTGCTGTTTCTTCACTGTTGCTGGGTCAAAATCCTGGAATTCCCTCTTTTAGGGCATTGTGCATCAACATACTTTGATCAGGATGAGGAGAAATTCTTTTACTCAGAGGCTTGTGAATCTTTGGAATTCCCTACCACAGAGGACTATAGATGTTCAGTCTTTGAGTACATTTTGAGCTTGATAGCTTTCTAAACACCAATGATATAAAGGAATGTGGATTGTGTGTGTTAAAGTCCTGAAAGTGGATGATCAGCCATGATATTATTGAACAGCAGAGCAAGCTGAATGTCCTCTGCCTGTTCCCATATCCCTACAGTGAGCTTTCCCTGTCCCTATGAGCTTAGCAGAGAATCAATGCCTTCAAAACAGATGGGAGAAAATTAAAATCCATTATTGAAACTAAAGGGAAAGTTGCTTCCTTCATGAAATCCCATGGCTTTCAATTCTGATATTGTCATTTAAGGAGACTTGACTAAGGGCTGATTGCTATATGTTCAAATTTAATTCCTTTCTCCCATGTAAAATATTTATAGAAAATCAAAGAGGCTGATACTTTATAGAACAGAGATGAGGAGATAACCTTTATGTTTCACTCTTCCCTGAGGGAAATTCTCTATTTATTTAAGAATAGTTTAAACTCATTTAAGCATGCACTGAGCTAAAATGACTATTTATTTATGGTTGGGCTCTGCATATGCCTGTATCGGTCTATCAATGATTGTGAGTGGTTAGAAAGCATCTGCTCACAGAAACTGACATTACCACATTGTTCCTGTTTGGATTGAACTCCAAATAATATGTTCACCTGTTCACCAGTTAATCCCTCATTTATAGAAGTATTCTAAAGCTCAATAAGTAGAGCAGGTGATGTAACTATTCTGCTTCAAAATGAAAACAAGAAGATTAACCTAAAGAAAGCCATTTCTTTTTAGAATCAACAGACAAGAACAATTGGGCTGAATCTGATGTTTTTGCTAAGTCTGAGTTATGTTGAGATTTTTGGAGGGCTTTTTCGTCGTGCGGCACAAAGAGGTGTCTCACTATATCTTACCAAGCTTACCACATCAATTACCTAGCCCAACCCCGCGGCATACTTCTTGGCTGATTCTCATCTTTCCACGTCCTGTTCCTGGAACAATTCACCACTCAGGGGATATCTGTCTAAACAGCAATACCCTCAGCAGCCGTGCCATAATTGAGAGGTCACCATGTACCCGGACAATTGTGGGTAATCCGGTGTTGCCCCTCACTGGCAACATCATGGCACAGCAGTTATGAAGCCACACCGCCCATGGCACACATCTGGCATAGCTAACCCTGCCTCTCATGTACAACCTCATTCTCTCTCCCTCATCACTGTTCAACCATTAGGATGCATAGTTTACCTATCCTTAGCTACATCCTGTCTGAACACCCTCTACATCAGCTCTACCCTGTCCCCATAGCCCTGTTATTGTCCAGTTGGGAAACATCACACTGGACAAATAATCAGATAATTCCAAGGATGAGCTTTTATTTACAGACAGCAAATGGGAACAAAACCAACAGAGACTGCAGTCCACCCCCACAATGCAAATCAAATGCTGGCATTGTGACCAATGACTATTTGAGAGACAGCGATGGTCTGCTGCTCCCATTGACTGGAACCAGCTGTCAGTCAGCTCCTGTCTACCTTGTAGAGCCTGATGCAGCTGAGCTCGGTCATGAACAATGGCAGCTTCCTCCCCGACCATGTCCTCCTCCTCTTCCTGCTCTGAAGACTGCTCCCCGTTCCCCCAGTTCCTCAGCATCTATCACCTCACCTCACCTTGCTGCCTGCTCCAATGGTCCAGGGCATAGCTCTCCAGGATGATGTAGCACACTCTGTCCAGGCTATCCTGGAGGCTCCTCCCCGACCCCAGACCAGTCCAAACAGCAGAACCACATCTTCAGCCGCCCCCATCGTCTGCTGTACCACAGCCCTGGACACAGCAGCATGTATCTGTGCCCCACTTCAGTCAGGGGGCTGTGCAATGCTGTCATGACCCCTGGTCACAGTGAGCTAGCCCCTCATCTCCCAGTAACCACCTTGTCAGGCCGTGCACCCTCAAACACACCCGGTACATGGGAGGGCTCCAGGGTGTAGGAGTGGTGACAGCTGACAGGGGAGGGGACACTCACCCTCCAGGAAGTGATAACAGTGATCACAGAGCACCTGAACATGAATGGAATGGCACCCCTTTCCTGGTGATGAACTCCTCAGTGTTGTGATACGGCCCTCTCAGTACGGCATGTTTACAGTCAATGTTATCCTGTACCAGTGGAAAGTCAGCTCTGCTCCTGAACCCTACTGCCCAGGGTGTGATAGAATGTCGAAGTACAAGCCTTCCTGGAGAGGCTTCCAAACAGTCACAGACTTCAGTGCTGTATTGGCCCACCTGTGTCCTGCTTATTCACACTTGGATAATTCTTTTCCAGACAAATCCAATGGCAAAGAGTACAACATAAGGAATGGAAAGGAACAATTCATCCCCTTTTTTCCTAGTTTTATTACTTCATCACCTTGGTAACAGCTTCTGCTCAATAGAACTACTGAGAGTCTGAATGTGTGAAGATACAATGGTGACCATTCTTCCACCAGGACCATGGTGGAGCAGATGATGGGGCTAATGAATTAGGCCATTCAGCCCTACAAGCCTAAATTTCCCCTCCTTAATTCCTTGATCATTCTTTGTTTGTCTCCAATATTCTGCCCAATCTATTGACCTGCCACCTGTCTTTCCACAATTATAAGTTTTTTTTCTTTATGTTTGTTACTATCTTTAACATTTTTTGTTCACCGCAGGTGGTGAGTTTGTCCCTTGGAACTGGTCTGACTCATTCTAATGGGTATATTCTGAAATATCCCCTAAATGTCTGTCATTGCATCTCTATTGGCCTATCCTTTAATCTAATTTGCCAGTTCACTTTCCACCCTCATAATTGCCTTTATTAATTTTTGACACAAAAGTCTCAGATCCACTACATTTTCAAACTGGAATATAAAATTCAGTCACATTATGATCACTGCTACCTACGTTCGCTTTGACTGCGAATCATCAATTAACCCTATGTCATTGTACAATACCAAGTCTAGGACAGCCTACTCTCTGGTCAGCTTCAGAAACCATTCCAAAGTCACTTCATGAGCTTCTTATTGAGACTACCTTTGCTTATCTGACCTTTCCAGGCAATATGCAGATTAAAATCTCCCATGATTATTACCATGCCTTTATGACAAACTCTTAGTATTTCTTCCGTTCCCAAACCGTGGTAACCATTCAGAAACTTCTATTTCAATCATACAAGCAACTGCTTGCCTTTATCATTTCTTATTTCTACCCAAACCATTTCCTCATCCTTGTTTCCTGAAACTGGATATCTGCACCCCAAAAGGAATGCCCTCAGTGGAGGAAGGGACAAAACGAGGGCAGGACCACTGTGGACTTTTTCTGACCCTCACTCTCAGTCTTCTCACACAGAACAGATTCTGTAAATCCCAAATGAACAAGTTTAACTGAGACTATTGAGCAGGGAGTTTGAATTGTGCGCAAAACGCAACATTCTAGATGATTTGCATAGTGCCAGATTGATGTGTTGTGAGCTCCTCGGCAACTTTACAAGAGGATTTAAGGGGGACGCTCTGTAGATGTTAATTCTTTTCATGGTACAAAGCCCAAATATGCCACTTAAAGAAAATCTCTCTTTAACATGGTGGTGGAAATGTTAAAACACATTCAGCAAAGTTAAACAATCAGAGCCCTGTTACTGTGTTCAATGGCAGCGAAGTAAAGCAAGAATTGATGCTGACGACTTCAGAGCGTAAATAATTTCCATTCAGTTTTTGTTGAAGCTCGCTGTAAAGCAGTAAAAGAGAATTCTGGTGTCTGTGTTTCTGTGAGGTAATAAATTCAGCCTCCGGACAGTGAAGTTTATTTTTGATACAAAGCAGTCCAGTGTGTGTGTGTGTGCACAGTGTACCCAGCTCTTTATTATCATTTGGAGATTTACGTTTCAGTCCTGAATAAAATAACTTCACACATTCAGACTCGCAGTAGTTCTATAGAGCAGAAGCTGTTACCACGGTGATGGAAGAAAGAAAACTAGGGAAAAAGGGGATGAATGGTTCCTTTCCCCTCCTTGTGTTGTATTCTTTGCATCAGATTTGTCTGGAAAAGAATTATCCGAGTGTGAATAAGCAGGACACAGGTGGAACAATACAGCACTGACGTCTGTGACTGTTTGGAAGCCTCTCCAGGAAGGGTTGTACTTAGACACTCCATCACACCCTAACTCCAATGGTCACTCAATGTTCAAAGGAAGTTGTTCCACCCTGATTCCATTAGATCGCACTGAAGATACGGAAATTAACACAGGAGGATCCCGTTGTTGGCACAAAGACCCTCAACTAGAAGGAAAAGACATCTCCTTCACATAAGTTTAAATTTACTCATAATGTATAAAACAAAGGCAATATTAAAGTGAAATGCTTGCATTCCAAAGCCAGTGTCTTCATCAGTGCTACATAAATAGACGAGCTAATGGCAGCCAAGCAGAATGTGACAGCACTGTGAGGCATGCTGCAGACGGTTCCACAGGGAGTGGATTCCATCTCTTGGCTCGGTTATAAGAAGCACACTCTGAGGGGAGTACAGCTCCAGAGGGAAGCAGTAAATTAAAGCAAGCCGCTGTGACTTGGGAGTCTCACTTGTAAAGTGGCAGAACTCTCAACTCTGCTCTGTCCTTTTGGCCAAATAAAGAGAAATCAAACTCAGGGAAGCCAGTTTTCTTTTATAAGTTGAGGACGGTGTATGTTGAGTGCTTCCTTTATTGTCCTCACACACTCAGTGAAGTATCTTTTCTGTTTGTTCTCTGGGAACAAAGAACACACCAAAGGACATCAACACAATGTCTTGAAATAATTAATCATGGGACAAGCAAATGTTAAACTTCAGACTGATTCTCACAGAAATTAGGAGGTACAGTTGCATGGTGGCATGGTGGCTCAGTGCCTAGCACTGCTGCCTCACAGCGCCAGGGACCCAGGGTTCAGTTCCAATCTCGGGCGACTGTCTGTATGGAGTTTGCACATTCTCCCCGTATCTGCGTGGGTTTCCATCGGGTGCTCCAGTTTCCTCCCACAGTCCAAACACGTGCACATTAGGTGGATTGGCCATGCTAACTTGCCCAGAATGTTCAGGGATGTGTAGGTTAGGTGCGTTAGCCATGGGAAATGCAGGGTTACTGGGATAGGGTAGGCTGACGAGTCTGGGTGGGATGCTGTTCAGAGGGTTGGTGTGGACTCAATGGACCAAATAGCCTGTTTCTACACTGTAGGGATTCTAAGGGCTGCTGTACTCAAAGTTCCACAGTAGCATGCTGCTTCTTTTAAAAAAAGGGGACATTATCTGTTCTATGTAGTCATTTCTCAAAGCCTATAGTTCTCAAACAATAGAAGACTAGAAAATTACTTCTGGAAGTCATTAGTGGATATCCAGTTAGCATGTTTGCAGAATATTCAATTATCCATAATTTTAGCAGAGCAAGAACAATAAATGGATCAAACGTGCATTATGATAATAAACAGAGGAAGCTCATGTGATTAAATCAAACATTGTCTGATGATACTGCCAATAAATAATTTCTTGGCTCTAATTCTGTAAATAAAGTCCTGGCATTAATTTTCCACAGTTCACTCTGAAAACAAAATCTGTCAGTTCTTGGTCACTTTTGAATACAATCAGAACCACTGTTCATAATGAGATTATACAGTGTCAATCTTTAGAGTACTATGGAACCAACAGCCTTTAAAATAGAGCAGTTAGGTGAGGTTGTAGACTTGCTCGCCGAGCCAGTGGGTTTGATTGCAGACATTTCGAATTCCTGCTAGGTAACATCGTCAGTACGCCTCTGGTAAAGCGTTGGCGTTCTGTCCCGCTTGTTATTTATATGCCTCGTTTTGCTGGGGTGTTTGGAGTTCCATCAACAAACACATTGACCTGGACCTGATATACAAACCACTGAAAAACAGAACCAAAAGTAACACCAAACACACCAGCAAACTGAGGTATATAAATAACAAACAGGACAGACACCAATGCTTCACTGGAGGTGCGCTGACGTTGTTACCTAGCAGGATGATGAAACGTCTGCAATCAAACACACTGGCTCGGCGAGCAAGTCTACAACCTCATCCATAACCTGAGCTACAAATCTTCTCAAAAACTTTAGTTAAGTATCCTACTGGATTAATTTATTTGTGCAAAATCTCTTTTCATGACATGTTTATTGAAAAGATGTGCTCAAGGTTTGATTCTATTGGCTAACTGATAGAATGAAGGAATTAAAGATGTTTCAGAAAGTGCAGTCATGTACTACTTAGAATTCACAACACAGGGATAGGTCATCATGTGACTGCAGAGCAAGTAAGTTTATCCACATTTAGCCACGTGTTCCTATGTTCCTCAACCGTTTTTGCCTCATCAACCATTTCATTCTATTCTTGAATTTCTGTCTCAACAATGAGCCCATGAAAGAAAATCCATAATTTCACAGTTCTCTGTACAGAGACTTTTCTCCATCTCTTCATTCTAAAGCTTCAAAATGTTTATTTTGTGTCCTATTCTTGACCACTCAACTGTTGGAAATGATCTGCTTGTATCTGTCCTCCCCCATCCTTTCACAATTTAATGAAACACTATTATACTTCTCATTGACCAGCATTACTTCAACAAAGCAAGTCCAAATGTTCATATCTTCTATTCTATAATATTTGTTTTTATTATATATCGCTCCCTTCAATGTGAGCTCAGAAAACGTGTTACTTTGTAATATGGTGTCAAAATATGTATTGTTCATCTGGCGCAAAGTCCAAATTGCATCACGTCCCTTCAATACAAAGTTCCAGAACTAGCTGCATCACTCATGAAGCTACAACATTCTCATCCATCTGACAATATGGAAAATCATCCAGGTATGTCCGATCTGCAAAAAGGTCAAGTCCTACCCTGTCAGTCCACTTGCAGTCATCAGCAAAGTAATAAAGGGTATGGTTATTGACAGTGCAATTCAAAAGGCACTAGCTCAGCAACAACCTGCTCATTAGAAATGTCACTGTTCCTTCACTATCACTGGGTCAAAATCATGGAACTCTCTTCCTAATAGCTTTGAGGGTACACCAGCAGTAGTTCAAAAAGACAGCTCCCTGCTGAAGGGCAATTAGGGATGAGCAATAAATAAGCTTAAAACACAGACTCACCTCATGTGAATGACAAAACAAAAATAAAAAATCATAGTTCACACGAGATCTGCTAACTCATATCCACCCACTCCAGCAGTTCCATTCCCCTTTTTCTGACACATTTCCTTTCCATTTTCTCCCGAAGACAATGTTTGGCTCATTCCGAATGCCTATATGTGTACCTGAGCTGATGCCTGGTACCTTTGTCTACATGAGCCTGTACAACAAGATATATCCCAACAACCACCCAATCCTGGGACATTGCAGCCATGGATACTGAGCACTTACCAAGAGCAGGAGCCCTGATTGAATCTTCCTCTGCTTACTGTCACCTGAATAATCACCAATTGATTCGGTACAAGCCAGGAATAAAACAAGGTCATTGATTGCATTTATGTGCCCACCCACAGTACTTCTAGTAATTGAATCAATGGAGCCACCAAAACTGCAGCAATTTTGATGTAAAATGATAGTGAAGATTGTGATGATTTGCAGGTGACACAAAAATTGTTGGTGTGATAAATAGTGAGGAGCCTCGAAGCCTTAGCCTTGGACGACAGGACAATACAGATGGGCTGGTCAGATGGGTTGAATAGTGGCAAATGGAATTTAATTCTGAAAAGTGTGTGGAGATGCATTTTAAGGGACCAACCGGGCAAGGGAGTACCGTAGGGAGTTGTGTAATAGGATCCTGGGAAGTACAGAAGATGACAGGGACCTTGATGTGCATGTCAATAGATCCTTGAAGGCAGCAGGACAGGTCCATAAGGTGGTTAAGAAGGCATATGGGATACTTGCCTTAATAGTCAAGGCACTGAATACAAAAGCAAGGCGATTATGATGGATAACAAGGTGTAGAGCCGGATGGACATAGCAGGGCAAGCATTATCAGAGGAGCAGGAAAGCTGACGAGCTGTATATAACATTAATCAGGCCACAACTGGAGTACTGAGTGCAGTCCTGGTCACCACACTGTAGGAAGGAAGTGATAGCACTAGAGACAGTACAGAGGAGATTCACCAGGACGTTGCTTGGGCTGGACGGCTTGAAATATGAGGAAAGGTTGGATAGACTAGAGCTGTTTTCCGTGGAGCAGAGAAGTTTGAGAGGGAACCTGACAGAGGTGTATAAGGTTTTGAGAGGCATGGACAGGGGGATAGGAAGGCACCTTTTCCATGAGTAGATGGGTCAATGACCAGGGCCTATAGATTGGAGGTAAGAGGTGGAAAGCTAAAAGGAGAGATGAGGAGCATTATTTTTCACTCGAAGGATGGTAGGAGTCTGGAACTCATTCCCTGAAAGGGTGGTTGAGTCAGAAACTCTGATAACATTTAAGCAGTATTAAGATATTCACTTGTGTTATCATAGACCCCAGGGCTGTGGGTCAAAAGATGGAAAATTGGATCAGTGTCATCAGATCTTTATTGACCAGTACAGTCATGATGGACTGAATGGTCTCTTTCTGCACTGTAAACGGTTGTATGTCTGAGTATAATGGCACACCAATACAATATGCATGGTTTTGCCCTAAGACCAAACTGATAATCGTGGAGAATGTGCTTGTGCTTTTCCTGAGTACAGTCCAAAATCTTAATTGGTGTGAGGCCCTTTCAGTCTCCGGTAGCATTTTAAACCATCACTGTGATTGTTCCACAGTGCCCTGCATTTGGAGTCTGTGGTTACTCTTCACACTGCCACCATCTAGTGGTCATAGCATGAAAAGCAAGAATAAAACAAAGAACCGTGGAAGCTGGAAATCTGAAACAAAAATTGAAAGGGCTGGAAAAACTCACAGGTCTGGCAACATTTGTGGAGAGAAAGTAGAGTTAATGTTTCGAGTCCAGTGATGAAAAGCAAAAACTCCACTCTTGTGAGGCAAAAGGAGTAGAACCACAAGTTCACAAGTAAAAAACCAATCTGTCAGCATTAGCCAAGACCAGGGAGACACCACCATCTATTGACCCAATGTTGGTGCAGATTCACACAAGCTTCTTAGAACTTTTTTTTTGGAAAACCAATCTTATTGTTTCCACACAGACCCAGATGGGAAAGTAGAAAATTCTCACAAGTGTTTGAAGCAGAAAAACATATCTTTTTAAGTCTTAGACTAACCACGAGGTTTGGCCCTTTTATATTTATCCAGTTGTTATTCTTAGGCCCTAGGGAGAATTACCTTGCCTGAGATGCATTATCCAGGTCTTGACTTTCAGGGCACACAATGATGTAGAGCAAGAGTTTGGTTCAATCAAGAACTCTTTATAGTGTCATTAGTTACTACAAACATATTCACAGGATCAGTAAATGGCCGATCTACACGCTAGAGTCCATCTTTACGTGGTCAATCTGCTGAACATGACCTCTTCCCAGCTTCAGCGGTCAACCAGACCACTTGTCCTTGCCAATTGTGCTGACCCTCTCCAGGTCCTGATATTTACACTATGAAGCATGTCCCTCATGCTGATACACACATCCTGTTAGAATATCAGGTCATGATTGGTCTTATATTTAACCAGGCCCCTCTCATCTGGAGCTGTTGCCAGGCAGTTGTATTCACCTTGGCCTCTGCTCATCATGTGACTTTCTCCTGCCTCAAGCCAGTTTTGGCTAGCTTTGTAAAAGCTCAACCATTGACAAGGATGAACAGCTTCAATACCCAATTATCCATAGCTTTGTTAAAGGTAAACAGTCTCAGTTCTTGTCTTGTTAGGCCCAATTAGAAAAGTAACAAATTTTCACAAATGTTCAAACCAGAAAAGCACACATCTTTTACCCAATATACAAACCACTGAAAAACAGAACTGGAAGTGATACCAACCACCCCAGCAAACATGGACATATAAATAACAAGCGGGACAGAACACCGACGCTTCACTGTAGGTGCACTGATGATATTACCGAGCAGGGTGACAAAACATCTGCAATCAAACACACCGGCTTGGCAAGCAAGTCTACATACAGTCATATGCATTCTGATTACCCATTAGCATTTTACCACGTCCATGTCTGCGTGGGTTTCCTCCGGGTGCTCCAGTTTCCACCCACAGTCCAAAGATGTGCAGGTTAGGTAGATTGACCATGTTAAGTTACCATATTGTGTCCATGGATATGCAGGCTAGGTGAATTATCCATGTTGGGTTACAGGGATGGGGTTGGGAGGATGTCTGAATGGGACCCCCTTCAGAGGGTCGGTATGTACTCCATGGGCCAAATAGCCTGCTTCCACGCTGTAGGCATTCTATGATTCTATGATTAGTACTAAGAGCAAAACTTATCTATCCTGTCATTTGAAATCAACCAATCAACTCAACTCTCAACTAAGAAATAGGGAGGGAGTGCAGCTAAACACGTGGCTACAGGGCTGGTGTAGGAGGGAGGGCTTCCATTATGTGGATAATTGGAGCACATTCTGGGGAAGGTGGGACCTGTACAGTAAGGACGGGTTGCACCTGAACCAGAAGGGCACAAATATCCTGGGAGGGAGGTTTGCTCAAGCTATACGGAATGGTTTAAACTAGATTGGCAGGGGGTGGGGAACCGGATTTGTAATCCAGAGGATGAGGTATTCAGCCTTCCAACAGACACATCAGGGAGTGAGGTTGTTAATAAAGAAATGCAGCCGATGGAGTGAAATTGTGGACACGGGTGGTTTGAAGTGTGTATACTTCAATGCTAGAAGTA
Source organism: Rhincodon typus (assembly GCF_021869965.1). Taxonomy (NCBI): domain Eukaryota; kingdom Metazoa; phylum Chordata; class Chondrichthyes; order Orectolobiformes; family Rhincodontidae; genus Rhincodon; species Rhincodon typus. The sequence goes on along the minus strand of NC_063352.1, from coordinate 49,205,123 downwards.
TTAGAAATAAGGCGGATGAACTTGGAGCATGGGTCAGTACTTGGAACTACGATGTTAAGGCCATTACAGAAACTGGGGTAACTCAGGGACAGGAATGGTTGTTGGAAATCCAGGGATTTAGATGCTTTAAAAGAAATTGGGAGGGTGGTAAAAGAGTGGGGGAGTGGCATTGCTAGTCAGGGCGAGTATGGCAGCTTCTGAAAGGCAGTTTGAGAATGATATGTCTACAGAGTCAGTTTGAGTTGAGGTCAGGAACAAGAAAGGAGCAGTCACTTTGTTGGGGGTATTTTACAGACCTCCTAATAGTTGCAGAGAAATAGAGGAGTGGATTGGGAGGCAGATACTGGAAAGGTGCAGAAGTCACAGGGGTGTAGTCATGGGTGACTTCAACTTCCCAAATATTGATTGGAAACGTTTTAGTTGTAATAATTTAGATGGAACGGATTTTGTCCAGTGCATTCAGGAAGGATTCCTGACACATTATGTAGCTAGACCAACACGAGGAGAGGCCACTTTGGAGTTGGTGCTTGGCAATGAACCGGGCCACCTGTTGGTGGGAGAGCATTTTGGCGGTAGCGATCATAACTCTGTTACTTTTACAATAGTCGTGGAAAAGGATTGGCAGATACAGCAGGGTAAGGTTTATAATTGGGGGAAGGGTAATTATAATTCTGTTAGGCAAGAACTGGGTAACATAAAATCGGAACAGATGCTGTCAGTGAAGAGCACTATAGAAATGTGGAGATTGTTTAAGGAATGCATACTGCGCGTGCTCTATATGTTTGTCCCTAGCAGGCAGGGAAGATGCAGTCGAGTGAAGGAGTCTTGGTTCTCAAGTGACGTCAAACCACTGGTTAAGAGGAAGAAGGATGATTATATAAGGTGTAGGAAACAAGGATCGGAAAAGGCTTTAGAGGGATACAAGTTAGCCAGGAAAGAGCTGAAGAAAGGGCTTAGGGGAGCTATAAGGGGGCATGAGAAAACCTTGGCAGATAGGATTAAGGAAAACCCCAAGGCATGTTATACGTACGTGAGAAATAAGAGAATGACCAGAGAAAGGGTAGGGATGATCAAGGATTGTAAAGGGAATTTGTGTACGGAGCCTAAAGACTTAGGGGAGGTCCTTAATGAATACTTTTCTTCAGTATTCACAACTGAGAGGGGCCTAGTTGTAGGAGACGACAGTGTGAAACAGGCTGGTGGGCTAGAGGAGGTGGATGTTAGTAAGGAAGATGTACTAGGAAGTTTGAGGAACTTGAAGATAGATAAGGCCCCCGGGCCTGATGGGATTTATCCAAGGATTCTATGGGAACCGAGGGAAGAGATCACAGAGCCTTTGGAAATAATCTTTTCGTCCTCGCTGTCCATGGGTATAGTGCCGGAAGATTGGAGAGTGGCAAATGTCATTCCTTTGTTCAAAAAAAGGAATAGGGATAACCCCAGAAATTACAGGCCAGTTAGACTTACTTCAGTGGTGGGCAAATTATTGGAAAGGGCTCTGAGAGATAAGATTTATGATCACTTGAATAGGCACAATTTGATTCGTGATAGCCAGCATGGATTTGTGAGGCGTAGATCATGCTCACAAACCTTATTGAGTTCTTTGAAGAGGTGACCAAACATGCGGTATACATGGATTTAAGTAAGGCATTTGATAAGGTTCCCCATTGTAGGCTCATGCAGAAAGTAAGGAGGCATGGGATAGGGGGAAATATGGCAGATTGGATTCAGAATTGGCTGACCCTTAGAAGACAAAGGGTGGTAGTGGGCGGAAAATATTCAACATGGTGCTCAGTTACAAGTGGTGTACCACAAGGAGCTGTTCTGGGTTCTCTTCTATTTGTGATTTTTGTAAATGATTTGGATGTAGGAGTGGAAGGGTGGATTAGTAAGTTCGCGGACGATACGAAGGTGGGTCGAGTTGTGGATAGTGCGGGGGGCTGTTCTAAGTTACAAAGGGACATAGATAGGATGCAGAGCTGGGCTGAGAAGTGGCAGATGGAGTTTAACCCTGAAAAGTGTGAGGTGATTCATTTTGGAAGGACAAATTTGAAAGCAGAATACAGGATTAACGGAAAGATTCTTGGCAGTGTGGAGGAGCAGAGGGATCTCGGGGTTCATGTCCACAGTTCCCTAAAAGCTGCCGCCCAGGTGGATAGAGTTGTTTAGAAGGTGTATGGTGTGTTAGCTTTCATTAATAGAGGGATCGAGTTCAAGAGCTATGAAGTTATGCTCCAGCTATACAAAACCCTGGTTCGGCCACATCTGGAGTGTTGTGTCCAGTTCTGGTGGCCTCATTACAGGAAAGATCTGGAAGCGTTAGAAAAGGTGCAGAGGAGATTTAACAGGATGTTGCCTGGAATGGAGGGAAGGAATTACGAGGAAAGGTTGAGAGAGTTACGGCTTTTGTCTTTCGAATGACAAAGAACGAGAGGTGACTTGATAGAGGTGTACAAAATGATCAGAAGTATAGATAGAGTGGACAGCCAAAGACTTTTTCCTAGGGTGGTGGTAGCTATTACAAGGGGGCATAGTTTTAAAGTGAGTGGAGGTAGATATAGGGGAGACGTCAGAGGTAGGTTCTTTACTCAGAGAGTGGTAGGGACGTGGAATGCATTGCCGGAGAGGGTAGTGGATTCGGCCTCATTAGGGGCATTTAAGCGGCTATTAGATAGGCATATGGATGATAGTATAAGGTAGGGGTGGAGGTTAGATAGACCTTAGGTTTAGGGTAAAAGTTCGGCGCAACATTGTACTGTGCTGTACAGTTCTATGTTCTGTGTACATGTGGAAAGTACTTTAATTCTGTTTGAAATGAAACACAGAAATTTTACGATGTTATCACAAGATCTTTCTCTCAAACATCTCACTAACATAATGATCCACACCAGCATCATCTGTACCAGACATGTCTATACTCTCTCAGAATGAAATTGCCAAACTAATCCCTATTATGGACAATGTTGTGCAGTGGATTTACTTCCTCTGGGAGCTGCAAAGTGAATGATTGAGCTATTTTTCTTGATATCAGGCACTGCACTTCAATCACAGTTGGGCTGGAACCACCCAGGCCCCAGAGGAGAGAGGGGTATGTTCCAATAATGTAGTCCCAAGTGAATCAACAGTTTAGAATTTATCTAAAATTCTGCCAAGACACAACCAGAGCAGTGTAGCATTTAGATTGACTGTGAGTCATGGTTGCGCACAGTAAAGAAAATAAATGACTAATCCACAAAATTCAAGGTTGACACTATAACGCAATATTTAGGATGTTCTGCATTGGTCACAGTGCTATCCTTGTGAAGAGAAGTTAAAATGAGATGTTTTAAATGATGTTTTAAATGTTTTAAATAAAATGCCTGTTTGGAAAGATGTAAATTATCCTGTGACATTCTTTCGAAGAAGAGAGGGCGTTATCCCTGATGAGCTGGCAAGACATTTATGTCAAATTCCACATCACCGAAAATAGAAAACCTGGTCATTATCACATTACTGTTCATGCATTTATACATTAAGTTGCTGCACTTCCTAGGTTACAATAATGGCTGAACCTCAATAGTACATTTAAGATTTTGAGACATCCGGTGGTCATGAGACGTGCAATATAAGTGCATGTCTTTTTCAATTTAAATCATGTATCAATATAATAAAAATCAACAAAGATTCTCTAGAAATATAAGCTACAGAATTTGATGCTTTGCTGAATACCAGATGTTAGCCATTCTTATACCACAACATTGACATTCCTGCCAACAATGTCCCTAGAGTGTCAGTGTTTCCATTGCTGTTTGTGGAGCATGGTTGCACCAAGCAAATACCAGAACTAGCAAGTAGAAAAAACAGACAGAATTTCAATTTGCATGTCACTGGGTCTGTAGAATCCCCTATCATTCTCCAAGTGAAGGCAATCGTAGTTTATGACAGAACCCACTTTAAAATGCAATTATTCTACAGTCTTAAATGACTGTCCTTTAAACCTTGCCAAGTTCACTAAAGTTGTATTTTCATTGGATCAGGAGGAGACCACTCATTCTTTCAAGCCAGTTCCACCAAATTATTGATGATTTCCCAGTGCATCGGGAGTATTTGCCTGCCTTCTCTCTATATCACATGATACTTTTAAGCAAAGAAACAAAAATACTAATTTGCTCTGATTTGGGGCCTAGGATTCATAGCATGCCTAGCCTTATTGGAAATTAGTAAAAGGGGTAAAGCCCAACTATGTGTTATGTTAAGTATACATCATCAAAGGAAACCTGCACTGAGTGCGACTTTGGTTGCATTGAGTCTAAAGAGGGTAATTTGTGAGTTCAAGGGAGCTCAGGGATGGGTGGAATTAATGGAAGTGCTCCTTTCTTAGAATCATAGAATTCCTACAGTGTGGAAGCAGGTGATTCTGCCCACTGAGTCCACACCGACCGTCCAAAGAGCATTCCACCCAGAACACCCCCTTACCCTATCCCTGTGATCCTGCATTTCCCATGACTAATTCATCTAGCCCACACATCCCTGAACACTATGGGCAATTTCCCATGGCCAGTCCACCCTAACCAGCACATCTTTGGACTGGGGGAGGAAACCGGAGCACCAGGAGGAGACTCACGCAGACACGGGGAGAATGTATAAACTCCACACAGACAGTCACCCGAGGATGTTCTTTTTCTACCATTTTCAGCCTCCTGTAGTTGGCTCTAACTTCAGTTCAGGAGGAGAAGCTGATTGATGAGTACTGGTAGTGATTCTAGTATTCTGATTGAAATAGACGGTTGTTAAAGTTATGGGACAGCAGGCCAGATCAGCCAGGTACACCCCTTGGTAAATGCGAACTCTTGGACATAACCATGTGTGCACATCTGCAGGAACTGTCACCGGTTGCACAAGTTTGAGCTCTGGGTTTTGAAATTTGAACAGTGGCTGGAATCACTGATCTGCATTGAGGAGACAAAGGACTACACGGATAACACTTTCAGGGATGTGATCACATTATATGTTAGAAGAGTATAGATGGCAAGGGAATGGGTAACAGTCTAAAGGAGGTTTAAGAGAGCCAGACAGGCAGTGTAGCCATCCCCTGAGCCTGTCATGCTGGTTAATCACTATTCCATTTGGAATGATGGTGAGGATAATGGTTGCTCGGGAGAATGCAGCCAGAGCCAAGGCAGTGGCATCATGGATGGGTCAGCTCTTCAGAGGAGGGGAAAGTGAATGGAAGAACAACAATGATGTGGATTCTATGGTCAGGGAACCAGTCCGGCATTTCTGTGACTCTCAGCATGGTGTGTTACTGCCATGGTGCCATAGCAAACAACATTATGTAGGAGATGTAGGGCATTCTTCTCAGAGATGGGGTGATCAGCCTTAGTTTATGCTGGTACCAATGACTTAGGCAGGAATGACAATGAGGTCCTGAAAGCAGATTTCAGAAAGTTAGGCAGGAGACTGAAAGATATGAACCTCTAAAGCGGTAATCTCAAGATTACTCCTGACCCCACGTGCTAGTGTGCACAGCAACAGGAGAATTGAGTGATTGAACACATGGCTGGAAAGCCAGTGTTGAAGGGAGGACATCAGATTTCTGGCTTATAGGCACTGATTCTGGGGAAGATGGGACCTGGACCTCCAGATGATCTACACCTGAACTGTCTGGCATTCATATCCTCGCAGAGTGAATTGTCTGAGCTGGTGTGGAGAGTTTAAACTAGCTGGTGTTGGGGGTGAGGGGGAGATGGGAAACTGGGGCCAAATCCAGAGCAAGAAACAGAAGGCAGGAATTAACACGTGATACTGACTGACAGGGGAAGCAAAGGTTAAAAAGTATGCAACACTGGAATTTGGCAGTATTAAAAAGTATATATGTAAATACAAAGAGTATAGTGAATAAAGCCAATGGGCTGACTGAGATTGTAAGGCTTAGGAGCAGAATTTGGTTATTCAGCCGATCAGGTCTGCTCTGCCAGAGATAGTAGGAACTGCCGATGCTGGAGAATCTGAGATAACAAGGTGTGGAGCTGGATGAACGCAGCACGCCAAGCAGCATCAGAGGAGCAGAAAAGCTGAAGTTCTGAAGAAATTCTGAAGAAGGGTCTAGGCCCGAAACGTCAGCTTTCCTGCTCCTCTGATGCTGCTTGGCCTGCTGTGTTCATCCAGCTCTACACCTTGTTATCTCAGGTCTGCTCTGCCATTCAGTCATGGCTGATATGTTTCTCAACTCATTTGCTGCCTTCTCCCCATAATCCTCGATTCCCTTACTAATCAAGAAACTATCTACCTCTGTCTTAAATATACTCAATGAGTTGGCCTTCGCAGCCCGTTCCAGATTCACAATCCTCTGGCTAAAGAAATTCCTCCTGATCTCAGTTTTAAAGGGTCATCCCTTCACTCTGAGATCGTGCCTTAAGTCCTAGTCTCTCCTACTGGTGGAAATATCTTCTCCACGTCCACTCCATCTAGGTCTCTCAGTATTCTGTAAGTTTCAATGAGATTCTCCCATCATCCTTCTAAACTCCATCAAGTACAGACCCGGAGTCGTCATCTGCTCCTCATGTGACAAGCCCTTTATCCCTGGGATCATTCTTGTAAACCTTCTCTCGACCCCGTCCAATGCCAGCACATCCTTCTCTAGATACAAGGAACAAAACTGCTCACAATCTTCCAAATGCAGTCTGACCAGAGCCTTATACAGCCTCAGCAATACATCCCTGCTCTTGTATTCCAGCCTGAGGGAACAGATCATCATTTGACAGTATGATATTGTTATGAGCCCAGTTGATGTCATTGCTGGACAAGTCAGATTCCAGACTGAAACCTGGTTGATAGAGCATTTTTTTTGTTTCTCTTTTAGGTCTAAATGAGGTGGTGTCTCATTCAAAAAGAAGCATGCAATGCTGCAGTTTCGGTTTTAACAATACAAAGATGTTTATTATGACAAAGTAACTTTCTCCACAAGCTGCAATCAGTAAAACGAACACTCACACACTCCCCATGATCCTCTGTGCACCCCATGGCGGCAAAATGGGGTGGCATGGTGGCTCAGTGGTTAGCACTGCTGCCTCACAGTGCCAGGGACCTGGGTTCGGTTCCAGCCTTGGGCAACTGTCTGTGTGGAGTTTGTACATTCTCCCCATGTCTGCATGGGTTTGCTCCGGTTTCCTCGCACAGTCAAAAGATGTGCAGGCTCGGTGAATTGGCCATGTTAAATTGCCTATTGTGTTCAGGGATGTGTAGATTAGGTGGGTTACAGGGGGATGGTCTGAGGGTCGGTGTGGACTTGCTGGGCCGAAGGGCCTGTTTCCACACTGTAGGGATTCTATGATTCAAAAATCCAGACTTTCTGAACCATTGCAGGCTCTCTGTACTCGCAGTCACTTCCACAGCATTGGAACTCCAGCTCTGAATTGAACACAAGTTCCAGGACAGGAAAGTAACAGGAATCTGGCTCAGGAAAAAGGAAGGAGGCCCTGTCACACCTCAAAAGGCCTAGCAGTGGTAAGTCTGCAGTGGCCAGGAGGAGGCAACACAAGGTCCAGGAAACTGATGACTATTCCAGAAGGAGGTAACTCAAGTAGCAAGTTACATTTATCTTCCAGGTTTTAAGCTTCTTCTCGATAAGATAAATTGAAGAGCTGTCTACAGGAAAATCAGAGTCTTCAAGCCCATTCAGAAAGAAACCCCATGCACCTTTCAAAAAGGAGCAGCTTTTCAAGATCATGAAAACTGGAACTCTGTCTTTAATATGCAAACAGAAGGTCTGAATTGGTAAGATTTTCACTCGTTGTGAAACTGATGATTTACCCTGAAGCAAACATTGCACGCACATTCAGTTCTAGGAAACCATGGTACAGGATGCCAGTGTTGTAACTGCACTGGAACGGCTTGGCTAAGGGAGGAGCAAGTTCTGGAGCACAAGTCTTCAGTACTATTGCCGGAATGTTGTCAGGGCCCATAGATTTTGCAGTATCCAGTGTCTCCAACCATTTCTTGATACCTTGTGGAGTGAACCGAATTGGCTGAAGACTGGAATCTGTGATGCTGGGGACTACTGCAGGAGGATGGATCATCCACTTGGCACTTCTGGCTGAAGATTGCTGCGAATGCTTCAGCCTTATCTTTTGCACTGATGTTCTGGGCTTTTCCATCATTGAGGATGGGGTAATTTGTGGAGTATCCTCCCTCAGTGAGTCTTGAATTATCTACACCATTCACAACTGGATGTGGCAGGACTGCAGAGCTTAGATCTGATCCGTTGGTTGTGGGATTGCTTAGCTCTGCCTATCACTTGCTGCTTTCGCTGTTTGGCGTGCAAGTAGTCCTGTTTGGTGGCTTCACCATTTTGCTACCTCATCTTCAGGTATGCGTGGTGCTGCTCCTGGCATTCTCTCCTACACTCTCCATTGAACCAGGGTTGATCCCCTGGCTTGATGGTAATGGTTGAGTGAGGGACATGCTGGGCCATGAGGTTACAGATTGTGCTGGAGTACAATTCTGCTGCTGTTGATGGCCCACAGCGCCTCATGGACGCCCAGTCTTGAGTTGCTAGATCTGTTCAAAGTCTGTCCCATTTAGCACGGTGATAGTGCCACACAACACGATGGAGGTTGTTCTTAATATGACAGCAGGACTTCGTCTCCACAAGGATTGTATGGTGGTCACTCTTACCGATACTGTCATGGACAGATGCACCTGCAGCTGGCAGATTGGTAAGGATGAGGTCAAGAATGCTTTTCCCTCTTGTTGGTTCCCTCACCACCTGCCGCAGACACTAGCAGTCTTGCAACTATGTCGTTTAGGGCCCAACCAACTTGATCTTTAGTGCTGCTGCCGAGCCACTCTTGGTGGTGGACATTGAAATCCCCCACCCAGAGCACATTTTTCACTCTTGTCACCCTCAGAGCTTCCTACAAGTGTTGTTCCACATGGAGGAGTACTGATTCTGAAGATTGTTGATATTTTCACATAGACAGGAGAAAAGTTAGGAAGTTTTCCACCTTTGATGTCTCCAACATTTGCTGCTGAGACATGTAAAGGATAAGGTCATCACTTTATCTGGAAGGTGCCCACTCCATCAGCTTACATTCATTGCTAAACCAATGGCACCTGCACTCCATCCATCAAATCGATTGGATGATGATGATAGGTTTATGCTAAGTCTCACTCATGAAGATCATGATACCATCACACAAAAGCAAAATGCTGCAGCTGCTGAAAATCTGAAACAAACACAGAGAAACTCTGCAGGCCTGGCAGCATCAGCAGAGATAGAAACAGAGTTAATGTTTCGAGTCCAGTGTGACTCTTCTTCAGAAATGTTTTTCTCTCTCTCCATGAAATGATCACAGATTGTCAAAAGAAAATTAAGAAATATGTTTTGTGATGTCCTTTGGGGAAGGAAATCTGCTGTCCTTACCTGGTATGGCCTACATGTGACTCCAGGCCCGCAACAATGTGTTTGATTCTTAACTGCCCTCTGGGAAGGCCTAGCAAGCCAATCAGTTCAAGTGCAATTAGGGATGGGCAACAGAAATTGGCCATGTCAAACACCCAATCCCATGAGAATTTATAAATCAAAGTTTCCTTTAAAGGTTTTAAGTCTGATGAGCCTCATTAGATCTGAGCTTGGCAAAGCGTAATGAAATGCCTAAAAAGAAACGAAGAATCAAAAGTCAACATTTCAATTTACGTTTCCAAAACGGTGACTGTTGAATCATCGGATTTCCTTTGTAATGCGTGTTATTAAAGGTCCAGTACTTTCCAGATTTTCTGCTGATTCTGTGAGTGATAGACTGCAGGCTATTATCTTCACTTTGACTGCACAAGAACATCTGTTGCTCTTGTTATAATTAGGGCACGGGAAGGAATTGAATGTTAAAGATTACTGGCAATGAAATAAGAAAAGTCAGAGGAAAATATTATACTTGGATAAAATACTGAGGAAGGTTATCCAGTGAAATGCCATTTAGTGGGAAAATATGGCGTGATTGGGTCAGAACGATAATTGAATCTTGTTTTCATTTTTGTGGCAATTTCTCAGTCCTTTCTAGATCAAGAAATAGCTGGACATAGTCATACTCTCAAAAACAGCCAAAATCCCAAGTTTTTCCAGCACTATCCTTGTGTATTGTCATAATGATATAAAATATGGTCTGGTTAGCTGGAATTCCAGCATCAAATTTAATGCCTGGAACTTTCACACACTGAAATGTTTTTGAAAAGGGACTAAAAACACTGACTTAAAATAGCCACAGACACTCACACAGGCTGATCAAGTTACATGAAATCAGCATGGATTACACAAATCTGTTCTGAGGAAGGGTCACTCGACCCAAAACGTTAACTTTGATTTCTCTCCACAGATGCTGCCAGACCTGCTGAGCTTTTCCAGCAATTTCTGTTTTTATTTCTGATTTACAGCATCCGCCGTTCTTTCTGATTTTAGAATAGAATAGAATATCCTTTATTCTCACTTGTACTCCAGTACAGAAGTACAGGGGTACAGTGAAAAGTTTTGAAAGAGGCTGCTTTTAATCATGCCATCTTAGGTACAAGTACCTCGATGCAAATCTTGCTTACAAAAGAGAAATAAAAGGAAAAGTAATAATATTACTTACAGTATCAAAAAAAAGTTAGAAATAAGGTAGTTATAACATAGTTAAAGGATTAACATAGTTAAGGGGAGGCAATGGCCTAGTGGTGTCGCTGAAATGTTAACCCAGAGACCCAGGTAATGTTCTGGGGACTCAGGTTCGAATCCCGCCATGGCAGATGGTGGAATTTGAATTCAATAAATATCTGGAATTAAGAATCTAATGATGACCATGAATCCATTGTTGATTGTTGGAAAAACCCATCTGATTCACTAATGTCCTTTAGGGACGGAAACTGCCATCCTTACCTGGTCTGGCCTACATGTGAATCCAGACCCACAGCAATGTAGTTGACTGTCAATTGACCTCTGGGCAATTAGGGATGGGCAATAAATGCTACCTAGCCATGCCCTCATCCCATGAATGAATAAAGATTGACATTGCAGTTTGGTAAAGAGTTTCAAATAGCTCAGCATGTGGTCTGACCGCTGCGCCAGGCCCCAGTCCACCAACTGTCCCACTCCACTCCAGCCTCCAGTCTGCTGTGCACTGGCATTCAGCTGCACCAAGGCAATTTGTGCTGCTCCAGAGCTCACTTCCTCTCGCACTGTTCAGGAACTGCTGAAACCAGAGAAGAAAGAAGAAGAACTGGTGGAGCAGAGAAGCCCCAGGTGGAGCCTCCTACTCTGCTGCCATCTTTACACTGATACAGTCTGAACTGAAATTTCATCTGCGGCAATGAAACAAGTCAATCATACTTCTCAACCTCTGGGAATTGTGCAGGTCCTTATCTCCTTTGTGATTCATACTTTTATGAGAATCTCCACATGTTGGAGCTGGAACTTTACCTTATTTTCGGGCTTGATAATTATGGCACTTCCCCCAAACAGCTGCTATTTCAAGGGGCTTCTATGCCCCAACAGTCTATGCCTGCAAGACCTGGACAAAATTTGAGCTTGTGTTGATAAATAACAAGTGAAATCTGGGCCACACGAGTGCTAAGAAATGACCAAATTAATGTATGAACAAATTACGAGTAGGGGAAGACCACTCCTTTACACCTTCCCAGTGCCATTCCACAGCTGATTTGATTTCAACCTTGATTCTTCTTGCCTATGCCTGCCAATCGTTCACCTCAACTCTAACAAGAGAAATCAAACTACTTTCTCTTGACATTCAATGGAATTACTATCACTGAATCTCTCACCATCCACATTTTGGGGATTATAATTGATCAGAAACTGAACTAGTCCAGTTCAGGAACAAAAGGTCCTGTAGCAGGTGATTTGCCCCTTGATTCCCCAAAGCTTGTCCTCCACCTACAAGCCATAAATCTGATGGAATACTATACAAGCAAGCATTTCTGGAGGAGTGTAGCTCCAACAACACTCAAAAAGCTTGAATCCGTTCAGGTCAATTAGCCTGCTTGATAAGCAACCCATCCAAAACCTTCAATATTCAACACAGATGCATAGGCATAATAATCTGTACCATCTACGAGATGCACATCCATAAGTTGCTAGGCTCCTTAGACAGCACCTTCCAAACTCACAACCACTTCCTTTTAGAAGGACAAGGGTAGCAGATATATGGGAACACCACCCCCTGCAAGCTCCCCTCAAGCCACTCACCATCCTGACTCAGAAATATATCTCCATTCCTTCACTATTGCTGGGTCAAAATCCTGGAATTCCTTTCCTAACAGCATTGTGGATTTATCTACACTAAATTGATGGCAGTATTTCAAGATGGAAGCTCACTGCTACCTTCTCAAGGGTCAACTAGGGATGGCCGATAAATGTTGGCTCAGTCAATGATACTCACCTCCCAGGAGCGAACAAAAATTTCTCACCAAGCTGCAGGGGAATATTATCTGACAAAAGGTGAAACAGAGTGTAGAAGGAGATGCTAGGACCCTTGTTCAAAATCCTCATCAGGATATTGATATTGAGAAACATCTTATATAAAGACAGAGAGGTAGAGGAACAAGGAGGTATCAGCAGCCTGGGTAACCAAATACATGGCTACCCGTGGTAGAATGGCTGGAATTGGGAATGTTGACAGATCCAGAAAGGGATTGGATGGAGATTTGGGGGCTATGACAAACAGATGCATGCAGAGCAGTGGAAGCAGTGCAGTGATATGTAACAGCTGGGGGCTGCATTGGCAGCAGCTTTAAAGCCATCTTTTCTGACACAAGCAAAATGAACTTGGCATTCTGGAGTGAGTAAAAGTTGCAGAATCTTTAGCTCTTCCAGTGAATTAAGTAGCTTCTCACTGCATGGCCATGAACTTCTCTGACAAAATGTCCAGATCTTGTTTCTGCTCTAGTGTCTCCTTATAAGCCTGACACCTCAATTGTTCATTCTCCACTAATGAGTAAGAGGTTAAGTATCTGGAAGGCACCGCCTGACAGTGTGTGATGGATGCAAATTCTATCATGGCTTTCAAAAAATAACCAGATAATAACTTCAAGAGAAAATAAATAGCAAGGGCTACCAGGAAAAACAGGGGAGTGCCACTGGTTGAGTTATTGTGCAGGGATATAATGGCTGAATATCTGTACTGTACTATGATCCCTGTAGAAACACGATTTTGTTTTGATTTATTCACAGGATGAAGGCGTTACAGGCCAGGCTAGCATTTATTGCCCAATCCTAATTGCCCAAAGAGCAGTTAAGTGTTAGCCACATTCTTCAGTCTGGAGTCACATATAGGCCAGATCAGCTAAGAATGGCACTTTCCTGAAGGACATTAGTGAACCAGATGGGATTTTTTGGCAATTGACAACAGCTTCATGTTCATCATTAGACTCCTAATTCCAGATTTTTATTGAATTTAAATTCCACCATCTGCCATTGCAGGATTTGAACCCAGCTCCCCAGAACATTACCTAGGTCTCATGGAATAACAGTCCAGCAATAAGTACCATTAGGCCATCACCTCCCCAATAACAATAAGCTGAATTTCCTAGCGATGAATGGAAATAGCCAAAGGAAAAAAAAAATCACATTCCAAGACTTATACTCTAACAAACAAATTAAATTCAACACAGTCAAACTTTATTTAACTGGCAACTAAGACACCAAACTGAAGAGAAGGTATTTATATGTTAACTAATGGACACAATCATTTATCTGTGTGCTTCAATCTGGTCGATTTGCAACATTACAGAAACGATCCCTATGATTCCCAGCTCCCCTGAAAATTAACCTCTCCCCACCACACAGCGTCAAACATCCAATTTCTCTCAAAAATCATTTCATTCAACCTAAGATTTTCACCAGTGAGTCCCAGCTCTGAACTTCCTTATTCCTTCAATTTCCAAAAGTGCCTGCTGCTCTGTTCCCTTCCTTTCCAACAAAAAATGAACTCTCACCAGTACCTGTCCTGACCCGAAATGTCAGCTTTCCTGCTCTTCTGATGCTGCCTGGCCTGCTGTGTTCCTTCAGCCCTATCTCTGTGTTATCTCTGACTCCAGCATCGGCAGTTCTTACTATCTCTCGCCAGTACCTATCTGTTTCTTAATACCAAACACTTCTCTGTTTTTTTTCTACTAGACATGCTCTGCTATTCAGATAGCCTCTCTTCAATTGCTTTCCAGCCTTTTACTCGAGATGTCTAAGATCTGGAGCAAACTTTACAAACACTCAAGCATCTTCATTATTCAAACTACTGCCACTAAGTATCATCCATTGCTCCATAGAGCATAGAGACCATACAGCAGATGTAGACCATTCAGATCCTCAAGCTTGATTCGCCATTCAATAAGATCATGGCTGAAACAAAAACAGAAGTTGCCAGAAAAGCTCAGCATCTGTGAACAGAAATTAGAGTTAACGTTTTGCGTCCAGATATCCTTCCTCAGAACAGTTCTGATCTACAGCATCCGCAGTTCTTTTGGTTTTTATTAAGATCATGGCTGATTTGTTTACATTTCAAATTCCACATTCCTGTGTATCCCCAATAAACTTTTATTCCTCATTTAACAAGGATCTCTCTCCCTCCCCATTAAAACTATTAAGTGACCCCACCTCCATTGTCTTCTGTGCCAGAGAATTCCAAAGTTGCACGTTTCTCTGAGCAAAAAGAAGTTCTCCTCATCACCATCACCCTAAAAGGGTGTTTCCCAATTTTAACAGTGCCTCCTCATTCAGGATTGACCCACAAGAGAAAACATTCTTTCCACATCCACCTTGTTAAGGCCATTCAGGATCATATACACTTTAAACAAATCACCCCTCAGTCTCCTAAACTCCAGGGAAAACAAGTCAGTCTGTCCAACCTTTCCTCATCAGACAACTCACTCATTCCAGGTAGCTAATAAATCTCCTCTGAACTACTTCCACTGCATTTACATCCTACATTAAATGAGACCTAAACTACACACCATATGTGGTCTCACCAACACCATGTCTAACTGGGATTTACAGCCTTACTTTTAAGAACAAAAAGAACAAAGAACAAAGAAAAATATAGCACAGGAACAGGCCCTTTGGGCCTCCAAGCCTGCGTTGACATATCCGGCCCTTCGATACTAAAACTGTCTTCACTTATGGGATCCGTATCCCTCTATTCCTTTCCTATTCATGTATTCGTCCAGGTGCTTCTTGAATGCTGCTATCGTGTCTGCTTCCACCATTTCCTCTGGCAGCACTTTCCAGGCGCTCACCACCCTTTGTGTGAAAAACGTGCCTTGCACATCTCTTTTCCCCCTTCATACCTTGAACCTGTGTCCCCCAGTAATTGACCCCTCCATCCTGGAAAAAAGCCTCATACTTTCCACTCTATCCATGCCACCCGCAATCTTATAAACTTCTATCAAATCACCCCTCAACTTCCTGTGTTCCGGTGAAAACAAACCCTGTCTATCCAACCTTTCTTCATAGCTAAAATCCCCCATACCAGGCAATATTCTGGTGAACCTTTTCTGTACCCTCTCCAAAACATCCACATCCTCCTGGTAGTGTGGTGACTAGAACTGTGCGCAATATTCCAAGTGTGACCCAACTGAAGTTCTATAAAGCTGCAGCATAACTTGCCTAATCTTATACTCAATGTTCCTTCCAATGAAGGCAAGCATACCATAGGCCTTTTTTACTACCTTATCTACCTATGCTGCCACCTTCAGCGATCTGTGGACCTGTACAGCCAGATCCCTCTGCACATCAACACTCCTAATTTTCACCTGCACTTGACCTTCCAAAATGCATCACTTCACATTTATTCAGATTAAACTTCATCTGCCATTTTTCTGCCCATGCCTCCAACTAATCTATATCCTATTGTATCCTCTGACAATCCTCCTCACTATCTGCAACTCCACCAATCTATGTATCATCCACGAACTTACTAATTAGACCAGCTACGTTTTCCTCTAAATCATTTATATAGATCATGGACAGTAGAGGTCCCAGCACTGATCCCTGTGGAATACCACTAATCACTTAGCTTTCTGTAGTCATTCCCTATTTAAGGAATACTCATTTTCCTTGTTCCTGTCATTGTGAGTGACTTCACATTTTCCCACATTATGTGTTACCTGACAGATTTTTGCCCATTCATTTGACATTTCTATGTGCTTCTGAAAACTCTTCACAGCATACTCTCCAAGGCATCTTTGTGTTCTCCACATATTTAGAGACCGTGTCATCATCTAAGTCATTTTTACATAAATTGTAAGAAGTTGAGTCCCTACTTGTCACACCAAATTGTTCCATGAGAAAACCCATCCCTGCATACTCTCTGTTTGCTGCCAGTTAGACAATCTGCATGACAATTTGTTAGCCCCAAGCACCAAGAGATATCCCAGCATTGCAGTATCATATATTGCATTTACTTCATAAATTCATACACCATAGTAAAGGCCCTTTGACCCATTGAGTCTGATGTTAGACGTGGGCAAGCGACAATGCCATTCTCATGATATTAAAGTTTTCTTCTGTCCCTCCAAAAGAGAAAGAGGCTTATTATAAGCACCCTCAGGAAGGTGTGACCTAGGTGTATGGAATAGCAGAGTGGAAGACTCATCAGGCATTGCAGATTATTGGGAGAGGAGAGTCTGTGGGACATGAGGTAACAAATAAAGATTGCTAGAAGTTGAGGAATGCGCACTGTGGGTAGAACCAGCTATTGGAGCTTTCTTCAAGCATTGATAAGTCTTAACACTGGTGTGGCACGGTGGCTCAATGGTTAGCTCTGCTGTCTCACAGCGCCAGGAGCCCAGCCTCGATTCCTGTCTCAGGCGACTGTCTGTATAGAGTTTTCACATTCTCCCATGTCTGCGTGAGTTTCCTCTGGGTGCTCCAGTTTCCTCCCACAGTCCAAAGACATGCAGGTTAGGTGGATTGGCCATGCTAAATTGTCCATAGTGTCCAGGGATTTGCAGGCTGGGTGGATTAGCCATGGGGATGTGCAGGGTTGCGGGGATGGAATGGGTCTGGATGGGATGCACTTCAGAAGGTTGGTGTGGGCTGAATGGCCTATTTCCACACTGTAGGGATTCTAGGATCCTATAGGTTCTATGAACACTGAGGAATTATTACTTTGGAGGAAATGCGAAGTTGTGCAGCTAACTGAGTTCTTTGTATGTCACATTAAAGGGTGGTGGGTTTGTTGGGGGTTTGGGTGGAAGCTGACTGCAACATGTGCTGCTCCAATAACACTTCAAGAAGCTCCACTCCATCCAGGGCAAAGATTCATAGATTGCTTTGATTGGAAGCCACCTTTAGCATCTATTCCCTCCACCACCAGCACTCAGCAACAGCAGTGGGTGCTATCTACAAGATGCACTGCAGAAATTCACCAAAGATCCTCAGACAGCACCTTCCAAACCCACGACAACTATGAAGTAGAAGGACAAGGGAAGCAGATACATGGGAACACCACCCAAGTTAGAATAGAATAGACATTTATTGTCAAGTGTATTTTTACATGAAAAATACATGAAACGTTTTATAAGTCACTCCACTGTGGCACCTACATTAATGACAGAAGTATTACATGACAATTTTTAAGAAGGAAAATTAAGACAAAGTTTATCACAGTTCAGTTAATGGCTCCTGGACGCAGGGAAAGCCCATTAAGGAACGATGGAATACCCTGAAGACACAGCTGGGACGAGACCACCATTCCAAGACGAGACCACCATTCCAGGACAAGATTGCCACGCTGAGCTGTTGGAACACTGGGCCAGAAGCTTCCACCCAAGAAGACAGCCATGCCAAGCCGAGACTGCCACTCCTGAATGAGACCGCCTGCCAGGCCATTGGAATACCTGGAAGCCGAAGATGAGGAAGACATTCACATGGGGAAAAGACCTGCATGCTGGGACAAGACTGCCACAACAAGGCAAGACAACTATGCAGGCTCTGAGGAACCACCATGCTGTGCCAAGACTGCCAACTCTATTCCTTCTGGTGCCTGGGCCCAGCCTCAGACCCAGAGACTCGGCCCAGCCTGCGAGTCCCCATGACCCTAGGCTGGGGTGGAACCGTATCCAACTCATCCCGGTGATGATACTGCTGCCGCTGCCGGAGGTCTCCTCCCTCACCACTCCACTCTCCAGACCCAAAAGAAAACAAAGAAAAAAGAAAGAAGACAAAGAAATAAAGAAAGAAAGCTGACGGGAGCAGGACAGGCCACCTTCTCCACTGTCATCTTCCCCTCCAGGCCTCTCACGATCCTGACTTAGAAATTTATTGACTTTCCTTCACCATTGCTGGATCAAAATCCGGGAATTCCCTCCCTAAGGACATTGTGGATCTGTACATAGACTGCAGCAGTTCAAGATGGCAGATCACCACCACACTGTCCAGGGCAATTGGAAATGGACATTAAATGCTGACACAGCCACCGATGTTCATATCCCATGAATGAATTTAAAAAGTCAATGATTGTTCTTTGTCTGGAGGAAGTAACTGCTACAGTCAAAACAGCAAACTCCCTTGTCAGCTGCATCGTAGCACCTTAAGTCACAAGTGCCCAGAGACAGACAATCCAAAGGGAGTGAAGATTGAATCATTTGGAGTTTTAGTGGGGGATGGACTGAGCACTGAGGAGAGTAAAACCGAAGTGTGGAAGAGAAAGTGCTATTCTCCTATTGACTGAAATGATATCCAAGATACAGAAAAAAAAAGAGCTGGGAAATTCATCAGTTCCACACAGGCTCGCTTTCATGAGCATGTGAAGGAAACTCTCCGAGAATGGAGTTTCCACCAAAGCTACAACAGCCAAGTTTCCCAGCCAGATGATTGAACATATAGAATACAGCAGAGTAAAGATAGAAGCAGCATATCTGTATCTGTAACACATTCAGCAAGGAATGGAAAATTCTCATATTTTATTAGTTTTGGACACAGAACAAATATGCTGCTTCTGTTTCCAAAAAAGGAAAAATATTTGAACACCACAGTTGCCTCTAATGCCCAATTTGAGGGAAGTCTGGCAGAACATTACAGATGCTCAAACTACAATCTTACTAATTCCTCTCAATTCAGTAACTGTTCCTTTTCATTGGAAATTGTACATGTGCATTTAAAAAAAAAGAGAAAGGAGGAAAGTCAGGGAACTATAAACCAGTTATCCTACCTATCAACGTCCTGAATGTTACCGTTAACTAGAAACTGAACATGACCTGCCAAATAAACATCGTGGCTATAAGTACAGATCACAGGCTAGGAATACTGTGGCAAGTAACCCATCTCCTGTCTCCCCCAAGCCTGTCCACCATTTACATTTCACAAGTCAGGAGTGTGATGGAATACTCCCCATTTGCCTGGATGGGTGCTGCTCCAACAACACTCAAGAAGCTTGACATCATCCAGGACAAAGCAACCTACTTGATTGGCACTACATCCGCAGCATTCACTTCTTCCACTACCAATGCTCAGTAGCAGCAGTGTGTACTAGCTACAATATACGCTGCAGAAATTCACCAAAGATCCTTAGATAGCACTTTCTAAACCCACAACCATTGCCATCTAGAAAGACAAGGGGAGCAGATACGGAGCAACACCATCCCCTGCAATTTCCCCTCCAAGCCACTCACTATCCTGACTCGGAAATATACCACCATTCCTTCACTGTCGCTGGGTCAAATTTCTGAACTCCCTCCATAAGGGCATTGTGGGTCAACCTACAAGATGTGGACTGCAGCGGTTCAAGAAGACAGCTCACCACCACCTTCCCAAATATAATTCAAGATGGGCAGTATATCTGGGCCCAGCGAGTGACACCTACATCCCATGAACAAATTTCAAAAAGTGTGCTTTTGGGCAATTGCATGGGTCTACAGTGATTAATAGATTGACAGTATAGTGATTCTAACGAGGTCAGCCAGGCTGACCTCATAGAATATGAGTTCCCTGATTGGGGCAGTTAACCTGGTCCAATCAGGGAGCCCTGGCTGACTGATATTAAACAGAAGTGTCAGAGGTTCTGTTCACTCTGAGAGCTGGTTCTGAGGGAGCTGGATCAGTATCCAGGACTCTCCACATGTAAATAAAGGGTGACTTGGTGATGGGATACTGCCTCTGTGGTGTTATTTCAGACAGGACAACAGAACCTGAAGATTTTCACCTGATCTGAGAGAAGCAGTTTGAATTTATAGAGGATATGTGATAGACTGTTTAGAAATTTGAAGAGGTAATTGAAATAATAGACAGGAGAATGTCTGTGAATTTTAGGACTTCCAGAAGGTATGTGTTAAAATTCCTCAAACTGCAGGCTGAAAGTGAAGTTTATGGAATTGAAGATAAATTATGGGTCTGGCTGGGAGTTGCTGAGGCAGAAAGAAGAGACAATGGATACATACTTCTTGGCACAGTTTGACAAATGTTGTCCCACAGGGATCAAAGTTGGGTATTCAATTATTGCCTGTATTCATTAATCACTTTGATGGTAGTATAAAAAGCCAGACTTCCAAATTGGTCAGAGACACAAATATAGGCAACATTATAAGCAGTATAATACAATATCCTTTTATTGTCATGTGTGCTCCATTGTAGGAGCACAGTGAAAACCTTTTACAACTTCTGCCTTCTTATGGCAATATCTTAGGTACAATTCTTGGATACGGCTGATGGACAGAAGTAACTGCTTAATTACAAATAGGGATATATTAAGGGGTCTATCAAGGGGTTAACATTACAATGTTCTAAGGTAGGGATTGTCCCCTCACACTGGTCTCTGTCCAGGACTCTGCTCCAGGGACTGCTTCCCATGTGCTGCTGTGGGACTTCTTCTCCATGCTGCTCCGGGCTTGCGGCCCGTGTGTTGCTCCAGAGCTCACTGCTCGCGGTGTTCTGCGGCTCACGGGTGCATGCCTGCATGTCCCCAAAAACAAGGACACATTTCTCGCTCCAGCTCATCACAGTCTTGGCCCACCCTCGCTCTGGCCCACTGTGGGTCTCGGCCCCGTGTTCACTCCGGCCCACAGCAACTCCACACTCCATCAGGGGTGGCGGGAAATAGAGGGAAAAGAAGAGGGAAAAGTGGTAAAGGACCTAGCGAACAGAGAAGCTCCAACATCTTGAACATATATCAAAGAGCAAAATTACGAAGAAATGTTGGTGGCAGGTTATTGGAATGGGCAAAACTGTGGCAAATGGATAGCAGGTATGGAGGGAGTTTACTTGAGGAGAGCTTGAGTAAGTCCAGCCTATTCTCTTTAAAATTTAGATGAATGGGAGGAGATCTTATTGAAATGTAAGAATGTTAAGGCTGTGGTCAGGGAAGATGTGGAAAAGTTGTTTTCCTTTGTGGGGAGAAACTAGGACCAGAGGGCGTAACCTCAGAGTACCTGATTTTTAACATAGGCAATTATGAGATTATCTACTTTGTTAATTAAAAAGGGATACAAAAGGAGATTTTCTAAATGATGTAAAGCTAAAAATGGTGGAGGTCCAAAGTGACTTGTGGGTGCAGATATGGCAATTAATAAAATGTCATGAACAATAACAAATCAAATAAAAAGGCTAATTAATGCTGGCCAATCCACAGAACTAGGTTGGATTAATGATGGAGGGAGAGCAGTATGGATTTATAAAATGATAATGGATCTTCTAGTGGTAAATTGCAAACACAGATTACACAAGCGAGGATGCTTTCTCTGGAATTTAGAAGATGATTTGATGCAAGATTTCAATATATTTAGGAACAGATATGGAGGTAGCGAGAAAATATTTCTGTTGGATAGGAGTCAAAGTCTGCAGATTGTCCACAAATTAGAGCCAGACCTTTCAGAAGTGAAGTCAGGAAACACCCCACATGCAAAAGATGACAGAAATGCATCCTTCCCAAATGGTAACTGAGGCTCAGTCAATTGTTAATTTTCAGACTGAGACCGATAGAATTTAATTAATGCAAGCTTTAATTGATGTGAAGTAAAGGCATCTGTAATGAGTCAGATCACAGATTAGCCATAAGACCGTAGACACAGGAATAGAAGTAGGCCATTCAGCCCATTGGGTCTGCTCTGATATTCAACGAGATCATGGCCAATCCGATAAGCCTTGACTCCACTTTCCTGTCTTTTCCCCATAACCCTGGGTTCCTGTACTGATTAAAAATCTGTCAACCTCAGCCTTTTATACACTTAATGAGCCAATCTTGACAGTCCTCTGGGATAAAGAATTCCGCAGACTCACTATCCTCTGAGAGAAGAAACTCCCCCCCATCTCTGTCTTAAATGGGTGACTCCTTGCTCTGAGATTATACCCTCTGGTCCTAGATTCTCCCCACAAAGAAAAGCAACTTTTCTACATCTTCCCTGACCACAGCCTTAACATTCTTACATTTCAATAAGATCTCCTCCCATTCATCTAAACTTCAAAGAAAATAGGCCCAACTTACTCAAGCTCTCCTCAAATAAACTCCCACCATACTTGGTATCAGCCTAGTGAATCGTCGCTGGACTGCCTCCAGTGACAGTATATGTTTCCTCAGATAGGGGACCAAAGTTGTAGAAAGTATTCCAGATGTGGTCTAACTAGTGCCTTTATAGTTTTAGGAAAACCTCCCTATTTTCAGGTTCCATTCCCTTTGAAATAAGGGCCAATATTTCATTAGCCTTCCCTTTTACTTGCTGAACTGGTAGCTTTTTGGGATTCATGGACAAGGACTCCCAAAGTCTTTCTGTGTTATGCAGTTTTCTTCTCTATTTAAGTAGTTCTTCTACTTGCATGACCCCACATTTCTCCACATTATATTCCATCCGCCAAGTTCTTGTTTACCTGCTTAACCTGTCTATATCTCTCTGTAGACTCTTTGTTCAATCCTTACCACTTGCTTTCATGCCTCTTTTAGTGCCATTTGCAAACTTGGCGATAGTAAATCCAATTTCCTCATTCAAGCCCTTATTTACATTGTAAATAATTGTGACCCCAGCTCTGATCTCTGCAGCACACCACTAGTGCTTTCCCGAAAATATCCACATTACCCCAGCTCTCTGTTTTCTATTAGTTAGCCAATCCATTACCATACCAATATGCTACCTCAAACAGATTGTTCTCTGATCATATTAAGTAGCCTCATGTGTGGTGCCTTGTCGAATGCCTTTTGGAAGTCCAAATATATTACATCCAAATTCCCATGTATCTGTCCTGCTTGTTACCTCCTCAAAGAATTGTAATAAAATTTTCAGGCATGATTTACTCTCAATGAAGCCTTGCTGATTCTGCTTGGTTGTATTATATATTTCTGAATGCTCTGCTATGACATTCTTTATAATAGACTCTTAACATTTTCCCAATAACAGATGTTAAACTAAATGGCCTATAATTACCTGCTTTTCTATCTTTCCATTCCTTTTTGAATAAGGGTGTTA
Organism: Rhincodon typus; assembly: GCF_021869965.1. Taxonomy (NCBI): domain Eukaryota; kingdom Metazoa; phylum Chordata; class Chondrichthyes; order Orectolobiformes; family Rhincodontidae; genus Rhincodon; species Rhincodon typus. The sequence continues at coordinate 49,181,717 of NC_063352.1, read as the reverse complement.
CATTGGCAATTTTCCTATCCTCTAAGACTTTTCCAGAATCTAAGGATCCTTGGAAGATTACTCCCAGCCTCCCTGCTCCTATGATGCTGCTTGGCCTGCTGTGTTCATCCAGCCCTGCACCTTGTTGTCTCGAACTCACTAGAGGAGGAGTCTGCACAAATATCCTCATTCTCAATGATGGAAGAGCCCAGCACATCAGTGCAGAAGTTGAAACTGAAGCATTCTCAGCAATCTTCAACCAGAAGTGCCAAGTGGACGATCCATCTCAGCCTCCTCCAGTGATCCCCAGCATTACAGATATCAGTCTTCAGTTAATTCAATTCACTTCACGTGATATTAAGAAATGGTTGGAGTCACTGAATACTGCAAAGACTATGGCCCTGACAACATTCCAGCAATAGTGCTGGAGATAGTAGGAACTGCAGATGCTGGAGAATCTGAGATAACAAAGTGT
>NC_063352.1:49163301-49180863 GCF_021869965.1 Rhincodon typus | reverse complement strand
TCAGCTTTCCGGCTCCTCTGATGCTGCTTGGCCTGCTGTGTTCATCCAGCTCTACACCTTGTTATTCCAGCATTAGTGCTGATGATTTGTGCTCCAGACTTTGCCACTTCCCTAGACAAACTCTTCCAGTGCGGTTCAACACTGACATCTACCAGCGTAAAATTGGCCAGGTATGTCCTGTACACAGAAGCAGGACAAATCCAACCCAGCCAGTTACCACCCTATCAGTCTACTCTTGATCATCAGTAAGGTGATGGAAGGTATCGTCAACAGTGCTATCAAGCGGCACCTGACTTGTTAAATGTACATGTTGGACAGGCTTTGGGGAGTCAGGAGGTGAGTTACTTGCCACAATACTCTTAGCTTCTGACCTGCTCTTGTAGCCATTGTGCTTTTGTGGTGAGTCCAGTTGAGTTTCTGGTCAACGATAACCCCCAGGACATTGATAGTGGGGGATTCAGTGATGGTAACACCATTGACTGCTAAGGGGTAATGGTGAGATTGTCTCTTATTGGAGATGGTCATAGCCTGGCATTTGTGTGGCACAAATGTTACTTGCCACTTGTCAGCCCAAGCCTGGATATTGTCCAGATCTTGTTGTGTTTGAACATGGAATGCTTCAGTATCTGAGGTGACATGAATGGTGCTGAACATTGTGCAAGCATTGGCGAACATCCCCACTTCTGACATTACGATGGAGGGAAGGTCATTGATAAACCAGCTGGAGATGGTTGGGCCTAGAACGCTACCCTGAGGAACTCCTGCAGAAATGTCCTGGAGCTGAGATGACTGACCTCCAACAACCACTACAATCTTCCTATGTGTCAGGCATGACTCTAACCAGAGAGTTTTCCCCTGATACCTATTGATTCCAGTTTTGCCAGGGCTCCTTTATGACATACTGGGTTGAACACAGCCTTGATGTCAAGGGCTGTCACTCTCACCTCTGGAATTCAGCTGTTTTCTCCATGTTTGGACCAAGGCTGGGATGAGATCAGGAGCTGAGTGGCCCTGGCGGAACCCAAACTGGGCGTCAATGAACAGGTTACTGCTGAGCAGGTGTTGCTTGATAGCACTGTTGATGACACCTTCCATCACTTTACTTATGATCGACAGTAGGCTGATGGGACAGTAATTGGCGGGGTTGGATTTGTCCTGCTTTTTGTAGTGTGTAGGACATATCTGTTGGGTAGATACCAGTGTTGTAACTGTACCAGAACAGTTTGGTTAGAGGAGTGGCAAATTCTGGAGTGCAACTCTTCAGTACTATTGCCGGAATGTTGGGCCCATTGCCTTTGGAATATCCAGTGCTGCCAACCATTTCTTGATATGACATGGAGTGAATGGAATTGGCTAAAGACTGGTATCTGGTATATGCTGGGGACAACTGGAGGAGACCGAGATGGATTACCCATTCAGCACTTCTTGGCTAAAGATTGCTGCGAAAGCTTCAACCATATCTTTTTCACTAATGTGCTGGGCTCTTCCGTCTTTGAGGATGGGGATATTTGTGCAGTCTCCTCCTCCAGTGCGTTGTTTAATTGTCCACCATTCACAACTGGATGTGGCAGGACTGCAGAACTTAGATCTGACACAATGGTTGTGGGAATGTTTAGCTCTGTCTGTCACTTGCTGCTTATGCTGTTTGGCATGCAAATAGTCCTGTTTGGTGGCTTTACCAGTTTGACACATCATCTCCAGGTATGCCTGGTGCTGCTCCTGGCATGCCCTCCTGCACTCTTCTTTGAACCAAGTCGATCATCTGGCTTGATGGTAATGATTGAGTGGGGGTTATGCTCGGCCATCAGTTTACAGGTTGCGCTGGAGTACAATTCTGCTGCTGTTGATGGCCTATAGTACATCATGGATGCCCAGCCTCGAGTTGCTAAATCTGTTCAAGGCCTGTCCCATTCAGCATGGTGATAGTGCCAGACAACACGATGGAGGATATTCTCAATATGAAGGTGGGCCTTTGTCTCCATAAGGACTATGTGATGGTCACTCTTACTGATACTTTCATGGACAGATACATCTGTAACCAGCAGACTGGTCAGGATGAGGTCAAATATGTTTTTCCCTCTTGGTGGTTCCCTCACCACCTGCCGCAGACCCGGTCTAGCAGCTTTGTCCTTTAGGACCCGACCAACTTGATCAGTACTGCTGTTGCCGTGCCACTCTTGATGGTGAGCATTGAAATCCCCCGCCCTGCATACGTTTTGTGCCCTTGCCATCCTTAGTGTTTCTTCTAGGTGTTGTTCAACATGGAGGAGTGCTGATCTATCAGCTGATGGAGGATGGTACATTATAATCAGCAGGAAGTTTGAAGCCATGAGACTTAATCAAGTCCAGAGTCAATGTTGAAGATTCCCTCCCTCCCAACTGCATACCACTGTACCACCACCTCTGCCAGGTCTATCCTGCCAGTGGGACAGGATATATCTACGGATGGTGATGGTGGTGTTTGGGACATTGTCTGTAAGGTATGATTCGGTGAGTATGACTATGTCAGGCTGTGCTTGACTAGTCTGTAAGACAGTTCTCCCAATTTGGCATAAACCCCTATATGTTCACAAGGAGGACTTTGCAGGGTTGACAGGGCTGTTTCCACTGTTGTCTTTTCCGGTGCCTAGGTCAATGCCAGGTGATCTGTCCGGTTTCATTTCTTTGAGACTTTGTAGCGATTGGTACAACTGAATGGCTTGCTAGGCCATTTCAGAGGACAATTGAGAGTCAACCACATCGCTGTGGGTCTGGAGTCACAACATGGCTAAACCAGGTGAGGAAGGCAAATTTCCTTACATGAAGGACATTAGGGAACCAGGCGGGTTTTTATGACAATCGATAATGATTTCATGGTCATCAGTAGATTCTTAGTTCCAGAGTTTATTTTATGGAATGCAAATTCCACTCCTCCCAGTCTGCTTCATAGGGATACTGACTAACTGCACTCTCCTCCCAGTCTCTCAACATAGCCAAGGTACTGATCAGCACAGTATGATTCAGTGAGTATGATTATATCAGACTGTTGCTTGACTAGCTCTCTGAAGTTTGGTACAAGCGCATAGATGTAAGTAAGACAAGTTGGCTGGGCTGTGATTGCACTACTGTTTCTAGTGCCTAGTTGATGCTGCCTGTTTGATCATGTTTTCTTATTTTTGAAGTGTCTGCCACAGTTTAATACAGTGAGTGGCATGCCCGGCCATTTCAAAGGACAGTTAGGAGTCAGCCACATGCTGTGGGTCTGGAGTCACATGTAGACCAGTAAGGATGGCAACTTTTCTTCCCAAAAAGCCATGAGTGAATATGAATAATTGATCAATGGCTTTGTAGTGACAGCCAATGTGCGTAGAAACAAGGAATGCTTCTTGCTGAAATAGAGTAGTTGCTGAAAGGATGTTTCCTCTTGCAGGAGAGGCAAGAACTAGGAGAGTTTAAATATTTAAGATAAAGATGAGGAGTGACGTTTTTCTCTCAGTAGGTTGTGAGTCTGTGGAACTCTCTTCCCCAGATGACAGTGGAGATGAAGCCATTGAACATTTATCTGGCAGAGGTAGATTCTAGAGTCTTGGAGTCATCAAGTCATACAGCATGGAAACAAACCCTTTTGTCTAACTAGTCCACACTGACCATATTCCCAAACTAAACTAGTCTTACTTGCCTGCATTTGGCCCATATCCCTCCAAACCTTTCCATTCATGAACTTATCCAAATGTCTTTCTAATTGCAACTGTACCTGCATCCACCACTTCCTCTGGCAGTTGTAGAGTCATTCAGTCATACATCACGGAAACAGAACCTTTGGTCCAAACAGTCCATGCTGACCATGTTCCCAAATTAAACTAGCCCCACCTGCCCGTGCTTGGCCCATATCCCTCCAAACCCTTCCTATTCATGTACTTTTCTAAATGCCTTTTAAAGGTTGTAGCTGTACCTGAATTCACCACTTCTCTGGCAGTTCTTTCCACATACAAACCACTCTCTGTGTACAAGAAGTTGCCCCTCCTGTCCTTTTTAAATTCTTGATGAATGGGATTCAGAGGTTATCTTGGTAAATGGGTGTGTGAAGGTGGGGCCACTATCAAAGGAACCGTAATCTGATTGAACAGCACAGCATGCATGAGGGGCTGAATGGCCTACTCCTGCTCAGGTCAGGACAGCCCCTGCAAGAAGTTTTAGGGGAGCACCCTTCCACCTACCTCAGTAAGGAGCAGGAATAAAGGGGGAAAGGGAGTGTAGTAAGAAAGCAGATGGGATCTCAGTTTAACATTGCATTTGAAACACAATATATCCAAAAGTGCAGCATTTACTCAGTACTGCTGCACTGGGGTGTCTGCATAGGTTATAACCCCAAGTCCTGCAATGAAACTTGAATCTGAAACCTCAAATGATCAATAATCAGCAAATGTGTCTAATTGCAGCAGTGATGGTTTGGGGAAGAATGATGATGCATTCACCAGACAAATACTTCTTTAAATAGCCCATTCCAGTTAACTCCCAAAGAAAACCATTCTCACATGTTGATGGGCTGAGATTAGTGATCAAATCCTGGGGCATAATTTTATCTTGAAACGATGGTGCAGAATCTAAAATTTAACACAGTCATTCATTAAATATTTCATGCAATTTTGGTTTCCATTGTGCATAGGATTACTGTGATGTTTTTATGATATGGCTTGCTTTAATTTATAACCTCTGTTTTATGGTTGAGAAGTTTCAGCTGAACAGCCAGGAAGCAAATCAACCGTGATAACAAATATTTTGGAAGCATTACAGGAGAACAATTAAGAACTGTTTTTTTTTTATTCCTGTGCATTTAGCTAGGGAATGGAACAACAATGTAGAGGAGTTATGTTTGAAATCATGGATGAGATAGGACTGATTAAAGCAAGTATTCACATTGGTCAGGTGCAAATATCTAAAATAAGTTAAAATAAAATGATCCATCCATACAGAAGAAACTAAACATTCTGCAGAGCTTCTGTTGAAGCTTTAATAGAAAATAAACAGAGCCTCCTGGGACATTGATGTGCACGTGGTGGTCCCTTGGAACAAGAATGATGCTTGCTCAAAATAATATCACATTCACTAAGTCTTCCAACATAGGAAGGCTGTTGTGCTGCATCAGCCACATAGTTCTGGCTGACTAGGAAACTCTCATTACTTTTGTGGGCAGAGCAGAAGCATTTCATAGAATCCATACAGTGTGGTAGGAGGCAATTCAGCCCATTGAGTCCACACTGACCCTCTGAAGAGCATGCCACTCAGACGCACCCCTACCTCTATCCCTGCAACCCTCTATTTCCCATGGCTCATCCACCTAACCTACATATTCCTGGACACTATAAGCAGTTTAGCACGACCAATCCACCTAACCTGCGCATCTTTGGACTGTGGGAGGAAACTAGAGGACCCAGAGGAAACCCACACAAACACGGGGAGAATGTACAAACTCCATACAGTCAGCTGGCCAAGGCTGGAATCGAACCCAGGTCCCTGGCGCTGTGAGGCAGCTGTGCCTGAGATGTGGTGACCCTCAGCCTAAGCTCAGCACAGGTTGACTGTCTCCAGTAGAGAGTGGGACTTTAATCTGACTGATTTGTTGTGTTCAAGAGCAGACATGCGACGTTAATTTGTGACTGAGAGGTGAGAGTGCCACAGCTAAAATATCTTGTGAAATACACAGTTGAATTATCAGAATCACAAAATGAGGAAAGCTCGCATCATTTATGTCATTTTAAACAAGTTTTTTTTTACTGAACTACTCTTAACAGATCTCACTGCTTTCGAAATTTCAGCTACATATCTAATGTCTCAACTGACCTTAAACCAGGCACTGATGTGACATAGGTTCACGTACATTAATATCTCATAAGCTAGATAAGTGTCAACAAAAATAACCTGTAATTGTAGCAAATGTATGGAACTGTGAGGAACTAGTTGCTTCTCCTAGAATCCATAACTATCTCCAGACACAACACAAAGATAACAGAATTATTTTTAGAACTCTATTTAACATTACAAAAGGCCTATCTGAATTTCATTTGGAAAAGGTATAAAAGCAATTTAACTGTTTGTAGGAAGGTGGAATAATATTTTCATGACAGAGGCCATTACAATTTGAACTGGTCTTAGGTTATTACAATTCAAAGCAGGAAACATTTTAAAATGGTTCAGAGATAGCAAGAACTCCAGATGCTGGAGTCAGAGATAACACAATGTGGAGTTAGAGGAACACAGCAGGCCAAACAGCATCAGAGGAGCAGGAAAGTTGACATTTTGGGTTGGGACCCTTCTTCAGAACGGGGAAGGGGGAAGGAAGCTGGGAAATAAATAGAGAAGAGGGGTGGGGCAGGGGAACGTAGGTGGGATGGTGATAGGTGAGTGCAGGTAGGGAGTGGTGGGGAATGGTCAGTGAGGTAGGAGGGGCAGATAGCTGGGAGAGAAGATGGACAGGTTGTGTCAGGTCAAGGAGGCAGAGATGAGAGAGAGGGTTGGACATGGGATAAGGCCAGGGGTGGGGAGATTTTAAAACTGGTGAAATCCACATTTAGGCCATCGGGTCGTAGGCTCCCGAGGTGGAATACGAGGTGCTGCTCCTCCAGTTTGCGGGTGGTGTCATTGTGACACAGGAGGAGGCCCAGGATGGACATGTCACCCAGGGAGTGGGAGGGGGAGTTAAAATGGTTGGTGACCGGAAGGTGTTGTTGTTTGTTGCAAACAGAGCACAGATGCTCAATGAAATGGTCTCCGAGTCTATGCTTGGTCTCACCGATGTAGAGGAAACCACATTGGGAGCAATGGATACAGCAGACCAAGTTGACGGATGTGCAGGTGAACCCCTGTCTGATATGAAAGGTTTATTTTGGGCCTTGAATGGAGGTGAGGGGGGAGGTGTTGGGGCAGGTGTAGCACTTCCTGCGGTTGCAGGGAAAAGTGCCGTGTGCAGTGGGGTGAGTGGGGAGTGTGGAGCAGATGAGGGAGTCGCGAGAGAGTGAACCCCACGAAGGGCAGATAGGGCTGGGGAGGGAAATATCTCTTTGGTTGTGGGGTCGGATTGTAGGTGGCAGAAGTGGCAGAGAATGATACGCTGGATACGGAGGTTGTTGGGGTGATATGTGAGGACAAGGGGGAATCCTGTCTTTATTTTTGTTGGGGTAAGGGGATGTGAGGGCAGAAGCGCTGGAATTGCAAGAGGTGCGGTTGAGGGAATTTTTGATCACTGGAGTGAGGAAGTTATAGCCCTTAAATAGGAAGACATCTGGGATGTGCGGGAGTGAAACACACCATCTTTGGAGCGGACGTGGCAGAGGCAGAGGAATTGGGAGTAGGGGATCACATTCTTGCAGGAAGGTGGGTGAGAGGAGGTGTAGTCTAGGTAGCTGCGGGAGTTGGTGGCTTGAAATAGATGTCAGTTTCGAGGCATCACCAGAGATGGAAATGTAGAGGTCCAGGAAGGAGATTGAGGTTTCAGAAATGGTTCAGGTGAACTTGAGGTTGGGGAGAAAGGTGTTAGTAAAGTTGATGAGCCGTTCAAGCTCCTCTTGGGAGCATGAGGCAGTGCCAAAACAGTCATCGATGTAGAGAAGGAAGAGGTGGGGGACAGCGGAAAAGGGACTGTTCCACATATCCTACAAAGAGGCCAGCATAACTTGGGCCCATGCGGGTTCCCAATGCCACCCCTTAGTCTGTAGGAAGTGGGAGAAGTTGTTAAGGGTAAGGACGAGTTCTGTTAAGCAGATGAGGGTGTTTGTGGAGGGGGACTGGTTGGATCTGTGGGAGACGAAGAAGCAGAGGGTTTTTAGGCCATCCGCATGGTGGACACAAGTCTACAGGGGTTGAATGTACATAGTGAAGATGAGGTGTTGGGAGCCAGGGAATTGGAAGTCTTGAAGGAGGTGGAGGGCATGGGTGGTGTCCCGGACGTAGGTGGGGAGTTCCTGGACCAGCAGGGAGAAAACAGACTCGAGGTAAGCGGAGATAAGTTCAGTGGGGCAGGAGCAGGCAGAGACAATCGGTTGGCCGGGACTGCCAGGTTAGTACAGGGTTGTACGGGGTTGGGGAACGATGAGGTTGGAGGCTATGGGTGGGAGGTCATCTGAGGTAATGAGGTTATGAATGGTTTGAGAGATGATGGCTTGATGGTTTAAAATGGTGTTTCTTAAGTTCCACTGCAAACAAATAACAATTGGCATTTGTTCAGTTCCAAATTACTATACTTGCCAGTGGTGCCCGAGAACATGAACTTTTTATTTTCTGAGTATTTTGAACACTCTCAGTCAAACAGATGTCATTATACATCTGGAAGGTTAAAAATGAAAGTTGAGGATTACACTGGAAAATGTTAGCTCAGGCTCAGCGATAGAACATTCAGGAAGCACAGAAGCTAATAATTGAAAACAACAGTTGGAAAATCGTCACCTTGAGAAATTTCAAAAGATTCATGCTCGTGTTCTGAATATTTAATAGCCAGAAACTTTAAAGTCTTTTGCAGTATTCATTTGACTGCAAAAGGCTGAGAATAATTATCCTTGGGAAAAAGTAAACTGTGATGAGGTGAATTTGGAGTAAAAGTGGGCTGCAGCTGCTAAAATCTTGGAAGAGTTATAAGTAATAGAAATGCTTGGATATCCCACAAGTAATGAAAATCTTTCAATTGAATGTGGGTTTTCCCCAAGGTTAAGAACTTATTACATAGAATATACAGCACAGTAACAGGCATTTCATGCCCACCAGTCCACCTGAGGAGCCTCCACCACAGCCTCTTTCCATCATTTCTCATTGAATTTTCTCAGCATAACCTTGAATTCCCTTCCCCTTCATGTGTTTACCCAGCTTCCACTGTTTACCCTCAACCACTCTCGGAGGTAGCAAGTTTCACATTCTCACCAATTTCTGGGCGAAGAGATTTCCTGGCAGTCTTCCATCTTGTGAGGTAATGACACTGTCAAGCCTAGTGTGGTGTTTCTCAGGAGAAATCTCGGCCTTACTGGCTGCTGAGGAACAGAAGTAAACATGATTTACTTATCGGTATTTTCTCTAGGCCCTCATGGCCCACTTGAGGTCCTTGTTTTAGCTTGCCTCTTCTTATGCCCTTCCAAAACATCAGCCTCTGGAGGTCACGACCATCAGTAACTGTCTCCCAGTCTTCTATATCAATGTCTATGATCTTTGGATCTTGCTTGTGGATGTTGTAGAGGCTTGGATGCCTGGCAAATCATGACCAATTAAGAGGATATAAAGCCTTCATTCATCCTGCAAAAGAGGTACAGAGGATATGTCTGAAGGTGGAAACAGTTCTGCCTTTTCTCATATGTTATCCAGGTCCCATCACTATGAAAGAAAGCACTGCAAACACAGACGTGGTACACTCATGAGTTGGTGTTCCCTGTCGGGCCACTGTTGATCCATGCTTATTCCTTAGTCAGCACCTAGCAAACCCTTGATCACTTCCATCTAGAAGGATAAGGGCAGCAGATGCATGGGTACGTCACTCCCTGCAAGTTCCCCTCCAAGCCACTCACCATCCTGACTTGGAAATATATCACTGTTCCTTCACTGTTGCTGGGTCAAAATCCTGGAATCCTTCCCTAATGTCAACGTAGGTGTATCTACGCCACACAGACTGCAGCTTCAAGAAGCAGCTCACCATTATCTTCTGAAGCAGCAAGTAGGAATGGGCAACAAATGCTGGTCCAGCCAGTGACACCAACACTCTCTGAGTGAATAAAAAATCTGTCTCTTGACTATAACAGATGGAGAGTTTCTGATGTGTATGTTGTTTCTAGCACCAAGTGACTGATGCTGGTGAGTGTGGAGTCAGATGTATGAATCCATCACTGACCTGCAGCATATATTGTTAATACTTAGAGACTGTGGGATGGCCATGTTCTAGACTGACATCACCCTGAGCCTAAAGGCATGGAAATCAAAGTTTCTCTACTATTTCAGGTACTATTAATTTCTTCCTGATGCTGATGGTCATACCTAACTCTTTATGAGGTGAGATAGTCTGCCCAACGTGGATGCAAGAGTTCTTCAGGATAGAATATTAATACATTGTTAGCATAAAGCAGCTTTCTGATAAGCTCCAGCACTGACTGTTCTGTCCTGGATTCCAGGTGAACAGTGAACTGTCATAGATTCATAGATACATACATTGCAGAAAATGTCCTTTGGCCCATTGAGTCAGCACTGACATAACTACCACTAAAAGCATGCTGATCCCAATTTCCTGCATTTGTGCCATATCTTTAATTGCTGATATTTGAAGTACTCACCCAATTATGTTTTAAATGTTGTAAGGTTTCCAGCCTCCACTACCTTCCCAGGCAGTGTATTCCAGATTCCCACACCAGCTGAGTGAAAATGTTTTTTCCTAAATCCCCTCTGAATCTCCTGCCCCCTTACCCTAAGACTATTCCCTCTCATGATTGACCCCTCAACCAAAGAGAACAGCTGCTCTCTATTCACCTTGTCCATACCCCTCATAATCATATATACATCATTCATGACCCCCTCAGCATTCTCTGCTCTGGAGAAAACAATCCAAGTCTATTAGTCTCTCCTCATAGCTCAATTTCTCTATCCCAAGCAACATCTTGTGACCTTCCCCTGTACCCCCTTTAGTTCTGGTCTGTCAGTAGATGCCTTATGTAGATGAACTGAAAGCTGATTAAAGCAGCCAAGAGAAGAAGCAGTCAAGGGATTTCAGTCCCAAAATGTAAATCAGTTTTGTCCCCACTGTGGGTCTCAAAGAACTTGATGTTGTCCCATCAGAGCTGATCGCATCCATCATGTTTTCATGGATTGAGCAGATCACATTCAGCAAATTCAGTGGGCAGCTAATCTTCTCCAGGAGTTTAACTGGCATTATCATCACTGAATCCCCCACTATCAACATCCTGGGTGTTATATTAACCATAATCTGAACTAGACTAGACAAATAAATATTCTGTGACTATAAGAGCAGATCAGAGGCTAGGAATGCTACACGAGTAACTCACCTCCTGACTCCCAAAAGTCTGCCCACTATCAACAAGACTCAAGTCATGACAGGACAAGTCAGAATTACTCATAGCTCCCATTATTACCAATCTAGCTTCACTTCTTCCCTGCCTTACTATCACCAGTCCCTTGACAACTTTTTCTTCTTTGTCTTTCTCTGGGCTCCATTTCCACCTAGCCACTCACTCCTTCCTCCACCAATCCTCACCCCTTCTCTGCTGTCACCACATCTTCCTAGCTGCTATCAGTTCTGAAGAAGAGACATGTACATGAAACATTAGCTCTGTTTTCTCTCCACAGATGCTGCCAGACCTGCTGAGTTTCTCCACAATTTCTGTTTTTATTTGTTTTAAGTCAGAAGGAGTGTGATGGAATACTCTCCACTTGCCTGGATGAGTGCAGCTGCAACAACACTCAAGAAGCTTGACACCATCCAGCCCGCTTGATTGACACCATATCCACAAACATCCACTCCGTCCACAACCGACGCTCAGTAGCAGCATTGTGTACCATCTACAAGATGCACTGCAGAAATTCAACAAGGCTTCTTAGACAGCACCTTCCAAACCCACAAGCACTTCCATCTAGAAGGACAAGGGCAGCAGATACATGGGAACACCACCACTTGCAAGTTCCTCTCCAAGCCACTCACCATCCTGAGTTGGAAGTATGTCGCCATTCCTTCACCACCGCTGGGTCAAAATCCCTCCCTAACAGCATTGTGGGTCAACCTACAGAAGGTGGATGGCAGTTGTCCAAGGACGCAGCTCACCACCACCTTCTCAAGGGCAACTACAGACAGGCAATTAACACTGGCCCAGACAGCCATGCCCAAGTCCCATGGGTGAATGAAAAATAAAACTTCCTCTGCTGCCATAGTTAGAAGTTTTAGTGAGACCCATGAAAGGGATTTATAGCAATAACTTCTTTTCCTGCATTTATATTGCAGTTACTAGCGTGGAAAGATCATGTAAATTGCAGATCTTTCAATTCTGAAACCACATTTGGAGTCTGGTTAAATGTGTCCAGCCACAATCTGCACCTTCACACTTCCATGATGCCCAGAGCTGCCTCAATAATTGCTATCACTGTAGTCACTCTCATTTCCTTGACCTGGCACAAGTCCTGAGGCAGCAAAGGTGGCTAGGTTTGTGCAGATGCTGTAGAAGTATTTCTGAAGAAGGGTCCTGACCCGAAATGTCAGCTTTCCTGTTCCTCTGATGCTGTCTGGCCTGCTGTGTTCCTCCAACTCCACACTGTTATTTCAAGTTTCTCATGTTTGATGGGTTCAAGCTGTATATCATCATCACTTGGAGCTTTGCCCATGGTCAGCGAGTCCATCTACTCGCTAAACTCCTCTACTGTGTTGGCTTGACATCCAACTCTTCCATGACACACACAGTCTGTTGTCCACAGAGCTTCCTTGTTGTTCCTGTTTTCCCAAGAATACAACTCAAGATAGTGTTTCATCCTTTTCTCTGACTGTTTATTGAAGTCTTTAATGACCTTCCTGACCTTTATTTTCATTCCAGCTGTGTCTTTGGCTTTCTTGACTTCTTTGTACTTGCTCCTTGCATTTCCTGTGATAGGAGGTCATAGAGTCATCATGACATAGAAGGAGGCCATTCAGCCTATCAAGTCTATGTCAGCTCTCTGTATCCCATTCGTATTCCCCCTGACTCTATCCACGTAGCCCTGCAAATTTATTCCTCTTGAGTGCCCATCTGATTTCGGTTTCAAAATTATTGATCATCTCTGGTTATCCCACCCTCGTAGGCAGCGAGTTCCAGATCATTACCACTTGTTGTGCAAAATAGCGCTTCCTCACACTGCACCGCCTCAGTCCCTGCTCCCCATGTGTCTTACTCAAAATCTTAAATCTCTGCTTCCCAGTCCTCTAAGCATTTCATGATCTTATGCAGCTCCCTTTCGCGAAGTCCCGAACTCTGATTGAGTCAGGTTTGCTGAGCCAGCAATTATCCCGACCATTCTCCTGACTCAGCAGAGAAAATTCAGGACCATGTCTCCGAGTCATAGCCCTAACAAGTACAGCTGGGCAGAAACCTGTGCACCCTCAGTAAATGTGAATAATTCATCCATGATGTCCATTGTACACCAACAACTTTCAGTGAAGTCATTCTAGGCAGAGAATACCAATATTGGCCGCATGACCAAAACCAGTAAAGACTCAGAAAGACCTGGGCAATTTGTAGGTAAGGAAAAAGAGACGCTTAAAAATAAAGCAGTTACAGCAAAACACTATTGTCTTCTTTATAATAAATGACATGGGGACCATACATCTTGGAAGATTCTCCCAAACTCCATCTGTAAAAAGCATTTCATCTTCTCATATGCCAACCACAAGTATTTTAGCTCACATAGGAACAGGAGTCAGCCTTTGGAGCCTACTCTGCCATCCAACTAGACTGTGTCTGGTCTTCTAAATCATAGATTCATAGAATCCCTACAGATCTGAAAGAGGCCATTCAGTTTATTGAGTCTGCACCGACCCTAAGAAGAGCATTCCACCTTATCCTTGCACTTTCCATGGCTAATCCACCTAATGTGCACATCCCTGGAGAATATGGGCAGTTTAGCATGGCTAATCCATCTAACCTGCACAAGTTTGACTGTGGGAGGAAATTGGAGCACCCGGAAGAAACCCACACAGGCACGGGGAGAACGTGTAAACTCCACACAGACAGTTGCCCGAAGCTGGAATCAAACCCGAGTTCCCTGGTGCTGTGAAGTAGCAGTGCTAACCACAGAGCCACCGTTCTGCCCTTGTTTTTGAGCTTTGGAAACTGAACTCTTCAGCAAACACAAATCAAAATGAATATAACAGAAACATCGATGAAACAAATGAGCTTTTTCAAGGAAACAGCACACTAGTCCAACTGGAACCAATTGCTCTAGGGTTTGAATTTACGGCTGCATAGCTGCCCAGTCAAACATCTCTGCCTCATCCTGGGTGGGATTTCCATTAGAGCTTCAAACAGAAGTTAAAATCTTTAAGTCATTGCAGGTGGGAGAGCAGAAGAGTCTAACTGTTCAGTGCCAGATGCATAAACTGAATCATAGTCTGTATACTGATTAGGTGAAAACGTGGAGATTTACCACAACATAAGCAATAAAATATGGCTTGTTGTAAGTGGGAATCAGGTTTCAAGGCAATAGACACCACTACCATACGGTGGTGCTGCTTTCCTTTTCTTTTCCTCTGTACATCAAATTTTCTTTGCCAAAACTGAAACCTTGGAAATTGTTGTATGTGCCATAATATAGACTCTGCACCTCATCTTGAGGTAGGTTTGCTGCTACCATCCACTTTAAGTGGAGAGATCTAGAAGCTTATTCTGTCTAGTGGGAGAGGAAAATCACTTCTTCGACTATCTAGCAGAGTCTGTTGTATTGAATAAGTAGGTTATTACATGTTAGCAAGTAACATGTTAGCAAATTTTTTTCTAGTTACCAGTTACGCTGATATGATAGACACTGTTACAGAAACTTTGAGAAGGATTTGCGTAGTAACTCCATCAAGATCCTAAGCTGTTCTGCCCTCAAGTATGTATGACATTCTCATTGTGGGTGGTCCTGAAGGAACTCCTCAGTACTAGCCCTTTCAAATCCTTAGACCATTATAGAGCCATAGAGTCATAGAGTCCTACAACACGGAGGCAGGCCCTTCGGCCCAAACTGGTCCATGCCGATCAAAATGTCCATCCACTCTAACCCCTTATTCCTGCACTTGGCTCATATCCTTCTAAATATTTCCTATCCATGTATTCATCCAAATGCCTTTTAAAGTTAAATGTACCCACCTCAACCACTTCCGCTGGCAGCTTATTCTATATGCATGCCGCCCTCTGTGTAAAAAAGTTGCCCCTCAGGTTCCCATGTATCTTTCCCCTTAAACTGATGCCCTCTACACCTCAATTCCACAACCCTGGGAAAAAGACTGAGTGTACTCACCCTATCCATGCCTCTCATGATCTTAAACATTTCTATGAGATCCCCCTCAGTCTCCTACGTTCTAAAGAAAACAGTCCTAGCTTGTCCACAGCTCTCCCTATAACTCAGTCCCTTATACAACAGAATCAATTGAGTAGCCATTCTCTGAACTACTTCTGAAGTAATTGTATCCCTCCTTAATTCGGGAGACCAAAATTGTGCACAGTACGACAGATCAATGTTCCCTCTAAGCTGCATGGTTGCACCACATGCAGCCACTCCAAGATTCCACATACAGGTAGTTCTTCTATAACATGATAGTTGCGTTCTTGTGCGACCTCGCGCCATAGAAAATCACCATAGAAAATTGCTTTATAGGGAAATTGCTATAGCAAATTGCTCTACTGTTCAGTAGAAAGTTTGCATTACCCAAATAGCGTTCACTATTCATCAATCGCATTACAGCCAATCCACGTTAATGAAGCACGCATTATAGCAGAAATACCTGTATGGCAATCGGCATTGACTCACCAATCAAGGCACCGACTTCTGATTGTGGAACTGCGGCCGCCTCAGGAATTTGGAGACTGGAAAGAAAATCAGAGGGAACGTTGTTTCAGACATACTGTCACTAAGGCTCTGTACAGCTGTAGAAACATTTTTCTACATTTATACTCAACCTGTCTTGCAATAAAATGCAATCACATTTGTCTTCCTAAGTATTTGCTGATTTATGTCTAAGGATACCTAGATCCTTCTGTTCCACATTAATCTGAAGTCTCCTATTAAATTCTTTCTTCCTATTCTTCCTATCAAGGTGGACAGCTTCACATCTTGTCACATTATACTCCATTTGCCAAATTTTGGCACATTTACTTAATCGATGTATGTCTTTTTGAAGACACTGTATCTATATTGTTATGAAAAGTTGTGATCAAAACATTTTAAAAAATTATGTGGCCCCATACAAATATACCTTGAAATGTTTAAATAAAGGATACTTTGCCACAGAAAAGACCCCTGGGTACACCAGCAATAATGTTGAAGGCGGATGGAGTCTGGAGAACTTTCAGAGAGAATGGCCAGTTTTTGAATGGCATTGCACTGTTGCATTTTGAACTGAGAGAGAACTTGACCTGCAGTAACAGAACATTGCTTTCCCCCTTCCTTTGATACTCCTCCCAGCAAAGTGTATGAGTTGAAAACCCACCAGAAACCATCTTTACCACTCGTGGAGAATTCTGAGAGAGTGTTCATTGGAATCTTCCCTGTCAGCAAGCAGAATTCAGACATTTACAACTGTTCAAGGAACTCACTGGACTGCTGGCAGCTTATTTAAAAATATTTGGATCACAGCTCTTCATACTGATACATACACAAAGTCTTCAAAGAGACATACATAAGTTGTGAGTAGCTAAGTGAGTGGGGCAATCATGATTTATCTATGTGGCATTATTTTAATTATTACTTGACCAAAGTATTTTAAAGTTAACACTGTAGAGTTTTCAGTGTTTTCAATGCATGTTTTTTTTAGAAGGATATATATCCACATAAACAAATTTAAAACTGTTTGTCAATAAACATATCTTTGAGGAAGTTTGTTTTTGTATTTATTTGTTGTTGACTAAAGAAACCTGGCTGACTTGATGCTAACACTGAACCTGAGATCTGAGACCGATATAATTGCCCATTTCATCAGCTTGGTTAAATTTCAAATTTACTCTATCCAGTGGAGGAGTAGGACTGGAAAAGGAAACAGTGACCCCTCCAACCTCGGCTGTAACAGTAGATAGAGGGAGTAATTTGGAGATTGATGTAAGAAGGTATAACGAGAGTTTGCAGGGATGAAGTGAAGGTAAAGTAAATTTAGGCAACAGAAGGAAGGGAATGATGACTGTAGGTTCCAGCACTATCTATTTATATTGATACTTCTGGGTTCACCTGGACTTTGTGGACATAACAAGTTGCCAATATTTCTAATCCAACATTGTGGTGGACCACTATGCATGTATGTAGATATATAAACTAGGCACAGTAAACACATTAGTACATATTTGTGCTGATAGGTTATAATATCAATTTTTCTTCATTAATCAATGAGTTTTCTATACCTAATTTTAAGAGTTTAGTGATGGCGTCCTTCTCCCTGATGGTTCGTGGTGAAAATCCATTGAAGTTATTATCATTGGCTTCGAACAAAATCGCACACATGAAGAAATTTGTGATTATTTCCTGCTTTACCATATCTGCTTTCTTCAGGATATTCATTACTTTGCAGTTTTCATTGGATTCCAGGCAGGTGATTTTCTGATGGACAAGCATATTGCAGTAAAAGCAATTCAACATTTTAACTATACCTTGGTCCATTGGCTGAGGAACTAAAGTTGAATTGGATGGGAGTAAAAACCAATCGTATTGCTTTTAGTCCTTGGACATGAGGACTGGAACATTTATTTAAAACATTAAATGCCACAATATTTGGACTGTTTCAAATTGAAGACATTGTGGCAGAAATGATAGTAGGAACTGCAGATGCTGGAGAATCCGAGACAACAAGGTGCAGGGCTGGATGAACACAGCAGGCCAAGCAGCATCATAGGAGCAGAC
>NC_063352.1:49125260-49153301 GCF_021869965.1 Rhincodon typus | reverse complement strand
AGAACTGAGTTCTGAGGAAGGGTCACCGGACCCGAAACGTTAACTCTGTTTGGTCCTTCACAGATGCTGCCAGACCTGCTGAACTTTTCCAGCAATTTTGTTTTTGTTCATATCTTTCTCAAGTTCATTGTGAATCACCTCATTCTTCACCACCAATTTTGTCCCCAGCTTTCATCTCTCAATGGCCCTTAGCAATTTGTTGCTCCCACCATCACTGAGTCAGCTAACCTGATGCCGTCAGAAAATTTGTAGATGCGACTCTCTATTGCTGCATTCGATGCATATGCATAGCGAAAATCTATTAGTTTTTGCAGTCCTACATGGGATCATCTATCCATCTGACTGTGCTTTAAGAGCAGTAAGCTGGGGCCGTATGCCACGGAAGTCAAGGCTGTGAGGTAGTTCGGAACCATCAGACTGATGTGCTGTAAGTGGATTTGTGACATAGTGAATTTTAGTACAGTGGAACACCAATACACAGTTAAACACCAGGGCCAAACACAGATCCCTGGGGTGTGTCACTAGTTACATCTTGCCAGTTGGGCTATATTTCCATAATACCTACGATGTCTTTTTTTAATTTGAGTTCCGAAAAAAGGCGCTTTGTCAAAATTGCAAAAATACTAAACCCCAAAGGAAACAATTTATACTGCATGAGGCTGCTGATTGGTTAGCAATTGGACCCTGAATGATATAGGTTTGCCATGGAGAAAGCACCAGGGAACAGTTAACTGCAAAGCTTTTTTGTAAATTCAAACTAGGCAAGCCAAGTCTGCAGAGTCAAGCTATTGTCATAGGGAGTGGTTAGTTGAGCAGTTGGTTGAAAATGTGTGGCAGTTCATTCTCCAGATAAATGCAAGATTTTGTTGCTAAAAATGTCACTTGAAATGGGGAGGCAAAGCTTAGGTAATACAAAATTAAAATCCTGTCAATGCTGGAAATCTGAAATAGAAACCTAGGATCCCGATAGAGGCCATTTGGCCCATTGCGTCTGCACTGACCCTCCAAGGAGCATCCCACCCAGATCCATCCCATCCCTTTAACCCCACATTTACTGTGGCTAAACCACCTAGCCAGCACATCTTTGGACTGTGGAAGGAAACTAGAACACCCTGAGGAAATCCACACGTGCACTGGGAGAAAGTGCAAACTCTACACATTCACCAGAGGCTGGAATCATACCCGGGACCCTGGCACTGTGAGGCTGCAGTACTAACCACTGAGGCACCGTGCCACCCTAAATAAGAACAGAAAATATTCAGATTACTCACCCGATCAGACAGCATTTGTAGAGACAAGACAGAGTTAAAATTTTAGTCCTATGACTGGGTTTTGACAAAGGATAACAGTGCTGAAACTTTAACTCTGCCAGATGTTGCCAGATCTGCTGAGTATTTCTGGCATTTTGTTTCTATTATAACAAAATACAGTTAGCTGAGCATAGAACAACGGTGTTTCTCAAATGTTTCTGTCTCCATGACCCAATTTTGGAACATGCAAATCATAATGATTCAACATTGAGAACCAAGAGTGCGTCTGGGGAGGAAATGAGGGAGTGGGGGGACATGATATGCATAATTATATGCATGATTACGTACATTCAGGTACATAATTCATTGAAGTTTGTGTCACATGTCGACAGGGTGGTTAAGAAGGCGTTTAGCACACTTACCTTCACTGCTCAAAACTTTGAATATAGGAGTTGAAACATTATGTTGATAATGTATAGGACGTTGGTGAGGCCATCTTCTGGAATATTGTGTCCTGTTCTGGTCACCCAGTTTTAGGAAGGATATTATTAAACTGGAGAGGGTTCAGAAAGGAATTACTGGGAATGGAGGTTTCGAGTTATAAGAAGAGGCTGGATAGCCCAGGATATTTTTTCACTGGAGCGTAGGAGGTTGAGGGGTGACCTTATAGAGGTTTACAAAATCATGATGGGAATGGACAAGTTGAATGGCAGCTGTCTTAATGACAGGTGTCTTTTCCCTAGGGTGAGGGATTTCAAGACTAGGGAGCATATTTTTAAGGTGAAAGGAGAAAGATTTAAAAAAGATGAGGGGCATTTGTTTTTACATAGAGAGTGGTTCGTGTGTGGTAGGAAGTGGTGGATGTGTGTGCAGTTATGACATTTAAAAGACACTTGGATAAGTATATGAATAAGAAATATTTGGAAGACTATGGGCCAAGCACATGTAGGTGGGACTAGGTTAGTTTGCAGTTATGGTCAGTATGGACTGATTGGACCAAAGTATCTGTTTCCATGCAGGGCCTGTTAAAGACAGAGTGGCTGTAACGTGGTAGAAGCTCCATGGAGACCATTGCTGTCTCATAGCTTGTAGCCCCACTTAACAATCCTCTTTGGGAATTTCTGAAATAACAGCTCTACATTATTGTCAAAGTCAATTAATTGTATTGATGTCCCTGCAAGAAGCAGTTATAATCAATTGTAATTATATGTTACATCAGGGGAGGCTGCAAGCAAGGAAATATACATAGCTGGCAATCAATTTCTGGTGAAGCAGTCTTCTACTTACAGCTCTTCCTGTGAGAACCACTATTTTCAATGGTAAAACACAATTTTTGACTTTTAGGCAACTCTGTTTTAGCTTTGATGAATAATAAAGGTGTGTACAATTACTTGAGTGAATTACTTCCCTATCCACAGACAGTTTGGAGAGCTGTTCTGTTCATCTTTAAATTCATGGTTCAGCTTTATCTTATGTTTGGGTTGCCAATCCACCTGGAATTAAAGATTAGTCTCTCGGACATTGTTACGAATCACTGAGAGAAAAATAGAAAACACAGGAGCATTAAAAATGTTTTGCTCTTTGTTTGAACATTGTAATTTTTATCATGAAATATGGGGAAGATAAAAGGTCTTTTCAGCAGGCAGGACAACACAAGGTCAAGTGAGGAATAAATCTAAACAGAGTTGGCAATCCAAGAATAAAATTAAGCTTTGAACTTTTGGTTTTATAAGTAAACTAAACAAGTATGATTTATCTTAGTTTTGACTGTTGCTTCTATTAATATTATATTTCTAAATAAACACAAGTCATATTTAAACAGAGATAACAAGGTGTAGAGCTAGACGAACACAGCAGGCCAAGCAGCATCAGAGGAGCAGGAAAGCTGACGTTTCGGGCCTAGACCCTTCTTCAGAAAAAAATGCAGTTCCTACTATCTCATATTTAAACATGTGCTTTGTCAGCGTATTATTTGTCCAATAGAGAGTTGGAGAGATGACTTACACTGAATTCATTGAGATCATCGGTGATATGACAGGTTTATTAATTATTCTGGACACACTACTTCCCTAATTATTTTGTGTATTAGTTGATGCCTCTGCTAATAGAGTATTTACATGAGGCAATATAAACAGACAGCATCCGAATGATCACCCTTATTTCAGCAATCTATATGTTGCCTCTCCTTGTGAAATTCAGAGCTTCCATTCTAGTACTAACACAAATGGATTTCCAGAAAATTCAGGTACCATCAAATTAGGTGCATTAAATTGATCACAGCATTAATTGGCATTCTATCATAACACATAATTATGTCAGTGTAATGGGTATCCATTTAATTCCATTATGCTCATCTTCTAATTTTTAAATTGCTTTAGAATTTCTACTTTTAAAAAATCCTCCTTCATGATCGTAAAGGATAGATGTATCTGAATTTTTAAAAACAGAATTAAATCAATTCTGTGCTGGATTTTCTGGGTAGGCTGTGTGATGTTGCGGTGAGGTGAATGTGTTATCCTCCTGCAGTTCATTCACAGTTTTAGATGTTAAATTATATTTTTGCAGAATATGTTATGGCAGCAATTTCATCACAAAGAATTTTGCCTTATACAAGTCAGAAAAAGTGAAACAAGAATGCCTGGTCTGGCATGTGAAAATCCAGTTTTGTTTTATTGAAGACAATACTAACATAAAATTCATGGGTCCCTTGAGCAATATAGACAAAAATAAGACCAGTCATTTATACTATTTTTATTCAGTCCAATTCTATTAATAAAGGATTTTGCTACATTGTGGTTCATAAAATAAAACAGTTTGCCAGTTAATGTACCAATAGCAAAAACAGATGCAGAATGCTAGAGCATGTAGAAACACAGTGAAGGTTAAAACAATGCAATAGCTGATTGGACCTATCTTCTGCTCAAATTTTCGGTCTGAAGACAGGCCCAAACCTTAACACCACGGTCACCACAGGTTGGTCTTGGAGGCAGGTCCTGAATCCACATCAGATGGAAGGGAGTTTGAACGCAGTGCTGTTGGCACCAATTTGATCCACATTGGCTGCCCAGGAGTCTTGAATTGCTGTGACATTGCACGTGTTGCAGCCAGCCACTGGCTTGTGTTTGAAGGAGGTACAGGTTGATGATAAGCCATGAATGCACCTTCCTTGGTCGTCAAATGCCCAAGTGAACCTTCAAACCAGGAGCTTCTGATTTTGTGGCAAGGTGGTTATGCACTGCGCCACAAAACTTCCTCATGGACCTGTATTTCAACATAAATGATAGTAAAACATGGTAGATAAGTTGGTAAGGTTAGATCAGGAACAGCTAGCCAATTGGATACAAAACTGGCTTGATAGTAGGAGACATAGGGTAGTGCTACAGGGTTGTTGTTCAGACTCAAGGACTGTGACCAGCAGTGGGCCACAAGGACCAGTGCTGGGTCCACTGTTATTTGTCATTTATATAAGCGATTTGGATGAAAAGATAGGAGGTATGGTTAGTAAATTTGTGAATGACCCCAAAATTGGTGGTATAGTGGGCAGTGAGAAAGGTTATCTAAGAGTACAAGAAGATCTTGATCAACTCGGCCAGTGGGCCAAGGAATGGCAGATTGCATTTATCTGCCACTAAACTCAATGTGTTGTATTTTGGTAAGAGAAACTAGGGTAGGACTTACACAGTTACTGGTAGGGCCCTGAGGAAAGTTGTCAAACAGACAGACCTAGGGGTGCAGGTACATAGTTCGTTGGAAGTGGTGTAACAAGTAGACAAAATGGTGAAGAAGGCATTTGGCATGCTTGCCTTCATCGGTCAGAGCATGGAGTACAGGAGTTGGGACATCATGTTATGACTATACAAGACATTGGTAAGGTCATTTTTGGAGTACTGTGTACAATTCTGGTTGCCCTACTATAGAAAGGATGATGTTAAACTGCAAAGGGTACAAAAAAAATTTATAAGAATGTTACCGTGACTGAAAGGTTTGAGTTATAAGGAGAGGCTAGAAAGACACAGGTAAATGGGACTAATTCAGTTCAGGAAACCTGGTCGGCATGAACAAGTTGGGCAGAAGGGCTTGTTTCCGTGCTGAATCACAGTATGACTCTATAAAACACAAACTCTCATTGTTTAAAATACAAAGTGAGATGATCGTAACATTGAACATGCAGCTGTAAATGACATGGGTCACTGTAAAATTAGCACAAAACTCACACTAATTACAGAAAGAATTTCCCATAATACTATTACACAAATAATTTTTAATTACAACCCCTCTAACATAGAGCATGTTTCTATGTGTCTGTTTTTGCAAGTTCATATTCAGAAAGAAATGGGGTTACTAACTTTTCTGACATCTGCACTTGGATTGAAGGACAGTTAAAGCATGTAAATAAACAGAATCAATGGTCTAAAAGCAGAACCGAAGCAGATTGGCAGAGTATATGATTTTCAAGCTGGTGCTGACATTTTTTCATTTGTTCAACTGTTAATTACCACTTGTGAAAATTATTTCTTTAATGGATTTGAAAGTGTACTTTGCATATTGCTCAAAACATGCTCTTAAAATTGCACAATTTTCCTTCTTTTAGAAATCCTCAAAGGAAACAATGTTTGTTGCAAAAACACAAGATGTGGTTCAACAATCTCCTGAGCTATTACAGAAAAATATACATTTTAAATTAAAACAAAAAACTACATCAGGTATCAACAATCGTACCTACACACAGACTTGCATATATTGCTTTTCATTACTCCAGGATCTCGCATAGTATTTCACAGCCAATCACATTCTGTTGAAGTGTAATCCCTTTTTTAAAGTCAGAAAATGGGTAGTCAAAATACACATAGCATCTCCCACAAACAACAATGTAATACTGTCCAGATGATCTGTTTTGAGACCTTCATTAGGGTTTAAACATCAAAAGATAACTGCCGTTTTCTTCTTCAAAATATTACTATGGAATCTTTCGTATTCACCTTGAGAGTAGATGGTCCTCGATTTAACATCTCATCTGTGGCATTCAGAACAGTGCAGCACATTCCTGTACTGCATTAAAGCATCTTCTTTTTGATTTCTTGCATTCAAATCCTAGACTTCAACTTGATCTCAAAAACCTACTAACTTAGTGCCATCAACTGAGCCATAGATGACTTCTATCATTCTCTCACTCGCTGTCTCATAATAAACCAAATGAAAATTTGGCTGTATTGTATAGGCTAACAACTATTAGGAAAGATAGGGAAGGAAAGCACAGAGCAGTCAAGAATTATAGAGTAGTTATAATGGGGTTTTTAACTTTCCAAATATGGATAGGTATAATAATAAGGGGGAGAGATTTTCTCATGCATTCAGGAGAATTTTCTACAGTATGTTCCCAGGGCGAAAGTGACTATTACGAGGGGGCATAAGAACATGAAAGAAGGCATTGCCGAGGAATTTGGTTTAATATATGGGAATAAGATGGGCCAAGTCGATCATGTCAGTGGCTGAAATTGTCAGGAGATAGCTATCATTGAATAAGGAGATAGAAAAGGCAAGGAGCAATTCTGAGTAAGAATAACTGATTGGATGAAGGCCAACTTCAATGGCAAGAATAAATCTGGCTCAGAAAAACTGGTATCAAAGATTAGTAGGCAAAACTGAAACTGTACAATAGGCTGCCTTTAGAGAGGAGATAGTTTGTGTACAGTCGAGGCATATTCATCATGAGGGAAATAGAATAGAATATCCTTTATTATCTCATATATTCAATGAGTATAGCGAAAAATTTATACGTCACCAATTACAGCGCCAACGTAGATACAAAAGTACCAAGGCACAGCTTCTTTAGTTACAACATTTTAGGCAATAGAGAAGTAAAATGTCCAGCATTGCAGAAATAAAAGTTCAGTACAACAGACCAAGCTGGGACCTTGCTTCCAGTCCTGGCTCCATGCCGCATCGCTGACACGCTGGGAGGCCGCTGCAGGAGTCCAGAAAGACGCCACACCACTCTGGGAGACCCGGAAGGAGGCCGCTGCACCAGGCAAACAAATCCTGAACTCACTGAATGCAAAAGAAATAGAGAAAACATAGAAGAAAAGGGGTGCACATGACATCTGTTTGATGGATAATTCTGTTTAAAACCATGTTGAATTTAGAAAGTGTACAGGGGAACTTAAACAAGCAAATAAGAGAAGTGAAAAGAATAGCAAGGTAAAAGAACATAGAACATAGAACAGGACAGGCCCTTCGGCCCACGATGTTTTGCCTATTATCCTACTAAGATCAAACTACCCTGCATACCCTACAGTTTACTATCCTCCGTGTGCCTATCCAAGAGTCGCTTAAAAATCTCTAAAGTATCTGACTCCACTACCACTGCCGGCAGCGCATTCCACACACCCACCACTCTGTATAAAGAACCTGCCTCTGACATCTCCCTTATACCTTCCTCCAACCACCTTAAAATTATAAGAACATAAGAACTAAGAGCAGGAGTAGGCCGTCCGGCCCTTCAAGCCTGCTCCGCCATTCAATAAGATCATGGCTGGTTTTTTCGTGGACTCAGATCCACTTACCTGCGTTCTTATGCCCCCTCGTAATAGTCATTTCCGCCCTGGGAAAAAGTCTCTTGACTATCCACTCTATCTATGCCTCTCATCATCTTGTACACCTCTATCAAGTCACCTCTCATCCTTCGCTCCAATGAGAAAAGCCCTAGCTCCCTCAACCTTTCCTCATAAGACCTACCCTCCAGTCCAGGCAGCATCCTGGTAAATCTCCTCTGCACCCTCTCGAAAGCTTCCACATCTTTCCTATAATGAGGTGTCCAGAACTGAACACAATATTCCAAGTGTGGTCTAACCAGAGTTTTATAGTAAAAGGAGTAGTATCAATTAGAGATCTAACAAGGGATTTACAAACAGAGATGAGGTATTGCTGATGTACAAGATGAATAGCAAGAAAGTAGATGCTGCACAAATCTGTGAAAGGGGAGAAAAGCAAAGTGCCATGATCTGTTTTTTCCCCTGAAGCAAGAGCAAGGAGGCAGGCTCCAAATTGACCTTTACTGGAGTCAGAATTAAACAATGTTGCTGGTACTAATCTGATCCGCATGTTTACATCTAGCCAACGTAGGTCTCTGGGGCCACACAATGTAAAAGGCATAAGGAATGCAGGAACAGAGGGACCTGGAGACACACATGTACAAACCATTGAAAGCAACAGGTCAGGTTTAATCTCAGCTCTAATTCTGCATCCAGTTCTGGGCACTGTTAGGTGCCATTAGAGAGCAGGAAGCTCTCTAATGGAGGAATACGGAGGCATGGGATTGAGGGTGATTTAGCAGTTTGGATCAGAAATTGGCTAGCTGTAAGAAGACAGAGGGTGGTGGTTGATGGGAAATGTTCATCCTGGAGTTCAGTTACTAGTGGTGTACCTCAAGGATCTGTTTTGGGGCCACTGCTGTTTGTCATTTTTATAAATGACCTGGATGAGGGCGTAGAAGGATGGGTTAGTAAATTTGCGGATGACACCAAAGTCGGTGGAGTTGTGGATAGTGCAGAAGGATGTTGTAGGTTACAGAGGGACATAGATAAGCTGCAGAGCTGGGCTGAGAGGTGGCAAATGGAGTTTAATGCGGAAAAGTGTGAGGTGATTCACTTTGGAAGGAGTAACAGGAATACAGAGTACTGGGCTAATGGTAAGATTCTTGGTAGTGTGGATGAGCAGAAAGATCTCGGTGTCCATGTGCATAGATCACTGAAAGTTGCCACCCAGGTTGATAGCGTTGTTAAGAAGGCATACAGTATGTTAGGTTTTATTGGTAGAGGGATTGAGTTTCGGAGCCATGAGGTCATGTTGCAGCTGTACAAAACTCTGGTGCGGCCGCACTTGGAGTATTGCGTACAGTTCTGGTCACCGCATTATAGGAAGGATGTGGAAGCATTGGAAAGGGTGCAGAGGAGATTTACCAGGATGTTGCCTGGTATGGAGGGAAGGTCTTATGAGGAAAGGCTGAGGGTTTTGAGGCTGTTTTCGTTAGAGAGAAGAAGGTTAAGAGGTGACTTGATAGAGACATACAAGATCATCAGAGGATTAGATAGGGTGGACAGTGGGAGCCTTTTTCCTCGGATGGTGATGGCTAGCACGAGGGGACATAGCTTTAAATGGAGGGGTGATAGATATAGGACAGATGTCAGAGGTAGGTTCTTTACTCAGAGACTAGTAAGGGCGTGGAATGCCCTGCCTGCAAAAATAGTAGACTCGCCCACTTTAAGGGCATTTAAATGGTCATTGGATAAACATATGGATGATAATGGAATAGTTTAGGTTAGATGGGCTTCAGATTGGTTTTCACAGGTCAGCGCAACATCGAGGGCCGAAGGGCCTGTACTGCGCTGTTATGTTCTATGTTCTAGGTGACATTCACCAGAATGACACCAAGGAGTTAAAAACAAAACTTTAGTGTTAGAGATTGCAGAAACTGGAGCTGCTCTCTTTAAAGAAAAAGCTGAGATTTGATAAAGATACTCAAAATCATGGGAGTTCTAGACGAGTAGATAGAAGGAAACTGTTCTCATTTTTGGAAGGATTAAGGCCAGAAGGCACTGCTTTAAGTGACAAGCGATGAAGTTGCAGTGAAATGAGGAAAAGTTTTATCATGCTGTAAGTGGTAAGGAAGTGGTGTGTATTGCCCGAGTGTTTGGGGGTGTGCAGAGACAAATTCAATTGTGGCTTCAGAAAGAGAATTGGATCATTATCAGAAGAGGAAGCATTTGCAGGGCTCCAGGGAAAAGGCAAGGGATCGGCACTAGATGAATTGCCTTTTGAGAGAAAGGGCACAGACAAGTGGCCATATGGCCTCTTCCTGTACGTAACCATTAGAATCCCTCCAGTGCAGATAAAGGCCTTTTGGCCCATCAAATTTTCACTGACCCTCTGAAGAGTATCTCACTCAGTTCTATCCTATACCCCATAACCCCACATTTACCATGGCTAATCCACCTAACCTGCACATCCTTCTACTGTGGGAGGAAACAGGAGCACTTGATGGAAACCCACACAGACATGAGGAGAACGTGCAGAACTCCAGACGTTCACCCAAGATTGGAATTGAACGCAGATCCCTAGCGCTGTGAAGCAGCAGTGCTAACCACTGAGCCACTGTGCTGCCTCCATTATTCCATGATGAACTGCTTTATCACTATTTACAAATCTCACCACGCTCTTGACCAACGCTACCAGTGCAATCTCTTCTAACTTTGGAGCACAAACTTCCAAATATGGCTTCCTTACACTCTTTCATTCAAAAAATGACAGAATCCCTACAATGTGGGAGCAGGCCATTCAGTCAATCAAGTCCACACCGACCCTCTGAAGATCATCCTGCCCAGACCCACTTCGTCCATGCATTCCCCATGGCCAATCCACCTAACCTCCACATTTTTGTGGAAAAAACCCACGCAGACACGGGGAGAATGTGCAAACTTCACACAGACAGTCGCCCAAGGCTGGAGTTGAATCCAGGTCCCGGGTGCTGTGAGGCAGCAGTGCTAACCACTGAGCCATCATGCCACCCCACCATAAATGGCAGAACATTTTGGTTTATCAGTGTGAATTTCAAACTGCTTTATCCTGCTCGTTACACTCCTGTCATCAAAAATGTTAAAATCTATAGTTTTGACATTGATCTCACAAGACATGAGTTTCATCAATGCTTGCATTACACTTTGCACATGAAGCACTTTGTGATGTTTGACATGGTAGAATAGCTTCATGAAGGGGAAATCACACCTGACATATTTATTACAGTTCTTTGAGGGAAGAAGCAGGATAGATCTAGGGGAGCCGGTAGATGTCATATATTTGGATTTCCAAAGGCATTTTCAGGATAGCAAACTGTAATTTATGGAGTGTCACAGGATAAAAATGTAAAAACAGCCTATGGTCCCCTGTGACTCTGGTGATATCTCATTAGGAAGAGATGACTGATGGCAATCTAATTGGAGGCTCACCATTCCTCAGGCGAGGGGAGAGGTCACAAAGGTGGGATTTCATGGTAACCTCAGCTAGTGCAGGAATTGAACACACATTTGTTGGTGTTACTCTGCATCATGAACAAACCAACCCCAATGCCACAGGGATCAGAGTTGTAGCCACAATCATTTACCATAATATTAACGGCTTGGATCGCAGAAGCGAATGTACTATAACCAAGTTTGCAGACAACACAAAAATAGGTGGGAAGGCAAACAGGGAGGATGACACAAGGTCTGGCAGTATCTGTGGAGAGAAATTAGAGTTAATGTTTCAGATCCAGTGAATCTTCCTCAGAACTGACATATGGAGGGAGTTTATTTATGAGGAGGGGCTCAGCGTGTACACATTAGAGTTTAGGAGAATGAGAGGGGACCTTATTGAAACATAAAAGATTCTCAAGGGGTTTGACAGGGTTGATAGAGACATTGCTTCTGCCTATGAGGAAGTCTCAAACCAAAAGGACATAATAAGGAGTAAGGCATTGCCATTTAAGACAAAGATGAGAAGGAAACATATTTTCTCTAAGAGGGTGGTGAATATGTGGACTTCTTTACCACAGAAGGATGTCAAGGCTGGGTCTTGATACTGAGACTGATTTTTAATTACTAAAGAAATCAAGGTTTACGGGAAAAAGGCAGGAAAATGGAGCTGAGGATTATAGACCAACCATGATCTCAACCACGATTGCATTAAATGGTGGAATGGACTCAATTGCCTCTTTCTGCTCTAAGAGTCTTATGGAAGACTAGAATATTGTATTGATAACGATCAATAAATATGGCATCAACATTTCTGAAACCGATTACTGCTGAGAAAATGCACCTTGCATTGGAGGACTTTTTCAGGATTCTACTACTTTGAAGGGCAGTCAAATACCAAGAAATTCATACAGCATTGCACCAACCTCCCTTTCAACAGATGAGTTATTACAAAAAAATTCTGTTCGCCTTCTGAGCTGGGTGCAAATAATTGCACAATACTATTCGAAGAATTGGAGTGTGTTTGTGGCATCCTGGCCAATGTATATCCCCTTGAACAATATCACTGAAACAGAACTCCGGTGGGAGTTTGCAGCGTACAAATTGACAGTGTTGTTTCCCTAAATTATAAGGATGATTGGCATTCAAAAAGTATTTGATAAGCTATGATTATTTTGGGATATCCTTGGTTTGTAAACATGTGAAAGGTGCTATATATATGCATAAATGTATAAATACAAATGCACATATAAATATAAAACTAGATCCATTTTGCAATTCTTTTGATCTAAAAAATTATTTTAACTGTTTACAAGAATTCTCCTACAGGTACAAAAAGAATGCGCATCTCATTTACAATATATGATCAGATTGGGTAGTCAAAAATATGATGTATCTCCCAAATTCTGCAAAAAGATTAAATATACTTGCAGCACCTATCAAACAGAGTTATTAAAAAAAAAAGCCTGTATTTTAATCCTCTAGGGGACTAGTGGGAGTCAGGAAAATTCCCAGATCATCTCACTTTACTCAGGAGAAAGCAGCTCCAGAGCTGCGCTCTTCATTGTCTGAGCTGCAAGCAGTCAGTCCAAGAACAGTTTGGAGACAGCCCAAGCCAAGGTGGGCACTTTAAAAGGTGCATCCACTATATTAAAGATTGTCCAACTCTCATCCCTCATACTCCACACAATGCCCCTGCTTCATCCATTCACTCCCACAATGGCCCCTAAATCCCCAATCACAGGCTTTGCCTCTCACCTCTACACATAACCCTCATATCAAGCTATGGTACTTCAATCCTCCTTCAACTGCGTACTGGATGTCCTGAGTTGTCAGCCAATAAAATAATAAGGTTTGGTTGAGTACCCAGACATCAATTAGATTGTTGAAACTACTGAGTTCCTGGGAAAGTACTACTTGATTGGCAGCTCTGGTACTTCAATCCCTTCTGTCAATTATGAAATGTTTATTTATACAAGAACAAGGAGTCTTAGGTGTTTGCAGTTTCTGCTATGGATACTTTAAATGGTCTGAATGATCAACACATTTTTGCCCTGCCTTTAAAAACTTTCACAAAAGTAATGAATAAATGACTCTTTTCAAAAAGTTTATTTTTACACATTCTATTGTCAATCCAGGATTCATTACATCTGTAGCATTTATCAGGGATAACTGGGCACATAAGTGTCTTAGCTCAGCAAGGGTGATGGTGGGGGTGCAGGACAGATATGGACAACCTTTTGAACTTACCTTCCAAAATGTTCCCTCATGCAGTCTATGGTCTACAACACCTCTAGAATAAAGAGAGGTGATCCATAAAGGTTTAAAAAGATGGCTGGACTCTGTGATAAAGGTGGAGTATTGGTAAATGCCTACTTCCACAATGGAGCCAGCCAAGTCAGGTTGCCAATCGCAACCTGAACCAGCACAGTCCATTAAAGTCCCTGGTGAAAAATGAAAACCCTCAGAATGGAGTGGGGAATATCAGAATCATGACCTGAAATTGTGAAGGGCTCCAAGATGACTGAAAATCTAGGCTGTGTCAATGTGGTCAAAAGGGTTGCAACACTTCTAAATAATTTGCTATTTATGTCAAAATCAAATTATGATTTTAGTGTATTCCCATTTGTGTTGGGATAGATGGAAGTGTGCACAATATCCTAAGATTTTGCTGTCGTAAGGAGGGTTAAAAATCAGTTGCTAATTAATGTCCTTAATAGGGATAGACAACAAATAGAACTGCAGCTTAGTGAACAAAAAAAAAGCAAAAACAAAGTTGCTGGAAAAGCTCAGCAGGTCTGGCAGCATCTGCGAAGGAAAAAACAGAGTTAACATTTCGGGTCCGGTGACCCTTCCTCAGAACTGATGGTGGCTGGGAAAACGAGACAACAAGGTGCAGAGCTGGATGAACACAGCAGGCCAAGAAGCATCATAGGAGCAGAAAGGCTGATATTTCGGGCCTAGACCCGCCCGAAACGTCAGCCTTTCTGCTCCTATGATGCTGCTTGGCCTGCTGTGTTCATCCAGCTCTGCACCTTGTTGTCTCGGATTCTCCAGCATCTGCAGTTCCTACTATCTCTGTGGCTGGGAAAACGTCAGTTTATATGGAGAAAATAGGGAGGCGGGTGGAGTAGGGAGTAAACGATAGAATAGAGCTTAAAGAGAGAGAAAGACAGTTGGACAGACAAAGGAGTTACTAACAATCAGGCTGGGAGTGTGAATAGCTGTTAATGGGGACTGTTAGTGACTAACAACAGGGGGTGTGTAATGGCAGGCTATGTTGTAACAAGGCCTGGTGTGTGGGGTAGGGGGCTGGGACATGGGAGAGTTTAGGCCCTAAAATTATTGAACTCAATATTGAGTCCAGACGGCTGTAGGGTCCCCAAGCGGAAAATGAGGTGTTGTTCCTCCGGCTTGCATTGGGCTTTGCTGGAACACTGCAGCAAGCCAGAGACAGAGACGTTGGCTAGGGAGCAGGGTGTTGCGTTAAAGTGGCAGGCAAAAGGTAGCTCAGGGTCCTTTTTTGCAGGCAGAACGTAGGTGTTCCGCGAAGCAGTCACCAAGTCCACACTTCGTTTCCCCAGTGTAGAAGAGACCACATTGTGAGCAGCGAATGCAGTAGACTAGATTCTGGGAAGTGCAGGTGAAGTGTTGCTTCACATGGAGGGTATGTTTGGGCCCTTGGATACTGGGGAGAGAGGAGGTAAATGGGCAGGTGTTGCACCTTCGCCGGTTACAGGGGAAGGTGCCGTAGGGCTGTGGAGGGGTGTTGGGGGTGAAGGAAGTGTGGACCAGGGTGTCCCGGAGGGAACGGTCCCTGCAGAAGGTGGACAAGGGAGGGGAGGGGAATATGTGTCTAGTGGTGGCATCTCACTGGAGGTGGCGGAAATGGAGTCTGATGATCTTCTGGATGTGGATGCTGGTGGGATGGTAGGTGAGGATAAGCGGAACCCTATCGTTGTTGCGGGAGGGAAGAGAAGGGGTGTGGGCGGAAGTGCGGGAGATGGGTCGGACCTGGTTGAGGGCCCTGTTGACTACGGAGGTGGGGAATCCTCAGTTGAGGAAGAAGGTGGACAGTTTGGAGACTCCCTTGTCGAAGTTGGCCTCATCTGAACACATGCGACGGAGACGGAAGAACTGAGAGAACGGGATGGAGTCTTTACAGGAAGTGGGGTGTGAGGATGTATAGTCCAGGTAGCTATGGGAGTAAGTGGGTTTGTCATGGACATAAGTGGCCAGCCTATCCCCAGAAATGGAAACAGAAATGTCAAGGAAGGGAAGGGAGGAATCAGAGACAGACCAGGTGAAAGTGAGGGCAGGGTGGAAATTGGAGACGAAATTGATGAAGTCTTCTAATTCCAGACCAGAGGGGGAAGCAGCACCGATGAAATCATCGATGTATCGGAGAAAAAGTTGTGGGTGGGGGCCGGAATAGAACTGGAAGAAGGAATGTTTCACATACCCCATGAAGAGACAGGCATAGCTAGGGCCCAGGCGGGTACCCATGGCAACCCCTCTTACCTGAAGAAAATGAGAGGAGTTGAAAGAGAAGTTGTTGAGGGTGAGGACAAGCTCGGCCAAGTGGAGGAGGGTGGTGGTGGGTGGGAATGGTTCAGGTCTTTGCTCCAGGAAGAAGCAGACAGTCCTAAGACCCTCCTGGTGGGGAATGGACATGTAAAGGGATTGCACATCCATGGTAAAGAGGAGGTGGCTGGAACTGGTAAACTGGAAGTTTTGAAACCGACGTAAGGCATCAGAGGAATCATGGGTGTACGTGGGTACGGATTGGACCAGGGGACAGAAGACTGAGTCAAGGTAGGAAGAGATTAGTTCTGTGGGGCACGAGCAGGCTGAAACAATGGGTCGGCCCAGACAGTCCTGTTTGTGGATTTTTGGCAGGAGGTAGAAACGAGCTGTGCGGGGTTGGGGAACTATTAGCTTGGAAGTGGAGGGGGGGAGATCACCGGATGAAATGAGATCAGTTACCGTAGTGGATACAATGGCCTGATGTGTCATGCTGAGGTCATGGTCCAGGGGAAGATAGGAGGAGGTTTCTGAGAGTTGGCACTCAGCATCTGCAAGGTAGAGGGTCAGTACACCAGACTACAACAGCACCACCCTTATTGGTAGGCCTAATATCAAAGTCAGGGTTAGATCTGAGTGCATGGAGTGCAGTCATTTCGGAGGGAGATAGGTTGGATTTGGTGAGGGGGCAGCGAAATTGAGGCGACTAATGTCACGTTGACAGTTCTCAATGAACAGATCGAATACAGGTAAGAGGCCGGAGGGAGGGGTCCAGATGGAGGGAGACTGTTGGAGTTGTGCAAAGATGTCTGTGGGACAGGGAGAGGAGTCTTATCCAGAGAAATGAGCATGGAGGTGACGAAGACGGAAGAAGAGTTCGATGTCATGTCGTGCCCAAAATTCGTTAAGGTGGGGATGCAGAGGAATAAAGCTGAGGCCATTGCTGAGTACGGAGAACATCAGCATCGGAGAACGGAAGGTTAGATGGGATGGTGAATACCTGACAGGAGGTGGGGGCGTTGGAGAAGGAGATAGAGTCAGAGGGAAGGTGAGGAGAGGAAGGTTCCAGAGGACCATGGGTATTTTTGAGTTGTTGACCACAATGTGGTCTCCTCTATATTGGGGAAACGAAGCGTAGACTTGGCGACTGCTTCACAGAACACCTACGTCCTGCTTGCAAAAAAGACCCTGAACTACCTTTTGCCTGCCACTTTAACACACCACTTTGCTCCCTGGCCAACATCTCTGTCTCTAGCTTGCTGCAGTGTTCCAGCGAAGCCCAACGCAAGCTGGTGGAACAACACCTCATTTTCCGCTTGGGGACCCTACAGCAGTCTGGACTCAATATTGAGTTCAATAATTTTAGGGCCTAAACTCTCCCATGTCCTAGTCCCCTACCCCACACACCAGGCCTTGTTACCATATAGCCTGCCATTACACACCCGCTGTTGTTAGTCACTAACAGTCCCCATTAACAGCTATTCACACTCCCAGCCTGATTGTTAGTAACTCCTTTGCCTGTCCAACTGTCTATCTCTCTCTTTGGACTCTATCCTATCGTTTACTCCCTACCCCACCCACCTCCCCATTTTCTCCATGTAAACTGCCGTTTTCCCAGCCACCATCAGTTCTGAGGAAGGGTCACCGGACCCGAAACGTTAACTCTGTTTTTTCCTTCGCAGATGCTGCCAGACCTGCTGAGCTTTTCCAGCAACTTTGTTTTTGCTCCTGATTTACAGCATTCGCAGTTCTTTCGTATTTAAAAAATAACTAATGTTCATGTCAGCCTATCAACTTCTACATTGTACAATTCTCAACAGAAACAGAAATTTAAATGTTCAGTTGGATTTAGTTTTGTATTTTTAATCACACTCACATCTTGCACCTCATTCATCACACAGAGGCCAATGTTATTTAAGTACGCCTGAGCAATTTTATTGCACAATTTACTACAACAAAAACAGAAAAGCAATTTTTTTCAAAAACTTTTCCTATACATATTTAAGAAAGGCATATTCTTCACTTTGTAACCTTTTTTATAGAAATGCAAGCCCTCAAAATAAAAGACTGTTATCAGCAGTTTTGGTATCTTTTGAGTAAAAGCCAAAGGATGTACGTAATGGTCAATCCCTTATCTATTCAATTTTATCTATAAAATTTATAAATACCAGTTTTAAAAAATGACAGACTAAACAAAATCTATTGGCTTTTGTTCCTAATGCACAATTTTACCACTGTCCAATTCATTTATGGTCACAGACCTCAATGCGACCACATCTCTTTGGAAACTAGAAATTATTAAATAGTTTGACATGCATTTCAAGGAGAAAAGTTAAAGGAAGTTCCAAAATACACACAATTTCTTGACATTTGGAGCTTCAAATGCATTTATGTAGAACTCAGTCTGCAGAAATGTTTACGACTCTCCCCTTTTTATGTTCTTAAACAGGAAACAGATGAAAAGAAGCACTACTGTGCATGCAAGGGCGGAACACTGACCTGGCTGTGGAGATACATAGTCTTAGGACCAACATACACAAATTCTCAGAGATTTGATTTATTAATAAAAATATTTTCTTTTGAAAAAAGCACATCTGGTCTCTGAACAATTACAAAATATTTATCCTAACATTCCCTTATATCATTTAAAATCAATTGTAACTTCTCACAAGTATGAGATGACTATACTAATGTGCAACATAACAGTGAATTCAGTTTTCTACTAACTTTTTGATCTAGCACAATGATTAAAAGGGTTATAAAACCATTAAGCACAATGCCATGAAACAACAATTATCTAGATGCCCTCCTGAAAACCTTCCATTTAACAAAACTTGTTTAAAAAAACTGTCGCCTGTATTTACCAGAGAGTCAGCACCAAATTTATATATTCCAATATAGGGACATCTTAGTGAGAAGCAGATTTGATCATTAATAGATGGAAGTAGATTTTTTTTTGGTAATTGATGTGTCATTTTAAACAATCCATAATGTCAACATGTCTACAAACTTTCTAAAGCAGTCTGCCAGGTCTGTTACACTTTTTCATTGTAATAAGGTAGTAACGCACTATGACACAGATTTTAAAAGTGACTCAATGTATATTCCATTACTTGCATTTTATCAATAACTGTCTCAATGACTTAAAAATTCTGTTGAAAAATAGGGTTTTAAAATTGTTAAGTATTTCCTCACAACCTACAAAAACAAGGAACTTCAAATAATCCACAACCCCAACAAAAAAACTGTTACTAAACCTGTACAAATAATTCAAAAATATGCAGAAAGCTCAAAGAGGAAAGATCATACAAGCAAACTTATAAATATGGTTTTCAGAGTGATACAGTCTGAAAGAGGGCCTTTCCATTCATTGTGCCAGTGATGGCTCTTTAAAAGGTAGTCAAATAACCCTAACACCCCACTCTTTGACTTGACCACCGAACAGGTTTTCCCTTTTAGTACTGAACTAATTCCTTTTCAAATGTTGCTACTGAAATTGCTTCTATCACATTTCAGGCAGAGCATTCAAATCCTAACAGCTCACTGCATTACAAAAAACATTCTCAATTTTACTCCACTTCATTTGTCAATTATCTTAAATTCATGCCCTTTCATAATGGGGAGTTTGCCACTGAAAACAGTTTCTCCTTATTCAATTGAAAGCCTTCATAATTTAGAACACCACATCCAATGTCCCTTTAGCCACTTGCTTTAAAGAGAACAATCTCTGCTTCCTTGTAAATGGAATCCTGCTTCGCTGGCACCATTCCAATGAATCCCATTGTGTCTGAGGACTTGATATCATTCTTAAAGTGGAGTGCCTAGGATTGACCATAGTGCTCCATCTGAGGTCTCATTAGGACGTTTTATAAAGATTCAGTGTAACTTTCCTTTTGTAATCTCTGCCTCCAGTCATAAGTCACGGATCCCATATGACTTTTTAAACAGTCTTAATTAGCAAATATTTGATGCACAAGTGGAGAATTTTAGCGAATTGCCAGTGTGTGACTGTGATCATCTAGAATAGTCATCGAAGACATGAAGATGCAACTCTTCATCTGCAAAGGTGAAAGAGGCATCACAGCAATGCAGTCCGTTATACGGGACATGATTAGTTTGAACAGCTGAATACATTATAGCTTTTGCTCTATATGAGCCAAGAGATAACAAATTTCTCATCATGTCCTGCCATCTTCAAAGTTTTATGTGTATACACCCTAAAGCTCTGGTTCTGCATCCTTTTTAAAATAGCTTAGATTTTAACTTTTCCACAATTTCTCTACCAAAATGAATTACTACACATTTCTCTTCACTAAGTTTATTTTCCCACATGCCTGTCTAGCCTATGGCCTCCTAAAGTCTCTTCCTGATCATTGTTTATTACATTTGTACATTTCATGTCATTTACAAACTTTGAAATTCCACACCAAAATCATATAGGTCAGTATATATCTCAGGAAGTACAACAGTCATAGGAGACAAAATTGTGGACTTCCCTTCAGTCTAAAAGAGGGCTGTTCATCACCAATAAAAACAGAAAATGCTGGAGAAAACCCAGCAGGTCTGGCATTGGCTGCAGAGAGAGTAACATTTAACATTGAGTCTAACATAATTCTTCTTCCGGTATTTTCAGAAATTTGCTTTGAGTTGATTGTTCACCACTACTATTTTCTGATGTTTACCAATATTCTGAACTATTAGTTATTAACTCAGTCAAGCTTTTGGTTTCAAAAAGTCTGGAAGGCAAAATTAAGTCACTGGGAACAGTGAAGGCATAGAAAGAAAGAAAAGGGCATTAAAATAATGTTTGCTTGTTGCACTCACACACTTCTAAGGAAAAGGTAGGGAGGAAGTTGCCCAACTGGCCCATTAGAGATTAGCACTTGATAATATAAGTATCTGGTGAGATGCCAAGATATTGCAATTGTGTAACCAGTGATTGTTAGCACAGAAACAAGTTTTACGGTTACAATATATTTAATTGTATGCCTGGAACTCAATTAACTAATGTCTTGCTTGAAGCAAAATGCATTTGGAGGAGAAAGAATACAGTAAATGGCAGGACACTTAGGAGCATTAATATATAGAGGGATCTTAGAATACAAGTCCACAGCTCCCTAAGGGTTGCAACACAAATGGATAAGATAGCAAAGAAGGCGTACAACACGCTTGCCTTAATCAGTCGGGGAATTGAGAATAAAAATTGGCAAGTCATGTTGCAGCTGTATAAGACTTTAGTTAGGCCACATTTGAAATTGCACATGCAGTTCCGGTTGCCACACAATAGCAAGATAGAGGGGTTTCGAGAGGTTGCACAAGAGATTAACCAGGAATGTTGCCTGGATCAGAGTGTATTAAGTATAAGGTGAGGTTGGATAAACTTGGATTGTTTTTGCCAGAGCGTCGGAGGCTGAGGGATGACCTGATAGGAGCATGTAGAATTATGAGAGGCATGGATAGGGTGGATAGTTGGAAACTTTTGCCCAGGGTGAAAAAATCAACTAGAAGGAGGGGATAGGTGAGAGGGGAAATGTTTAAAAGTAGATGAGAGAGGAAAGTATATTTTTTTATATAGAGGGTGGTAATTGCCTGGAACGCACAGCCAGAGTGGTAGCAGATATGTTAGCAATGTTTGAGAGGCACATGAACAGGCAGGGAATAGAGGGATATGGAAAATTTGCAGCCAGATACGATTAGTTTAGAATTGCATTGTAGTTGGCACAGATATGATGTTCGAGGTTCTATTTCTCTTTAAGTGATCCTTTTCACCATTGCTGGCTAACAGATGCTAGCGGCCAATACAACGAAATTGAAATTTTAACTGAAGGAATACTTTGGCAAGAATATTGGTAACAGTTTCAAAATAATAGTTACAAACGGGAAGGAGACATTAAGGGTTACCTTCCATCCATAGTACTCAGTTTTATTTTCACAAAAAACAATTTCTAGACTTTCTCATGTTTTTAGCATCTGTTCAATTTCAAGCACTGACTTTCAGATATCCCGACACAGCAGAAAGCAGAATTATTCAGTATGTTACATTCTCTGACAAAAGCATGGTTCAAACTTGCAGCAAAACTATAGCATATGCATCTGACATTTAAGGTCAATATACTGATGGTTAACATTGGCCTTCAGTTAGCTCAATCTGCATTTTGAAAATGGCTCCCTAATCTGGTGAGGTAAGAAAGGAAATATGGAGGCACTTATATGTCCATAGGGGGCTATTTAACTCAGATTTCCAATGTAATATTTTTTAATCCAGGAGTCATTTACATCAAATGCACACTTGTATCTCTAAAATATTAAACACAGGCAAAAAAGGTTGAAGGCATAGGCTTTTTCTCAAAGTTTAACATAATGAAACGATTGGTCCTTTTAAAAAAAAAGGCACTAATGGATAGGTTCTTTGTCAGACAGTGGTTCCTTCTTTTGCTGACTTGTGTCAAAGGCTATGAATTTATAAACGGAAGCATTACCCAAGGTAAAAAAAAAAGAATGTTATTAACATAATCGATGTAAAAGGCTCTTTGTTGTATAAAGGTTCTTCAGTCCTAACCATTCATGCTCAGGAACTACATTTTCTCCATTCAAGTTTTTAAAATAACATTTTAAAATAACACTCAACTCTGAAGTTAGGGTCATCAACTAATAGGTATACAAATATCACTTCGAAGTCAAGAAAACAGCCTATGCCACTCCCTTGCAAATTATCAGACTGCCCTGTGTAAAATATATTTACACTCTTGAGAACTAACTACAATTGCTTAGTCTATATGCAATTTTTCTGGCTGTATATTTTGAATCAGAAGTGAATTTCCCTCACTTCTAGATAAAATAAGCTATTACTCTTCATCACATGGCCTACTGTGATAAGGAGATGGCAAAATTCCCATCCATATCTCCAGTGCTATATGCTTGGCTTACTGTTAATCTTCATAGCTCTGTCAAAAGGGGATAGGAATAGGTTATGCAGTCTGTTGAGCCTGCTCCGCTATTTAATACAATCATGGCTGGTCAGACACTTGAATCTCCTTAATCCACCCCAATCCTATAACCCTTTAGATCATTGGTGATCAAGAAATGATTGATCTTTACTTCCCAAATACACCCAAACCTGAACTTCACACCCTCTGGGGTAGTAAATTCCAAAGGTTCACAACTTTATGAGTGAAAGATTTTTTTATCTTATTTTTAAGCTGCACCCCCTTCTTTTAGACTACACAATTGGGGAAACGACTTACCTCCAACTGGTTAGCCCTGCTGCTTCACAGTGCCAGGGACCTGTGCTCGATTCCACCCTCAGGTGGCTGTCTGTGTGGAGTTTCATTCGCCCCATATCTGCATGGGTTTCATTCAGGAGCTCTCGTCTCCTCCCACAGTCTAAAGGTGTGTAGGTGAGGACTAGCCATGCCCTGCAGTGTCCAGGGATATGCAGGCAAGGCAGATTAGCCATCCAGGGATTACACTGGGGGTGGGAGAGAGTTTTGGCAGGATGCTCTTTGGAGCGTTGGTGCAGATTCAATGAGCTGAATTGCCTCTTTCTGTCTATCTGTCCCTTTCTGCCCCATGTCTATCCCTTTAAGTATTTTGTAGGTTTCAATGACATTGCCTGTCATTCTTTGAAACTTTAGAGAATCTTGGCTACCTTGCCCAATCACTCTTCATGGAAGGTCTTGCCAAGCAAGGAACAAGCCTCACGAACTTTTGTTGCACTGCTGATGTGGCAATATCTTTTTGAGGTAATGAAACCAAAAGTGCACACATAACTCCATGTGTGGTCTAATTAAGCTTCAGTACAACCGAAGCAAAACTTCACTATACCTCTACTCAAATTATCTTGCAATAAAGGCTAA
This sequence comes from Rhincodon typus, assembly GCF_021869965.1. Taxonomy (NCBI): domain Eukaryota; kingdom Metazoa; phylum Chordata; class Chondrichthyes; order Orectolobiformes; family Rhincodontidae; genus Rhincodon; species Rhincodon typus. Next base: position 49,129,667 of record NC_063352.1, on the reverse strand, counting down.
CATTCCAGTTCTGAAGAAGTTATATCAGACTCGAAATGCCAACTTTATTTCTCTCTCCACAGATTCTACCAGGCCTACTGAATTTCTCTAACATTTTGTGTTTATTTCAGATTTCCAGCGCCTGCAGTATTAATTCACTGACACTTTTCTTCCAGGTATATCCACGTTGAAGTTCTAATTTTCCAACTGGATTTCTGCTAATCTTTAGGCATGTTTCTATCTCCTTCCTAGTGTTTGATAAAGTGTTTGGCAAAACTTGCTTTCACAGCCACATCTCCCTTAGTGACTGTCACTGATTCCACCCTACCCCACAATGGAAAATAAAAGCAATTCTGAAGAAGAGTCATATCGGATTTTAAACATTTGCTCCTCTCCCCACAGGTGCTGCTAGAGCTTGAGTTTCTCCAACATTTTGTGTTTGTTTAACATTCCATTATCCTTCCTAATTAATTGTTGCACCTGCCTGTTAGCCTTCAGTGACTTATTAACAAGGATCCCCAAGTCCCTTTACACATCTGCACACTTTTCAATCTCTCATCATTCAAGAAATTTTCTGTACATCTGTTCCTCCCACCAGAGGATAATGTCACTTTTATACCGTATGTTCTTTCTACCATGTTCTTGTTCATTCACTAAGTCTGTCAAAATTCTCCAGAAGCCATTTTATATCTTTCTCACTATTCACATCCCTGCTTAGAATTACATCAACTGAAAATATGGAAAAATTACAATTGGTTCCCATGTCCAAATCATTGATATTTATTGTGAACAGCTGGGGTTTTTTCTGATAGGCTCATATTCCAGCCTGGGACTTCAACATGTAACCTAAATGGAAGAATTTCCACTTTGCCAGAGGAACACCCTTTAGGTTGGACATTAATTGGTTCAAGCAGGCAGTCTAATTCAGTCATTCATTCCTGCAGTGCTGTTTCTGAGATGTTGTAGTGTCTCCTTTTGCCTACAAAACAACATTACTGCATTTCATTGACTGTGAGGTGTTCTGTGCACAGCCGCAAGTGTGACTTTAATATGATTTCAAACAATTTAACGTATAAAACACTGTAACATGTTACACACATATTAAGTTTCAGACCACATGAGATAATGTTTTGCTTACAGAAGCTGTCTTTTTGCAATAAACCCAAATAAGGAGTGTTTGCAGAAAGTCTGAATTTTAATGTGTGCATTATGGAAGAGTTCCACTGATTTAATGGCAGCTGCTGCTTCAAGGCAGCAACAATTTTCTCACAGATGAGCATTTCCAATTTTCTCCTGTCAGCTCCAAAGACCCAATCAATCCCTCATTAAAATTAAAGCAGCTATTAGGCAGTTATTTACAAAGAAACAGATTCAAAATATCAGATTTTCATGAGGCAAAAATTACTCTCATTTAAGACAGTTTCCAAAATAAGAGGACTTTGCTTTGAAAAATGGAAAGTTAATTATTTAGTACAGAAAATAATCCCTTAGTTTTCCTTTTAGCTATAACTATTCTCTCTTAGGCTATACAAACATCAAAATGTGCAAAATCCCCAAAATTAACAAACAAGGTACTTTCTTAACTCTCAACAAAATCTATTGCTTTATCCCATAAACATATAAAATATATATTTGTATAATACTTACCAATAGTCAAATATTGTGACACATTTCTATGTGACTTTATTAACTAGGGTCAGTAGCTCAACTTACTAATTGAAATTTGACACTTCCTGGAATTATGTGCAAAACCTGTTTACTGCAATAAAGGAATTCAAGGCACAAAACTTTGTTTTGACAATATTCCAATCATAACAGTTACAGATGGCATTGCTTGTAGCCCATATGCTTAATAACATTAGGATGGGTGATAAATGCTGGCTTGGCCAATGACTTCCCCATTCCATGAATTAATTTTTAAAAATGCAAAGTTAAAAATAGCCTGTAATAATACTACAGTTTTGTTTAAAATTAACCTAATACTGCACTCTAATGGTCTGGTCAGAGGGATGTTTTAATTCAAGTAAGAATTCTTCACTGTCTTAATTTTCCCGTGACAGATTCCTTTCAATTTACTACATCAAAATGAATTATGAAGATCAGAAGATGCTTGCAGTCTAGGCTACTTTTGCTTTAACAAGTGAGAAATCCAGGTAATTGTCCGAGACCTGTTACGCAGGATGCCTTCATGATTGCAGAGGTTGTGACAAAAGCAAGGTACATCAATTCTGGACTTTACAAGTAAAGAAATTTTAGAGAGAGAAGGAATTATCTTTAAAAATCAATATCACAGGAGTGGGCATTCATAAAGGCAAGTTCTCACGACAGCAACAGGCCTGGTGCTGATTCAAATAACCAATACTATATAGTTTGAACTTCAGAGAGCAGAAGTGAAATTGCTTTTGATTTTTCACTGGCTGCTATGGAGTTATCCACATTTAATCACCTAAAATATCATAATTACAGCATAGTAAAGAACATCACATTGATAAATGCCAGTGATTATATTCCACTGCTTGTCAGTTCAGCATATATGGAATATAAAACTCAAGAGACTGGTTATCAATCTGGATTTTCAGCAGACTATCAAGTCTATCCATTTTGGCAAGGTGACCTGCTTAAAGTCCTTTACTGGCCAAAATGAAAACAAAACTACTTTTGTGGTTTGGCTGCATGATGAGAGTGGGGAATAATTTCATGTATCATAAATGTAAGCAATGCAATGCAAAATTGAGACAACCTCACAAAACTTCCATCATATTTCTGGCAAGACAAAGCCTATCCAGGAGCTGCGTATGAAGAATTCACTGCATACTTTTCTTTATAAAAGATTTCTAGTGCATTTTCAACATCAATCAAATAACAAGTTTGTTGGCTTAGGATAGCCAAAGATAACAAAATCAGGCATATACAATTCATAAAGTTGTTTTCTCCAAGCTACTGGAATTTTTGAAAACCAGTCCTCTTCCCAGCTGTTTACTGTCCGGTTCCGTAAACTTTGTGGAAACTGAACAAGCTTTTCCACATTGAGCAACTTCAGTAAGTAGCTAGCATCCTCGTCCAAACTTTCAAGTTTTCCAATAAAGTCATAATTTATTTGGCATGGGTGACAAAGCCTGTATACCTGCCGCCAGTGTTCATTAAAAGGCATATTCTTCTCTGTCTGAGGGTCCAACAAATACTGAATGAAGTTGACAAAACTGGGCTTGATTCCTGCAGAGAAAGCCTCATTTACAGTTGATGGTGGGTCAGAATAATTAGCATACAGTTGTAGCATTGGGATTGCAAAACGATTATAAAAATCCTCATTCTTAATTTCAAACTTGCTGCGGAATGCCGAGATTAATCTTACAAAAGGATCACGAACAAAGAGAAACTTTGTGTACTTTTTCAGCTTAATCTTCATGAGGTGTTTTGAGAATTTGCCATAACGTTTCCAGAACTTGTTGAAGGTGAAATGACTGGTTGAGTTATGCACTAAATCCCTGGGGATCTCAAGTGGATCACTATATGGAGTGCCTTGCTTCAAAATACTGCCACTTAATAAAATCATAATCCGCTTCCAATTAGTGCAGGCCACTTTGGGAACATAACAGTAAATAACGCCATGCTGGTCATCCACAATAAGATGGTCCAATTCTTTATTTGGAATATCTTCAAAATTCCTATTTTTCCCTGAGAACATGATACTGGAGTCTGCACACACATCTTTAATATTTTGTTTCCTCTCGTTTTGTATCCTTTCTAACTCCGTCTTTGTTTTGGCAGAATTGATTCCCAAGTCAAAGCCTGGGAGTTTCTCAAGGTTGCGTTCAGATATTGTATTGACAGTTTCTTCCATCTCAGGAGAATCTCCTTCCTGTAGGTATCCTTTTGTGTTTTCAAACAACAAAAAATCAAGATCATCCTGAATAATGTCAGGTTCAGAACTGGGCATTCTTTCTTCTACTGTCTTTTTGGAATTCAGCTGGTTATGGTTTAAGTTTGTCTTTAGAGGGAGGTGTGCAACCTGAATTCTTGAAATAGTAGTGTGCAAGTGAAAATGGGCTGTTCCAACATCATCCCAATATAAAATTATCAACAGAATCATAAACACAGAGGCCATGATGCCACAAATCTGGAAGATCCGAGATTTACTCATTTTGAGTAAGTGCATACCTGCCCTGCCTCCGAGTGTCCACTATGTGCTCATCTAAAAAGAATCATCTTGAAACAAGTGGACTCTGAAACAAAAGAGAAAGATTTCAAAATAAGTTATTCATGACCTGTGCCATACAAGAATATTAGCAGGGGTATTTAACCGAACTGTTTTTTGGTTTAAAACAGTATAATCACAAAGAAACTTGGTGCTTTGATTCCACCCGACATACAATTATAATAAGAGACAACAAGGTGCAGGGCTGGATGAACACAGCAGGCCAAGCAGCA
>NC_063352.1:49124658-49124860 GCF_021869965.1 Rhincodon typus | reverse complement strand
TGCTGCTTGGCCTGCTGTGTTCATCCAGCCCTGCACCTTGTTGTCTCGGATTCTCCAGCAGCTGCAGTTCCTACTATCTCTGATACAATTATAATAAGATGTTTTTAGAACTTGTTGTGCATCAACTCCAATGATATTTAGTTCGTCCATAAAAGGTAGGTAGTGTACTTATCTGTAATCCAAATTTATACTCAATCCACTT
>NC_063352.1:49113589-49124158 GCF_021869965.1 Rhincodon typus | reverse complement strand
CTCTCTGCTCCTACGATGCTGCTTGGCCTGCTGTGTTCATCCAGCCCTGCACCTTGTTGTGGCAGAAATGATGACTGCTTTTCAACTTGTCAGTGTCAACATCAAGATAGCAAGGTGCAAATTGCAAAGAGTGAAACAGAATGAAATTTTATTGTGTGGTTGACAAGTGCAAGATATCAACGTATGCAGGGTCAATATAGCACTGTATTGCAACATGAAATTTGTCAGTGAGGTGTGTGAACGTGGGTGAAATGATTGTGTTGCTGTAACCACAGAGGATGGACTGGTAACCTAGTCAGTTTGCAGAATGGAGGAGGTAGACTGAGCAAGCAGAGTGGAGGGTATAGCAAGAGAGAGTCAAGTGGAAGCCAAACAGGTAAGTGGCCATTCATGGAGAAAGAGTCAATGAGAAGGAGAAAAATTCAAAACACATATTTTTTAAAGAAATCAGTGGTCTATTAAAAAAGGAAATTCAAAACAAGAGTCAGTGGATATAGGCAGGGAATCATACATGTAAACACTGTCAGCCATTATATTGAGTTGTTTGTGAACATCAGTAATTTTTTGTGAGCTTTCTCTTGTTTTCGATCCTCAACATTTTTCATCCTTTTTGCAGCAGAATGCTCCTGGACATTAGACTAAGGCCTCAAGATCATAAATTTACGCAGCAGTTTTTGTTTTAAATGCCTGAAGCAATTGTTGATTGCGGTTTCTGTTGTGGAGGAAAGAGATAACACAAGGCTGAGAATTAATCCTTTCTAGATAATGAAAAATTAGCAAAGGGAAGGGTGTGGGTCAGGGGCTGAAAAATTATCAGCTGAACCATAAAGTCTACTGAAAAAAATAAAATTCACCATACATTCCTGTTGGTTAGAAGAGAGAGGCGGGGCTGTGACATGAAAAATGATGCTTAGAAGAAGGAAGACGATTAGGGTTCATTTGTTCTTTCACAGGATGTGGATGTCGCTGTCTGAGTGAACACTCATTACCTTCTTGAACTGTTGCAGTCCTTGCGGTGTGGGTAGACGCATAATGCTGTTGATTCTGACCCACCAATACTGAAGTAAAGGTGATATATTTCCAAGTCTGGATTGTGTGTGGCAAATGTAATAAGAAATTAAATTAAATAGTTCAAACTGTTACAACCACAGGAAAAAAAAAATGCATTGTCTGGGACACCCAGGATGAATCTGTATCAGGCAAAATGTGAAACCGTGTTTCAAAATGTTAAAGTTATAAAAGCAGCATCAAACAAGAATGAGTGTGACAGGAACTACAATGAGTTTCAATAGAAGCATATTTCACTTCTGCAGTTATAATGAAATACCTTTACGTGTCCATGAATTTGATGTACATGCACTTACATACATATGAATTCAGACATACACATGATGGAATTCAATGCTTCAACAAATGTAAGCATTTTACTTATGATACTTAGAATTGACAAGTTCCTAAGTCTATTCAATTCTTTTTACTGAATTGATTAATGTTCCTAGGCTGGGGAAATGTTAGATGGAGAATAAAATCTACCTTGTTCTTGGCTATTCTCCAGTGGCATCTGTTGAAAAGATTGCATAGTAGAAAAGCGGGTAACAATTTGATAGCCTTGGTTTCTTATCCAAACTCTGCAATTCCTAATCATTGCTTAGACTCACATCCACAAAAGATCACTTGAATAATGAGGCTGCCAGGAATGAGCAAAGGACAGATATTTGGAAAAATGGGTAAATGACCATCTTTTCCTCTAAGAAACAAAAAGCAGTTGATAAATGTCTGGCTGCTGTGTTCCTCCAGCTCCGCACTGTGTTTCTCTGACTATAGCATCTGCAGTTCTTACTATCTATGATAATGATATTTCCTCTCTTTCCACTGACCTTCTCCTTTTAGTGTTTTCTTGCATTTTCTAAAGCATTTCATTGTACTAAAGGTCATAACCCCATAATCTACTTCCTCTTTGTTCATCCACTTTAATAGGTGACTTGTGACTGAGTTACGCCAACAAGACCCGAGCTGATCATGTTCCGCTTATATTCTTGCAACATGTATACATGGCTCAACTTCACTAACAATTTAATCTGAACAACTTTGTTATTTCTTTAAATTAATTCATCAGAAATGTTTTTAATACCTCTTCAAATACTGTAACATTGTGTGAGTTAAGATGTCCAATTTCCTAGCAGATCAACCCCAGATCTGGCACTGATCGGTCCGCTGTTCTTAACTACACTGTAATCTCATAGCCCCATCATCAGGCAATTCCTAAACGGAACTGAAACATTTACAATGATTCCTTTTGTCATTTCCTGTACTCATTTGGAGAGGCAAGGACTGATTAGGGATAGTCAACATGGCTTTTGCACGTGAAATTGTGTCTCACTAACTTGATTGAGTTTTTGAAGTGGTGACAAAGAAGATTGATGAAGGCAGAGCGGTAGATATTATCTACATGGATTTCAGCAAAGTGTTTGTCAAGATTCGGCATGGTAAACTGTTTAGTAAGGTCAGATTACATGGGATCTGGCGGAGCCAGCCAATTGGATATAAAATTGGCTTGAAGGTAGGAGACGGAAGGTGAGGTGGAGGGGTGATTTTTGGACTGGAGGCCTAAGACCAGTGGTGTGCCACAAGGATCGGTGTTGGGTCCACTGCTTTTTGTCATTTATATAAATGATTTGGATGTGAGTATAGGAGGCATAATTAGTAAGTTTGCAGATGATACCAAAGTTGGCGGCGTGGTGGACAGTGAAGAATATTATCTCAGAGTACAACGGGTCCTTGACCAGATGGGCCAATGGACCAAGGAGTGGCCGATAGAGTTTAATTTAAATAATTGTGAGATGTTGCATTTTGGTAAGGCAAACCAGGACAGGACTTATACAGTTAGTGGTAGGGCCCTGGGGAGTGTTGCTGAACAAAGAGACCTAGGGGTGTAGGTACATAGTTCTTTGAAAGTGTAATTGCAGGTAGATAGGGTGGTGAAGAAGGCATTGTCCCTGCTTGCCTTCATTGGTCAGTGCATTGAGCATAGGAGTTGGAACATCATGCAGCTGCTGTACAGAACATTGGTGTAGTCACTTTTAGAATACTGCATACAATTCTGGTCACCCTTCTATAGGAAGGATGTTGTTAAATTTAAGAAGGTGCAGAAAAAATTTAAAAGGATGTTGACAGGACTGGAGGCTTTGTGTTGTAGTGAGAGGCTGAATAGCCTGGGGCTATTTTCCCCTGAAGTGTTGGAGGCTGAGGGGTGATCTTTTAGAGGTTTATAAAATCCTGAGCGACATGGTAGGGAGAATAGCCAAGGCCTTTTTCCTAGGGTAAGGGAGTCCAAAATTAGAGGGCATAGGTTTAAGATGAGAGGGGAAAGATTTAAAAAGGACCTAAGAGGTAACATTTTGATGCAGAAGGTGGTGCATGCATTGGAATAAGCTGTCAGAGGAAGTGGTGGAAACTGGTAAAGTTACAACATCTAAAAGGTATCTGGACGATTATATGAATTGGAAGGGTTTAGAGGGCTGGCAAATGAGACTGGGTCAGATTGGAATGTCTGGTCAGCGCGGGTGAGTTGGAGTGAAGAGTCTGTTTCTGTGCTGTGTAACTCTATCACTCTATGACAACATTTTCATTTTTGGAAGAGGATAAGACATTTCTTTACTATTTAAGAGAGGAAAAGACTTACATTTGAATAGCACTTTTCACAATCTGAGGACATCCTGAAGCACTTTAAAGCCAAGTTGAGGTGTAGACATTGCTGAAATAAAAGTAACAATCTGGTTGATGCTAGAAAATGTTTACGGCTGTGATATTGGTCCAGGGATAAATGTTTTCCAGGGCAGTGGAAGAACTCCCCTGCTTTTCTTAAAATGGCATTGTGCGATCTTTCATATCCATTTGAGAGGGAAGGCAGCATTTTAACTCTGGAGATAATGTGAGGGGAGTTTGCACCTTCAGTGGGAGTGGAGAGCTGAAATTGTACACCTCCAGATTCTTTTTCATTAAAAGGAGTTTACTTGCCCACTCACGCCCAAGTCAATGCTAAAGGTATGTGTCAGAAATCACATGATACTAGGTTAGAATCCAACAGGTTTATTTGAAATCACAAGGTTTCAGACTCTACTCCTTTGTCACTTCACCTGACAAATGAGTTGTGTTCTGAAAGCTTGTGATTTCAAATAAATCTGTTGGACTCTAACCTAATGTCATATGATTTCTGACTTTGTCCACCCCAATCCAACACCGGCACTTTCACATCGAAGGTATGTGTGTGGGAGCACCTGCTGTTATGGACAGGACCCATTCTGCTCTGTGGACTCTCTAGTTTTGGCCATATAACATGAGAAAGTGCCGAGTAGCGTTCTGGGAAAAATCATACCAAAGATTACTTTCAAGTCACAGTCCCATATCCAATAATTAACTACGAGCCGGCACCAACAAATGCTCGAGGTCAGAATGATCACCTGGCCTCTGAACTACTGTCAGTCTGTGGTTAGGGGGAGGAAAATCAAGGGCAAGAAAATAATTCTAAAGACAAAAGTACAGAAATGCTTACTATTTTGTCACCCATATGGAACATAAATCATTCCCTGTCACATAAAAGACAACCGCAATTCTCAGGCTTGATGCTTGAATAAATAGATCAGAGGCCTCAGGGTGAATATTCCACCTCCCCTTCTTCACTGTGGGAAAGTTCTGACACTTCTCCGCAACAATGTAGCAGAGATCAATAACTCAGTGTGTGGATCATGAACAAATATATCTGTGGCAGATCACCATGGGGCTCTAATGTAGTTTGACATCCATTCATGCTCACATTTAATCTAATTATTAGATCAAGGAGTGAGGCCTGCAGAGTTCAATAATCATCTCAGATCTTATTAGTTCTACAATTGCATTTTAACACTCAGTTATTTGTTCTAACCTATGAAGATACTAAATGGCCGCATTTGCTTTGCACATGATAACTTTTTGTTCTTCTTTTGTTTGTGTAATGTAGGTATCACTGACCAGGCCAGCATTTTTCTCCCATCCCTAATGGGAGGAGATCTTGCATTGTGAGCTCTACCACTTCGAAGGGCAAGGGCAGCAGTTAAATGGGAATGCCACCCCCTGTGAGTTTCTCTCTCTCCTAGCTGCACACCATCCTGGCTTCACAGAATTATTACAGCATACAAGGAGACCATTTGGCCCATTGTGCCTGCTTTGGCTCTTCAAATGAAAAACAAACAGCTCTTCAAACATCTTGGAACTATGCCAGCATTTGTTCATTGTTGCTTGATCAAAATTCCAGAACTCCATCCAAAATGGTGCGCCAACAGCCCAAGGACTGCAGCAGTTTAAGAAGCCATAACCACCTTGTCAAAGGATGAGCAATAATTGTTGTCCCAGCCAAAATCCCGTGAGTGACTAAAAAACATATGGCAGCAGCTGCTGTAAAAACGAACATCGTTTCAGCACCGATTCTCTCTCCCGGTGCTGATGAATATTCCTGATTTAGAAGTGGTGCTTTGGCTGAGAAGGCCCCTGGCCCATAACTTTACATGGTAAACACCTCCAAAGATAAATGGGCAACATGTTGTCTGATCTGGGAGTGAAGCCAACCCCAGATTGGAGGATTCAGGCCATAGTATACTTTGGACAACAAGAACTTCACTGTGATAAAATGATACAAGAAAACACTACATATTCACTACATAAACCATGCTCCTATTATCTGTTGAATATGTCAAATTTGTTCACAAAAGTCATTTGCCTAATTTAAATATATTATATTTCATGTTTAATTTCAAACATGTTGACTCAGGTCAGGTCTGCAAGTCCTTCTACTACATCTTCCAAATAAATGCACATATTTTCCACTGTTAATATTAAGGGTTAAACTTCCCTTAGGGTGTTCCATGGTGTAGCAGCTGCTAAAACACATTGCTAATTTGGCAAAACATCAAGGAATGCTGGGTAGATTGGCCAAGTAAAATTCTGAAGTCACTAAACCCAGAAACCAGACACAAGCGGCAACTAGGTGCTAAAGACATTAGTATAGTATGAAGGACACAGTCATCCTGGACAGATATATCATACAACTAAACAAAGAAGGGTAATAAAAACCGAAAGAACTGCGGATGCTGTAAATCAGGAACAAAAATAAAGTTGCTGGAAAAGCTCAGCAGATCTGGCAGCATCTGTGAAGGGAAAAACAGAGTTAACGTTTCAGATCCAGTGACCCTTCCTCAGAACCCCTCGAGTTCTGAGAAAGGGTCACCAGACCCGAAATGTAAACAAAGAAGGGTTATATATTAGCAACAAGAAGCACACACTCAAGCTTAAAACCATGGAACAAACATTAACAGGACATTTAGTGATTAACAAAGTCATCCAAACCTGCAGAAGCCATTAGGTGGAACCTTCTGATTGGCTAAAGCTTTAGAACTATCCAGAAGGTACAGGAAAAGATATATAAAAAAGACTAATCTGTAGATTGGGAGGAGACCTTCCGAGGAGACATGTATGGCAAAAGGCAGAGACCTGCTGACAAACCGGAGGGAGAGGAAGAGAGAAAGCAGCTTTGAAGTCCCACAGAGACAGAGCCAGAGAGAGAGGGCAACTGCATAAATTTACAAGAGACTCAGGAAGTATTGAAAGCTTAAGGGGCTGAATAGGATTAGAGGTAGTATGTAGGGAAAGACCACTGTCTGCGGCCTTTCTGCTGAAGTTAAATGGGGGTCTGTTTAGTTATCAGACCCTCCCAGTGCCTCAAATGTATGTAAATATGAACTTGTACAAGTAAGAAATGCTTTTGTTTTGTTTCTTGGATAGAATAAAACTTCAATGTTTGTTTGTTCCTTCATATGCTACTGTACAGGACCGAACTGCATCAATGGTTGTATATAAAGATATTTTTATGAATAAAGTATTTTTTGAAATTAAAAATTTGTAAGATAGTATTGTTTAGTATTAAACGCTTATAACTTATTTCCTAATAAATTTGAGACTTTTTGCACTGGACTGGCTTGTGTTTGTAGTGATTTGACTGTTTCAGTATTGTGGGACACCCAGGCAAACCCAGGGAAATAACAGTCTCGTTGGAGTTGTCTAACTTGTTTAAAAAGGAACTAGATAACAATGGCAAAGCTTCTTAATCTGTGATTGATGTTAAGAAACATGCTGCACTTTTCATTCACTGTTCACAGAACACGGTGACTGTGTTCCACTTCATATTGAAATTACAACAGTTATCCTGTTCCCTGTGAAAATGATGGATACACTTTGTGATGGTGCACCAATCTGTATAGATTAAGAAACGTGCAGGTTTGATTCTTCTGCAGTGCTGTTAATGGGACTATTGTTTCCTCAATCCCTTGGTTAAAAAAAGGAGGAAGAGGAGTAATGTTCATCTCTCACTGCAATTGTTGCTAGAAGAGCACAGGGGTAAGCACATACAGACAACAGGGGAAGAGGACCTACTAAGCTTTACCTGTTTAGAAAACAACTCCACAGATGACTGTGTAAACCAAAACTGAGACTGCAACTAAATTGTGAACATGTGTTTTGTGACAACAATTGCTGGAGACCAGGGAGGATACTGGTTCACTGTTCCATAATTTATTTTTTAAAAAAAGCTTTGGAAAACTGGATTTTAAAAATTGCCAAAGGTCAAATAAAGTTGATGAGATCTCCTGGGAGCTGCCATTTGTTAAGTGCTATGAACCAAATGAGTTATTCTCTTGGTCTGGTATCAGGCTGATGACTGCAGAGTTTTTCTTGAACTGCATTAATGACAATCACCAACCTTGCTGTGAAAAATCAGCAATGCTTTGAGTTTGAACTTTCAACTGTTGCAGTAACATTAGGGAAATGTACCTTTCAGTGCATTTTTTGGCAATGAATATTAGACTTGATTGTATTAGTGCCAAAGATCCACCCCTGTGAGATAGTATTCCTAATAGAAAACAAATTACATTGCTTGTTGCAATGGATCGTGTACTCTGCTACCCTGTGAATCCTCCTGAGCCTCACAAATCTTGTGCTGTTTACAAATAAACAACCTAACGTGCTGAACCTGCTGGAAGCAGTCAGGCAACAGCTGAACAGAGAGGATGTTTCCCTTAGGAATGTTATAATTCGTTCATCCTGTGAGAATCTTACCCCAAGCAATTAGAACACAGTGGGTTTTTAATCTTAACTCCACTTGTCCACTGTAACTCTTCATACTGGCTAATATCTCAGCCAAAAGACATCACTGCAAGAGTTCATTATGGCAGCGAACCAGGCCCAACTATCATCAGCCAATACTTCATCAACAACCTTAATGATCTCTGCTAAAAGGTCAAGAATTAGGATGTTAGTTGATGACTGAGTGCTGTTCAGTACTATGTGCAACTCCTCAGATAATGAACTTTGCCTTCATGATCTCAGATCTAGGCTTGCATTGATTAGTGGCAAGGAACAATTATGCTACATAACTATCAGGCAGTGAAAGTCCAATTATCTCCCTTTAGTATCCAATGTCCATTACCATCACTGAATCTCAGAACAATGAATAGCTTTATGATCACCATTGACTGGAAAGCCAATTGGACCCGCACCATTATAAATCTGGCTACAGCTAATGACTAATCTCCTGACTAGCCTAAGTCTTTTCAGTATTTACAAGATACAAAGCAGAAGTATGGAGCACCCTAATAGAACTTCTCCACAAGGGCTGCCCTGTTCAAAATGTTTTGCTAAAACTTTAAGCTATCTCACTGTTTCTTTATTAACAACGACAAGAGATAGAAAATAAAGACTGATGTTTCATAATTTAACCCATCTAAGGTTTTGGAGTAGATCTGTAGCTCGGGTTGTGGGTGTTGAGATTGGTTGGCTCGTCGAGCTGGTTTGTTTTTCCGCAGACGTTTCGTTACCATGCTTGGTAACATTCTCAGTGCAGCCTCCGATGAAGCGTCGATGTGTTTTCCCGCCTGGTTTTTAAACTCTGGGGTCCGTTGAGATGGATTGCCTCACTTCCGGATTTCCTTCGTAGTGGAATGTATATGGGGTCAAGTTCAATGTGTTTATTAATAGCATGCTTCGTGGAGTGCCATGCTTCCAGGAATTCTCGTGCTTGTCTCTGCCTAGCCTGTCCCAGGATCTTGGTGTTGTCCCAGTCGAAGTCGTGGTTCTCCTTGTCCATGTGGATTGAGATGAGTGAGTACTGGCTGTATCTTTTTGTAGCCAGTTGGTGTTCATGTACTCTTGTTGTTAGTTTCCTTCCTGTTTGTGCGATGTAGTGTTTCTCGCAGTCTCTGCAGGGGATCTTGTAGATGACATTGGTCCTGTCCATGGCAGGGAGTGGGTCTTTAGTTCGGGTGAGCAGTTGTCGTAGGGTTGACGTGGTCTTGTGTGCCACTCTGATGCCCAGCAGTCATAGGAGTCTTCTGGTGAGTTCCAACGTGTTCCTGATGTAGGGTAGTGTGATGAGTGTGTCGGGGCGTGTAGAGTCTTTCTGCTGCTGTTCATGTAGGCATCTTCTGACCCAGTTCTTTGGATATCCATTATCCTTGAGCACTTGGAAGAGGTATTCTTCTTCCTCTTGGCGTAGTTCCGTGTTGCTGCAGTGTGTTGTTGCCCTTTTAAATAGTGTTTGCATACAGCTTCAAATGTGTGTGCTGGGATGCTTACTATTGAAGTTCAGTACCTGGTCTGTGTGTGTGGCTTTTCGGTGTACTTTCATTTGCAATTCCCCATTTGTCTTGCACTCTACCGTGACGTCCAGGAATGGGAGCTGTTTGTTCTTCTCCTCCTCTCTGGTGAATTTTATTCTGGTGAGGGTGTTGTTTATAAGTTTGTGTGTCTCTTCTAATTTGGTCCATTTAATGATGACAAAGGTGTCGTCTACATAGCGTATCCACAGTTTAGGTTGGATTTGCAGAAGGGCAGTCCTTTTCAGTCTTTGCATCACTGCTTCTGCTATGAGTCTGGAGATAGGTGATCCCATGGGTATCCCATTGATTTGCTCGTATGTTTGGCTGTTGAAGGTGAAGTGGGTGGTCAGGCATAGGTCCAATAGTTTGAGTATGTTGTCCTTGGAGATGGTTTCACAGGGGTCGTGTTCTTGTTCAAGTAGTGTTGTTCAACAAGTTCAACGAGAATTCCTGGAAGCATGGCACTCCACGAAGCATGCTATTAATAAACACATTGAACTCGACCCCATATACATTCCACTATGAAGGAAACCCGGAAGTGAGGCAATCCATCTCAACAGACCCCAGAGTTTAAAAACCAGGCGGGAAAATACACCGATGCTTCATCGGAAGCTGCACTGAGGATGTTACCAAGCATGGTAATGAAACATCTGCAAAACTACAAACCAGCTCGGCGAGCCAACCAACCTCAATAATCTAATCTTGGTATCTGAGATAGTAGGAACCACAGATGCTGAAGAATCTGAGATAACAAGGTGTAGAGCTGGATGAACACAGCAGGCCAAGCTGCATCAGAGGAGCAGGAAAGCTGACATTTCAAGCCTAGACCCTTCTTCAGAAATGTCTAGGCCCGAAACGTCAGCCTTCCTGCTCCTCTGATGCTGCTTGG
>NC_063352.1:49112893-49113089 GCF_021869965.1 Rhincodon typus | reverse complement strand
AGCAGCATCATAGGAGCAGAGAGGCTGACGTTTCGGGCCTAGACCCTTCATCAGAAAAGGGGGAGGGGAAGGGGGTTCTGAAATAGATAGGGAGAGAGTGGGAGGCGGATAGAAGATGGATAGAGGAGAGGATAGGTGGAGAGGAAACAAACAGGTCGAAGAGGCGGGGATGGAGCCAGTAAAGGTGAGTGTAGGT
>NC_063352.1:49096507-49107893 GCF_021869965.1 Rhincodon typus | reverse complement strand
TCTCTCTCTCTCTCTCCCCCAGCCCACCCCACCCCGATCCCTCTCCCTCTCCCGGGATGTCTCTCTCTGTTTCCTCTGCCCTCGTCCCCCGGGCGTGTCTGTACCCGTCTCCCCTCCTCTCCCCTCCTCTCCCCAGAACAAAAAAGATGCAGACACACACTCACCCTCCTCCTCCCACCGCCGCTTCTCCCTCACATCCCGGGGCCTTCCGCCAGCTCGAATTGCCGTTACTAGGCAACGCTGCCACATCGCGACCCCGACTCCCCTCCCTTCACCAGCGGACCGCTCCCGGTCACGTGCGGCTCCGACGCGATTTTCACTCCAACCGGCAGGAACCGGGCTCTGGAGCCACGCGCCTGCGCTCTGCCGGCAGGCACCGGGTTCCGTGCTAGGCGCTTGCGCAGTGCCGTTAGTAGCGACTGGCGGGAGGAGGTAGTTGTCACCTCAGCGGTGGATTAATCCTCGGACGGATATCGTGTTCATTGGAGGTAGCACAGAAGTGCTTTACCAGAATAGTTCCAAAGATGAGGAATTTCATTTATGAAGAAAGATATGTGTGTGGCTGAATGCAACTTCTGAATGGGTGGATTCTTCAGAGATTTAAGTGGTTTAGTATGCGAGAGTACCAGCTTTTGTTCTATTGAGAAGATACTTGTTGAGATGCCTAAGTGCACAGGATCAAAAGCAATAAAAGGAATGGAAAAAAGTGATAAAGGGGTACTGAGTTGAGCAGGACTTTTTATAATTTTTTTTATAATATTTCCATGCTTAAAGTATTTCTGCAATGCAACTGTTTAATAATAGGCTCTATATTACCATAAAGACTGTATGGAGGACTTCACCTCTGAAATACCCAATGGGATTAGAATAGTTAGGTGCTTGTTTTTGACTGGTGCCGACTCAATGTACCAATGGGCCTTTTCCTTTGCTTTATGGCTCCCTACTATAATAGATGAAATTTATTGTACTCAAAAGTATTAACCCTTTCATACCCACGTATGACATCTCCCCAAATATTTTTCTGGTAACTATTATTATACTTAATTTATATTATTATATTTACAACTATCCCATCTCCTCAAAATCGTTGACTTTCCAATGCTATGTTGCAATTGACTCAGTTCAGTTGCAGATCCAGCAGTTCTCAATTGAGATGTACTATCTGCCTCTTTTTTGCTCTTTCTTAGAACTCTTGCTAATTTATCATCATAATTTTTATTCTTTTATCAGTTTTGGTTTGGACCTGTGAACTGGGCAATTTAGGCTGAAGATGACTTGTGGACTTTAGGAAACAGTTGTGGTAAAAAGGAAAGAACAGATCAAACAAGCTTTTGTTTGCTTGTGAGGCCAGGCCTTGAGAGTAGTTGCTGACTAATTCTTGATCAAAAGGGTTCCTACAGACACAGCGACACTAGGAAGTGCACTGTGTTTAAACAGGTAGTAGAAGTTGGCTATTAATGAGGTCAGTCCCTGGGAATTAGTCCTGACAAGTCTGGAAGAGACCCTGAGTTCAAGCAGATGGTAGATGTGATTGGTAATTGAGGCCTCGGGAAAAGATATTAAGCCTCTCGGGGGCAGGACCAGATTTAATGTTTTCTTTTTTGGGACAGTGTTCTGGGGAAGTGAGTTTGGCTGCTGGTGACACAACGTTAAGACGTGGGAAGGCAAGAGCCTACCGGTATTGTCGTTGGACTGTTAATCCAGAGACCCAGATAAAGGTCTGGGACCTGGGTTTGAATCCTGCCACGGCAGATGGTGGAATTTGAATTCAATAAATGTATGGAATTAAGAATCCAAATGATGACCATGAACCCATTGTCGATTGTCTGAAAAACCCATCTGGTTCACTAATGTCCTTTGGGGAAGGAATCTGTCATCCTTATCTGGTCTGGCCCACATGTGACTCCAGACCCACTGCAATGTGGTTGACTCTCACTGCCCTCTGGGTAATTAGAGATGGGCACTAAATGCTGCCTGGTCAGCGATGCCCTCATCCCATGAATGAATAAAGAAATTAAGATTTGAAAGCTCCTGCCTAATCTTCTACACCAGATTCCGGAAGCCCAGAGTGTAGAAAGCAGAGTTAGATGTATCACTATAACTGTACTTGAGTGAGCTGAAAGGGTGACCCTGATAATTTACAAAAAATAAGCCAAGCAGCCCACATCTGTGCTTGTGAAACAAAGCATTGTGAAAACCCTCTTAGTAATCTGGTCAGTTTTGTTTTGTTTTATTTGTCCCTTAACTGCCTTTGTTTATCTGTGTGTCTTTTGTGTGAAATAAATGTTTTGGGTTTAAAGCATAGACATAAATTAGATTACCTTGCTTTTTATATTTTTCCGTGCTAAAATTATTGAATATTTAATAAATTGTTAAGTCTTTTGTTTAAGGTGCAAAACCAATGTCTGGAATTATTTGTGAAGTCTGAGATTAGTTATTTGAAGGCTTTTTATGAATCCCTGGAGAAACTATTGAGAGTCTTCAAAGGATTTATTTTTACTGTGTAGCAAATGTAGAGGTAGAAAGCTAGCTTTGTTTGGCTATCTGTCTCCATGTCGTAACACCTGCTCAATGTCAGAAATCTGTTTTCTTTTCAGCGTTGATAGCAGTAGAAAACATTGCTGCCAAACCATTATAGTTACAGCAGTCCGTCACATCGATGGTATGAAACAAATTTCTCATTCCAGTGGAATTAACCTCAGGAGATACTGCTTTTTGTTTAGGTTCTGCCATGAGCTCATGGAGCCCTGTAAAATCTTGTGGCTGTTCCTTAAGCAGCTGTGCCTTGGCTGACAATTCATTGACTGGCTCTTCCTTGACTTTTTTGTTGTTTAACCTCTTCCTACTTTTGAATTAGATTGACGTCAAAACATGACTTTCTGTGCAGGAGTAAGAATTCCTGATTATGAAGTACGTGTAAGTTATCTAGTATTTGATGACCCCGTGTTGGGACTTACTTGCTGCATACGTTTAGTGTGAAATGCTAGAGCCTTGGGCCATGTAGTTAAACTTCTGTCAACTGTAAAGTGTTTTGTCAAGTAAAGCTCACTATCAAATAATGTTGTTACATTTATTCCAGTGTTCAATTGATAATTTGAGAAATGCCTATTAACCTAAATGTCAGTTTGGCAAAATGTTTAGTCTGCACCACCAATTTCCCCTAGGAGACCTTTTGGTTTGTCTTTTAGAGACTGTTCGACCTCATTTGCCTTTTTTTTTGTGGTAGTTCCTTGGTCTCTTGTTTTCTGTGCCCTGCTTTGGCTCAATTTCTGTGCGTGCCCTGATGTTTTAGAATAAAAACTGTTTACACCTGGGAGGTTTCTTTGCTCCATATGATTAGCAAAGGCTGCCTGTCCTACCTCCCTCATTGTCTTATCAGGTCTTTGTGACTGGATTTGAAAGATCGCGTGCAAGGTTTGATTTTCTCCTTTCTTCGGATTGATCTGTGCACATCCATGACTACTTCCATCTAGAGGGATAAGGACAGCAGATGCACAACACCAACTTCAAGTTCCCCTCCAAGTCACTCACCAGCCTCACTTTGAAATATATTGCCATTCCTTCACTGTTGCTATGTCAAAATCCTAGAATTCCTTCCCTAATTGCATTGTGGGTCAGCCAAAAGCAGGTGGACTAGAGGTGTTCAAGAGGGAGCTCACAACCACCTTCTCAAGAGCAACTAGGGACGGGCAATAAATGCTGGCTGGCCATTGACACACACATCCCACAAGTGAATAAAAAAAGGACCTCTGCTTCATTCGCCATCTGATAGCTTTCTTGATTTAATTTGATTTATTATTGTCATGTGTACCGAAGTACAGTGAAAAATGTTGCATTACCTGCTTTACAGGCAAATTGTACTGTACAGGTCATCAGGGTCACAGAACAGAGTGCTGCATATAATGTTACAGCTGCTGAAAAGGTGCAGAGAGAGATCAACATTAACATTAAAGAGTTAGGTCTTGTGAGCCAGGTCTTCTTTGGATGGTCATAAATCTGAGATAGACTTATCGGCGATGTCTAAAACAATTTGGTGTCTTCTGAATTGTGAGGTGAGTCCCTTTTCAGTTGTATGCAGTTTGTGGTCTAATCCACCATCAGTGAAAATGGTAAAACATGTGGAACAGAGTAATAAGAAATTGCTACATTTGCCTGTTCTGAAAAATCAATTAGATACAATTCTGTCTAGCAATACGGGGCAGAGTTTGTAGCAAAGTTTTCAATATGTTACTAAAAACAGTTCAGAAGTCACTGAGAAGCAGTTCTGGGAGTATAGTTGGAGAAGGAGACATGAAGAGGTTTAAACTTCATGAATATATGAGGGAGAATAAGATGTAAATATAATGTTAAGCAGTACTGTTTTTATACTACTAGGTGGTTAATTGAACTACATAGGTATTGTGTAGGGGCAGTGAGAAGTCCCAACAACAGTTGGATATTTATGTGCTGTTAGAACTCGGGAAGTTTCAGAAGTTAGTAGGCAGTTAATTATTGGAGTGGTGGCTCCAGAAAAGTACTGCGAGCTCTTGGGGACTCAGAAGAAATGGTATACCACTAAGAGTTCAGCACTACAGAATATTGTAGGAGTAGGCCATTTGGTCCCTGTTTTGCCATTCAATATGATTATAGCTGATCCTCTAACTCAGTACTCCATTTTTGCTTTCTCCCCACATCCTTTTGATCCCCTTCCTACTAAGAACTATGTCTTTCTTCAATGTTTTGGCCTCAACCATTTCATGTGGAAGAGAATTCCGCAGGCACTATGGGGGTTGAAATTCCACAAACAGTGTTTGCTTGATATGACAGAGCAACATTAAAGCTCATGGTAAAAACCGGAGGTATTTTTACCTTGGTGAAGCCAACTGATGATGAAAAGCTGGAGATATGCCTGTGAGTAAGTGCTGGATTGCAGTTGCTGAAGTTCAGCAGAGTGTAGACCCAGAAACAGGGTGACTGAACAGAACGGAAGCAGCCATTGAGGAATGGCTCTTTTAAGGGAGTTCTGAAACAAGGTATTCAACAGTGGGATTTGATAACCAACTATGTCACTAAAATCTGGGGAGGGATTTGCTGAAGAATCAGTGGGATCTGATTTCTTCACATTTACTGTTTGAATCATAGTCCTTTACTTATATTTAATATGTTAGTCTTGGGTGTTGGAATATAAGTTGTACACGTATTGAAGGTTGTTCTAAGGTTGAATTGTAAAGTTTGTTGTCATTTGTCTTTATTCTCTCAGCAAGTCCCCTGGACCTCATACTTTGCCTATATTTTTCAAAAAAGGGTTACGCTTCCTAATCAGATTAAAGCATAAATTGGCAGTCTAATCCAGGGAAGTAACTATTTTAACTTTAAGCCTCCCTGCTCACATCTTTCCACTAGCTTGTAAAGATAATTAAAGAAGTTATTTATGGATTTTTCTGGATGCTGTATCCTCCTTGCTTTTACAGTGATGTTATTCGTTCTGAGGTTGAAATAATTGCCAAAGGCTTTTAGTATCTCGTGGAATGTCTTGTTGTTTCTTTCATCCCATGGTGAGTAAAATCATTCTCTAGTTTACTCCCAATTGTGTACCAAAGTGTATTTTCTTGTTCAGCTTCTAAACTTAGTATCCAGTTTATCTCAAGAAGTGTTTTCTCCAAGATGCCCAATTTTGTATTCTATTTAACTCATCTCTAAAATTAAAATTTACTGACAATACTATTTCTATAATACTATTACATCCTGATGTAATAAGGTACTTCATCTTTAAAACAATTATTTAACAGTAATTATAGCTCTCTCATGCTTTGCTGATGTTGTGGAGGGTTTTCCCACTTTCTGGCTTTAATGAAACTATAAGAATAGGCTCAGTCTGTCACTTGATCTAAATTGACCATTGATCTATGACTATCAAGACCTCTATCCTGCACCACATCCTACTTTACTCTCACACTAAGTCTACATGACATTATCAGTGTGGCTAGAGCTTATTGCACTCAATCAAGTCTTAAAGCCTTTAGGGGAGGTGATGGCCTAGTGGTATTATCGGTGGACTGTTAATCCAAAGACCTATATAATGTTCTTGGTACCCGGGTTTGAATTCCACCATGGCATTTGGTGGAATTTGAATTCATTAAATTTCTGGAATTAAGAATCCAACGATGAACGTGAATCCATTGTCAATTGTTGTAAAAACCCATCTGCTTCGCTAATGTCCTTTAGGGAAGGAAACTGCCATCTTTACCTGGTCTGGCCTACATGTGACTCCAGACCCACAGCAATGTGGTTGACTCTTAACTGCCCTCTGAGTAATTAGGAATGGGCAATAAATGCTGCCTAGCCAGTGACACCCCTCATCCCGTGAATGAATAAAGGAAAAAAAACCCTTTTCATCTCCTATCCAGCAATGGATTGGAGAAGTTGGGATTATTTTTCTTGAAGGAAAGAAGGCTGAGAGGAAACAATGGGCGTGTTTATATCATTGGGACAAAGTAAATTGGGAGAAAGTGTGCCCACTCATAAAAGTATCGAGAATGAAAGATTTAATGTAATCAGTAAAAGAAGCAAAAATAATACGAGGAAAACCTTTTTCACATATTGAAGGTTTGGAATGCATTGCCAAAATTTCTGGTCAAGCAGGTCAATCGAGGCATTCAAAGGGGAATCAGACTTTCCAAATAACAATGTGCAGGTCAAGTGGGACAGACAGGAGGATGATGCTGAGTGAGACATTCATTCAGAGAGCTGGCATAGACACTTCTGCATTGTAATAATTCTTTGATTTTATGAGATAGAAAAACATAGCAGGCAGGTCCTGGTAAAGGCATGCCAGGTTCTTCATTAAAAAAGCAGGCCCTTGAGTGCGCGATCACCTGATCATTGCACAAGCTATCTGTTAATTGGCAGGGAAGCAGAGATCAGAGAAGTGAGTATGTGGCTGTAGAATGAGGTGGGGAAAGGAGGTCCTATTTTGGGTTGAAAGAAATTCTGTTTCTTGGATGTACTGTACCTGAATCAGTCTGGTTATCATTTGGAAGGAAAAATAAAGCTATACAAGGACTTTGGACCGATAAGTGTATGATGGTATTGTGTATGGTTCAGCTAGAAATAACAATAAAGTTAATATCCTAAAGAAAAGAACAAAAGTTGAGAGCCAAGTTTTGACGCAAGAAGTGATATGAAATCCAAACTAAAATAGCTCTGACGGCATCCAAGGAGAGTTAAACAAAGTTACCTGTTCTTCAGGAAAGTTTTTGTTTTAAGTGGAATGACTCCCATCCACCACCCTCTACCTTTAGATCTATCATACCAACTCATCCAGTATCCATCTTGGGGACACCTCAGGACCATGCTGAGATCAGATAAAATAACATTCTAAGTGTCAACTGCAAACTTCACTATATTTATTTAAAAAACTTTAATTCACTAAAAGAAATTTAACTTTCTTCAACTACATAATCCTTTGTAATTTTATACAAGTGCATAATCTTCTATTTTAAAAAAAAAACATATGCATTGGAATTCATGTCTCCATTCCAACCAGTCTAACACCTCTTGGAGCTGTTAAGGTATGGAGCTATCAACGTAAAATGGCAGGTACTCCACTGTGGAACATTGTGCATTCAGCCTGCAGCACTAATCTAATAATAGTACCGCTTGGGCCTATATCTACAGTCAGTGAAAGTGCAAGATTTTGTTTCATGCTTCAGAAATTTTATTCAATGATTTAAAGGGAGGAGTTTTAAAAGCCTTGACATTTTGACAGTTCCTGTTTTCACTTTTGACTGTTCCTCTGACGTAAGAACATATGAAGAGCAGGAGTAAGCCATTCAGTGCTTCAAGCTTGTGTTACCGTTTGATGAGATCATGGCTGATTTGTTACAAGATCATTTTCCTGTACCAACCCCATATCCCATGACATTTTAAATAGTCATAGAGTCATACAGCACAGAAATGGACCCTTCGGTCCAACTTGTCCATGCAGACCAAGTTTCCCAAACTAGACTAGTTCCACTTGTCTGCATTTGGCCCAAATCCCTCTAAACTGTTCCTATTCTTTTAAACATTGTAACTGTACCTGCATCTACCACTTCCTTTGGCAGTTCATTCCACAAATGAACCACACTGTGTGTGGAAAAAGTTGCCGTTCGGGTCCCTTTCAAGTCTTTCTGCTCTCGCCTTAAAAATACGCCCTCTAGTTTTAAACTCACCCACTGTAGGAAAAAGACTATGTAGAAATCTATCAATTTCTGTCTTGAACATATTCAATTAATGAACCTTCACAGCATTCTGGGTCGAGGATTCCAAAGATTCACCACCATCTGAATAAAGAAATTTCTCATCTCATTCTAAATGGCCTGCACCTTATTCTGAGTGTATGTTCCCTCATTCTAAACTCCTTTACCAGCCAGAGAAGCATCTTTCATGCGTCTACTTTTGTAAATTTCTCTAAGAATTTGTATGTTTGAATTTGATCACCTCTTATTCTGCCAGACTCCTGAGAATATTGGCCCAATCTATTTAACCTTTCTTTCTAGGACAATTCCTCCAACCCAGGAATTTATTTGGTCAACCTTTGTTGTACTCCTTCATGGTAAGTATATATTTATTTGTGTAGGTATGGAGATCAAAATTGGATACAATTCTCCACATACAATCTCACCAAGGCTTTATATAATTGTAGTAACACATCTTTACTCCTTTGCTTCAATTATTACAAAAGATCAACATACCATTTGCGTTTCTAATGGCTAGCTTTCCCCGCATGTAACTTTCAGTGACTCTCAAATAAGGCACTCAAATCTCTGAAGTTTAACACTCCCCAGACTTTTAGCATTAAAGAAATATTCTGCATTTTTGTTTTTCTTACCAAAGTGGATAACCTCCCATTTCTCCCACGTTGTATTCCATCTGCCAAATGTTTGCCCTTTCACTTAACTTATCCAAATCCTCTTGAAGCATCATCTCATCATCCTCAAAACTCTCAACATTCCCTGTAACTTTTTTTTCTGTTGTGTAGATCTCCAAGGTCAACATAAGCAGTGGTTTCCACAAACAGAAACCAATGTGTCAACACATGTTGCTTACAGTTCTACCTAGTTTTTTGTCATCTGCAAACTTGGAAATATGAATCCCAGTACCGAAATCATTGATACAGAGTATGAATAGCTGGGGGCCAAGCACCAATCCCTGCAGTAACACACTAATCACAGCCTGCATTTGACTGGTTGTTTCCTACTTTCCGTTTTCTATCTGTTAACAACCTGTAAATATTTTTAAGGCAAAGGTAGACAGATTTTTGATTTCTAAGAGGATGAAAGATTATCAGTGGAATGCAGGAATGTAGAGTTGAAGTTAAAATCAGATCATCCACGATCTTATTGAATGGTGAAGCACACTAGAAGGGTCATGTGATCTAATCTTATTCCTTGTTTGTATAACAAGTTCTCAAACCATGTCATCATACCCTCCAAACCCATACGTTGTTGATTACTAACCTCTGAAAATCCAAGTATTTCACCTCCATAGTTCCCCCTTATCCTTTCTAATAGTTGCATCCTCAAACACCACCACCTCCAAGTTCTCCTCACCATCCTGACTTGGAAATATATTGTCGTTCCTTCACCATGGCTGGGTCAAAATCCTGGAATTCCCTCTCTAATGGCATTTTGGGTCAACCTACAGCAGGTGGACTGCAGTGGTTCAAGAATGCAGCTCACCACCACCTTCTCAAGGGCACCTAGGGATGGGCAAGGAATGCTGGCCAGCCAGTGACACCCACATCCCACAAATGAATAGAGAAAAAAACACCAGCAGGTTTGTTAAACAATAGTTCCCATTCATAAATCCATGTTAACTCTGCCCAATCCTGTCATTATTTTTAGCATCTTGATATACATCCTTTATTATAGATTCTGGGGGTTTGTCAATGACTGATGTTAGGCTAACAGGTGTGTAGTTTCCTTTTTTTCTCCTCCCTCTATCTCTCGGATATCTGCGAAATATTTGTCTCCTTCAAATCCGCAGGAACTACTCCAGTGTTGTTTTGACACTTATGATAGTTTGTCTTGACAGATCCTCACTGCCAAGTCTAATCTGTACACATCATATTCCTGACACCTGTGACACCAAAAACTAGACATGTTAGCTGCTTCTGGGAAATTCACTTGAATAAAACAACCAGCCCAACTCATACTTCTTGTGAAAAACTTTGTGCTGTTCTCTGGCCCCATCCATGAAGAGTGTTACAGTCATTGCAAAAATCCATGACTAAATTTGCAAAAAAAGTACCACAAACAAATCAAGGCTTTAAGTTTACGAAAGTTTAATATTTGAAGGAATGAGTTGTGTGCTGAATGTGTTAAACTAAGCTAAGCTGTTAACCAGTATATGCACTGAAAAACAATGGGAGGTATTCAAAAAGGTAGTTGGTACAAGACCAATTCATACCACTATAGAGCAAATGTTCCACTTATGCAGTCAAGCAACCATGGTAAACATATGAAGTAAGACACACTATAAAGCTAAACAAAGTGGCTTACATAAATGCCAAGAAAAGTGGAAATCCAGCTAACTGAGAGAAATACAGAAAACAACAAGCTGTAAAACTGAATATGAAAGAAACCTGCAAGTCATATTAAAAATAGTATAAAAAAGTATGCAATACATTTTAAGAGGAGTTGCATAGTCACAACTGATGGACACACCTGATCCCAGGGTGACATCTGGCTTGGTAGATCATGTTTTGCTGTGTTTTTATTTAATGAGGCATATTTCACTGAAATACAGCTATAATGATGCTTTTAGCAAAAAAAAAGATTTTGGTACACAAAAGAAACGAAGATAAAATAGAATACACCAAACTATTTACAGACTACATACAAAACAATTTGAAAGATTTTGAAACACAGTAAAATACAATTGTAATCTTTCCCAACGGGATCCCTTTATAAAAGTCAAATGCTGGAGAGAATTCCCATCTCTATCACATCGATAGGTTTGACTTTCAATTACCAGTCTTGAGAGTCTGATAATCTATTCATTGAATATTCAGACAACGAAGCCTAGATCATCTTAGCTTCAGAGTCTGAACCATGCATTTACTGTCCAGGACTTTCAAGCTAAACATTTACACTGAGTTAACGTTTTTCCACCTTTTCTGGAGCAAAGAGCTTGTTCATGAGACCTGTGTTTTTTACATCTAACTTCAACCAAGACTTCTTTCAACTGCTTCTAAAAGCTTTCCAAGATGAATGTTTTCCCCAAGCATAGGAAAGTCAACTCCTTATCCTTCTAACTGAAAACAGGCCAGTACTCTTGTGATCGGGATAGTAGGAACTGCAGATGCTGGAGAATCCGAGACAACAAGGTGCAGAGCTGGATGAACACAGCAGGCCAAGCAGCA
>NC_063352.1:49061487-49096497 GCF_021869965.1 Rhincodon typus | reverse complement strand
GAGACAACAAGGTGCAGAGCTGGATGAACACAGCAGGCCAAGCAGCAGCATAGGAGCAGAAAGGCTGACGTTTCGGGCCTAGACCCTTCATCAGTACTCTTGTGATGTAAGGTTTGGAGT
The DNA here is from genome assembly GCF_021869965.1 of Rhincodon typus. Taxonomy (NCBI): domain Eukaryota; kingdom Metazoa; phylum Chordata; class Chondrichthyes; order Orectolobiformes; family Rhincodontidae; genus Rhincodon; species Rhincodon typus. The sequence goes on along the minus strand of NC_063352.1, from coordinate 49,096,377 downwards.
TTATGAACATTTTGATTTTTTTTTTTATTTAATGGCATATGAGTTTTTTTTAATGTTTCTGAAGGGTTTAAGTGATTAACATGTAGGTATTTCTGCAGCCATGGTGATTTTATTTTTGAAAAGCACAGTATGAGAGAGATTTCCTGGTGAGTAATGGGAATTTGTTTATATTGGGAGGTTTCTTTCAGTGTCCAAACTAAACGTTGTGCATTAGGTTTTCAATTTAGAAGGTTAGGTCTTGATTTTTTTTTTCTTTTGGGAAAACTCCCATAATTTAGGGAGAAAAAAATATTTTACATGTTAGTTGACCAGTTTAAATAAGTCTTGGCTGAAGCTGGATGTGTAAAAGGAGAAAGTCAGGTAGTTTAGTACTGTTAATAAAGAGGTTAACTCTGTGTAAGAAGTTTAATTTGAAAGTTTCAGACCAGAGGTGTTTGGTTAAAACCCTGAAAGTGTTATGTGAAGCTGAGGAAGTCTAACCTCAGTTAACTGTTGAATCAAGAAAGAGGCTATCTTATTTTCACAACCAGGAATTGAAGTCCCAGTTAAGTCAAACATTTAGTGGGATAGATGAAGGAGTTCTAGAACATAGAACATTACAGCGCAGTACAGGCCCTTCGGCCCTCGATGTTGCGCCGACCTGTGAAACCAATCTGAAGCCCATCTAACCTAAACTATTCCATTATCATCCATATGTTTATCCAATGGCCATTTAAATGCCCTTAAAGTCTACTACTTTTGCAGGCAGGGCATTCCACGCCCTTACTACTCTCTGAGTAAAGAACCTACCTCTGACATCTGTCCTGTATCTATCACCCCTCAATTTAAAGCTACGTCCCCTCGTGCTAGCCATCACCATCCGAGGAAAAAGGGTCCCTCTGTCCACCCTATCTAATCCTCTGATCATCTTGTATGTCTCTATTAAGTCACCTCTTAACCTTCTTCTCTCTAACGAAAACAGCCTCAAGTCCCTCAGCCTTTCCTGATAAGACCTTCCCTCCATACCAGGCAACATCCTGGTAAATCTCCTCTGCACCCTTTCCAATGCTTCCACATCCTTCCTATAATGCGGTGACCAGAACTGTACGCAATACACCAAGTGCGGCCGCACCAGAGTTTTGTACAGCTGCAACATGACCTCATGGCTCCGAAACGCAATCCCTCTACCAATAAAACCTAACACACCGTACGCCTTCTTAACAACGCTATCAACCTGGGTGGCAACTTTGTGATCTATGCACGTTGACACCGAGATCTGTCTGCTAATCCACACTACCAAGAATCTTACCATTAGCCCAGTACTCTGTGTTCCTGTTACTCCTTCCAAAGTGAATCACCTCACACTTTTCCACATTAAACTCCATTTGCCACCTCTCAGCCCAGCTCTGCAGCTTATCTATGTCCCTCTGTAACCTGCAACATCCTTCCGCACTATCCACAACTCCACCGACTTTGGTGTCATCCACAAATTTACTAACCCATCCTTCTACGCCCTCATCATGGTCACTTATAAAAATGACAAACAGCAGTGGTCCCAAAACAGATCCTTGAGGTACACCACTAGTAACTGAACTCCAGGATGAACATTTCCCATCAACCACCACCCTCTGTCTTCTTACAGCTAGCCAATTTCTGATCCAAACTGCTAAATCACCCTCAATCCCATGCCTCCGTATTTTCTGCAATAGCCTACCATGGGGAACCTTATCAAACTCTTTACTGAAATCCATATACACCACATCAGCCGCTTTACCCTCATCCACCTGTTTGGTCACCTTCTGAAAGAACTCAATAACGTTTGTGAGGCACGACCTACCCTTCACAAAACTGTGTTGACTATCCCTAATCAAATTATTCCTTTCTAGATGATTATAAATCCTGTCTCTTATAATCCTTTCCAACACTTTACCCACAACCGAAGTAAGGCTCACTGGTCTATAATTACCAGGGTTGTCTCTACTCCCCTTCTTGAACAAGGGGACAACATTTGCTAGTCTCCAGTCTTCTGGCACTATTCCTGTAGACAATGACGACATAAAGATCAAAGCCAAAGGCTCTGCGATCTCCTCTCTAGCTTCCTAGAGAATCCTAGGATAAATTCCATCCGGCCCAGGGGACCTGTCTATTTTCACACCTTCCAGAATTGCTAACACCTCCTTCTCCTTCTTATGAACCTCAATCCCGTCTAGTCTAATAGCCTGTATCTCAGTATTCTCCTCGACAACATTGTCTTTTTCCTGTGTGAATACTGACAAAAAATATTCATTTAGCGCCTCTCCTATCTCTTCGGATTCCACGCACAACTTCCCACTACTGTCCTTGACTGGCCCTAATCTTACTCTAGTCATTCTTTTATTCCTGACATACCTATAGAAAGCTTTAGGGTTTTCCTTGATCCTACCTGCTAAAGACTTCTCATGTCCCCTCCTGGCTCTTCTTAGCTCTCTCTTTAGGTCCTTCCTGGCTAACTTGTAACTCTCAAGCGCTCTAACTGAGCCTTCATGCCCCATCTCTACATAAGCCTCCTCCTTCTTCTTGACAAGAGATTCAACTTCTTTAGTCAACCATGGTTCCCTCGCTCGACCACTTCCTCCCTGCCTGACAGGTACATACTTCTCAAGGACACGCAGTAGCTGTTCCTTGAACAACCTCCACATTTCAATTGTGCCCAGCCCCTGCAGTTTCCTTCTCCATCTTATGCATCCTAAATCTTGCCTAATTGCCTTTCCCCCAGCTATAACTCTTGCCCTGCGGTACATACCGATCCCTTTCCATCGCTAAAGTAAACGTAACCGAATTGTGGTCACTATCACCAAAGTGCTCACCTACCTCCAAATCTAACACCTGGCCTGGTTCATTACCCAGTACCAAATCCAATGTGGCCTCGCCTCTTGTTGGCCTATCTACATACTGTGTCAGGAAACCCTGCTGCACACATTGGACAAAAACTGACCCATCTAAAGTATTCGAACTATAGCGTTTCCAGTCAATATTTGGAAAGTTAAAGTCCCCCATAACAACTATCCTGTTACTTTCGCTCCTATCCAGAATCATCTTTGCAATCTTTTCCTCTACATCTCTGGAACTTTTCGGAGGCCTATAGAAAACTCCCAACAGTGTGACCTCTCCTTTCCTGTTTCTAACCTCAGCCCATACTACCTCAGTAGACGAGTCCTCATCAAACGTCCTTTCTGCCACCGTAATATTGTCCTTGACTAACAATGCCACACCTCCCCCTCTTTTACCACCTTCCCTGATCTTACTGAAACATCTAAACCCCGGAACCTGCAACAACCATTCCTGTCCCTGCTCTATCCATGTCTCCGAAATGGCCACAACATCGAAGTCCCAGGTACCAACCCATGCTGCAAGTTCACCCACCTTATTCTGGATGCTCCTGGCATTGAAGTAGACACACTTCAAACCACCTTCCTGCCTGCTGGTACACTCCTGCGACCTTGAAACCTTATTCATGACCTCACTACTCTCAACCTCCTGTACACTGGAGCTACAATTCAGGTTCCCATCCCCCTGCTGAATTAGTTTAAACCCTCCCGAAGAGCATTAGCAAATTTCGCCCCCAGGATATTGGTACCCCTCTGGTTCAGGTGTAAACCATCCCATTTATAGAGGTCCCACCTACCCCAGAATGAGCCCCAATTATCCAGGTATCTGAATCCCTCCCTGCTGCACCGTCCCTGTAGCCACGTGTTCAACTGCTCTCTCTCCCTATTCCTTGCCTCGTTAGCACGTGGCACGGCTAACAAACCAGAGATAACAACACTGTTTGTTCTAGCTCTAAGCTTCTACCCTAGCTCCTTGAATTTCTGCCTTACATCCCCATCCCTTTTCCTACCTATGTCGTTGGTGCCTATGTGGACCACGACTTGGGGCTGCTCCCCCTACCCCTTAAGGATCCCAAAAACACGATCCGAGACATCACGGACCCTGGCACCTGGGAGGCAACACACCAACCGCGAGTCTCTCTCGTTCCCACAGAATCTCCTATCTGTCCCCCTAACTATGGAGTCCCCAATGACTAATGCTCTCCTCCTCTTTCCCCCCCCTTGCCTTCTGAGCAACAGGGACAGACTCTGTGCCAGAGACCTGTACCCCATGGCTTACCCCTGGTAAGTCATCCCCCGCAACAGTATCCAAAACAGTATACTTGTTTTTGAGGGGAACGGCCACAGGGGATCCCTGCACTGTCTGCCTGTTCCCTTTCTGTCCCCTGACTGTAACCCATCTACTTTTTTCCTGTACCTGAGCTGTGACTACCTCCCTGTAACTCCTCTCAATTACCCCCTCAGCCTCCCGAATGATCCGAAGTTCATCCAGCTCCAGCTCCAGTTCCCTAACATGGTTTCCGAGGAGCTGGAGTTGGGTGCACTTCCCACAGATGAAGTCAGTGGGGACACTAGTGGTGACCCTTACCTCCCACATTCTACAGGAGGAGCATGCAACCTCCCTGACATCCATTCCCACTGTTCTGAATTCCCGACAGACTATTTAAAAAAAAACTAGTAACCTTACCAAATCAGTGCTCAGAACCTTTTTTTTTGGTTGGAGGAGGAGGATGGGTGGGAGACACTACCTAGGTAGTGTTTCGGGTAAAGCAACCACCCAAATATATTACCTCACTTACTCACTCCAAAAATGGAGTCATGCAAAGTAAGACTTTTATAATCGAAAAGCTTGCCTTCCCAGGCTGCCCTCGCGCTTCCTCCCGGACTCTGGTATTTAACTACTATGCTGGACTGCTGTTAGAATTTATGGGATTTTATCGCAATCATTAGTGAAAATCCCCGCTTCTGATGTTATGATGGAGGGAAGCTCATTAATAAAGCAGCTGAGGATCGTTGGCCCCAGACACTACCCTGAGGAATTCCTGCAGAGATGTCCTTGAGTCTGACTGGAAAACAACCACCACCACCTTCCATTGTGCTCGATAGGATCTCAACCAGCAGAGAGTTTTCCTCAGATTCCCATTGAATGTAGTCTTGCGAGGAGTCCTTGATGCCACACTCGGTCAAATGTGACCTTGTTGTCCAGAGCAGGCACTCTCATCTCCCCTGTTGGGTTCAGCTCTGCTGTCTTTATATCTCTGTCTGTCTGGGCTCCATCTCCACCTATCCGCTCACCTGTTGCCTTCCTTCCCAATTCTCCACCAATCCCACTTCAGCTACAGGATACATACTACCTTTTCCTAGCTACTAACAGTTCTGATGAAGAGTCATTGGACTTGAAACGTTAACTCTGCTTTCTTCCCACAGATGCTGCTGGGCTTGCTGAGTTGCTCCAACAATTTATATTTTTGTTTACGTTACTTTAAGCTCTCTTCAGTAGCACTAGTAAACCTTCTTGTGAAGATATTAGTCCTGATTCCCGTTAAGATGTAACCCATCCACCTGGTACAGGTCCTTCCAGTCCCATACCTGGTCCCACTGCCTCCAATATCTGACACGCTCCCTCCTACACTAGTTCTCCATCCACATGTTCAGTTGATCAGTCCTCGTGTTCCTTTGCTCATTTGCAAATGGCACTGGGAGTAAACCTCAGATTTGTGTTCTGGGATCCTGCTTTGTAATTTCCTTTTTAACTCCATTAAATCTGCATACTGGATCTCATCCCTCTTCCTACCAATGAGGACTATGACTTTTGGCCGATCACCAGAATCCAGAAGAAGGTCCTGCAGTGATGCCATCCTTGATCTTGATCCAGAAAAGCAACACACCATCATGAAGTTATGTTACTGCCTCAGAAATGCCTGTCTGATTTTCCTGACTCTGGAATCCTGGATCATTATTTGTCTTCCACTTTGCTTCCTCCCCTGCTGTGTAGTTACACTTCCTTGAAAAATAATTGTCCTCACCAGTATCTAAAATGAAAAACCAATGGTTAGTATACTTGGGGGAGTCTTATGATGCCTGCTTGGTTATCTGAGACAACTTTTCTTGATGTCTCTCAAACCCGTTTCTGGTGTCAAGGATATTTACACTGTATTTTGTCTGTCCCATACACATGCATAAAAAATTATTTGATGTAAATATTAGCCTGAATTTACCAGGAATTGTGACTGTGAAAATCTGGAAAAATGGTTATTAAAGAAGCATCCTGGCATAAACAAATTTCTGTAGAGAGCTATGGTGTGTTGGAAATGAATAATAATGCAGTAATTCACTTGCAGGATCTAGATAGTATCACTAAACCACAAAAGGAAATGTTGAATGATTTCTAGATATTGTCTGACTCCAGGGAACAGTTAAAGCTTTAGAATAGTCCCAGTCTTCTGTATATCTTTATTTGCGGTAATGTTATGGAAGGTCTGTAAAAGTAATGTGAAGATTTGAATGCAGTATTTAAATGGTGAGCCTTCTGCTCACCCTGTACAATTACTTAAAGGAAATATGAGCATTATTAGATTATTTTAAATCAGTTCAGACTGCAAAAGTGGGGAAATGACGCTTCAGTTATACAGAATCTAGGTCAGATTCCACTTGAAGCACTAAATTTAGTTAGGTTACATGAAACTAAGAAAAGATGTTTTGGCTATAGAATAAGTAGAGTGCATTGATATGAAGGTGTAAAGTTTATTATGAGGAGAGTGTGCAGAAAATTGGAGCTGCATATTTACTTAGTTGACCCATTAGGAGTTGAATGGTCCAAAGGTCTCAGCAGATTCCCATGAACTCGGTAAAATTTTAACTCAAGTGTGCATGTGACAACACCCATCAGATGTCTACCTGAAAGCCAAGTCTGACGACTGGCCATCAGAAAAGTAGGTAATTTGATGAGCCAATGACACCATATTGATGCAGTGAAATATTGGAGGCTTTGGTGATGGATGTTGTGGGGTGGAGAGGGAGGTTCGCGCCTTGTGGCGGGAACATGAATCAGAGATGTAAAGTACTCATCACCTCCTTGATCGATCAAGTCGTTGCCTGGGTGCTCTGAGGCAGATAAAGTTGAGAACTTGAATGGCAATGAGTCTCACAGCCTTCTTAACATGTTTTAAAATATGAACCTCACTCCTTGGAGGGGTTTGGCTGCACGTCCAGTTAAAGCTGGAACTAATCAGGTTTGGATTGAGAATATGAATTTTAACGCCTCACTCCACACAACCCACTCATTTTTTTTTAAGTTAAAATTCCCCTGGTGGTTTTTATTCCATTATTTAGAAGGTTGAGATGAACACAGCAAGGCAAGATGATACATGGATTTAATAGGTTCAGTGAAAATATTTCTTATAGTGAGGAAACCCAGAGGAAGGGGATGGAGTTTTAAAATTAGAGCTCATTCATTCAAGTGAAATCTGAAAATGCTATTCCACATACAGATTTGTGTTAACCTGAAAATCTATCTTAAAAGGCTGCTGGCTTATTTGAAATTTTCAATGCGGAGCTCTGCTGATTTTTGTTAATGTCATGGACAGGGTGAGTAAGAACTGCTGAAATTCTTGTTCATTGTCATAATCACTAAAGTTTTGAGAGAAAAATGTTAGTGATTTGGTTGTCTTGTTTAGGAAGATTTATGTTGCAGGGCTGACAGAAAGTTTTCTTCGCACCTGAAGTACAGTCAAAAGTCATTTGTCAGGGGGAGGGTTCAGTTGCATTGAAAATGAAAAAATCAAAGTTAAAGGAGAAAGCAGATTAGTGATAAATCTGATTGTTACCAGAAAAGAAAAGGAAGGGACAAACTGTGTGAACATCATATTGCACCAAGGAATCGTATAACAGTAGGGAATTCTGATAAAAGAACAAAGTTAAAGGTTTTGTATCTGAATGCACAAAACATTCAATATAAAATTAATGAGCTAACAGCAGAAATGAAACAAGTGGATATGTAGCAAATACTGAGACATAGTTGCAGCGATACCAGGTTTGGGAATTGAATTTCCAAGGGTGCTGAGTGTTTCAGAAGGATAAGCGGGAAGGGAAATCAGGTGGTGTAGCTTTGTTCATAAAGAACGGGATCAGTACTATCGTAAGAAATGATATCAGCACTGGAGATCAAGATGCAGAATCAGTCTGGGTAGAAATAGCTAGAGAAAGAAGGTGGGACTAATCTAAAGGTTCCCAAACTGTAGTCCTGCAGTGGGACACAGTCATGGTACTGACCCAATAGTAACAAAAGGTGGAACCTAAAATAATCATCCCCAGAGAAAATAGTACTGAGCGAACGTTTGGGATTGAAGTCAGGCAAGTCCCCAGGACCTGATGACCTATATTCTATGGTCAGAAAAGAAGTGGCAGCAGAGATAGTGAAACCATTGGTTATAATATTCCAAAATTCCCTGGACGCGGGAAAAGTTTTAAGTGGTTTGGAGAAATGCTAATATAGCACCCTTATTCAAAAAGGAGAGCGACAAGTTAGGAAACCACAAACCAGTTAGCTTAACGTGTTGTTGGGAAATTTAGAATCTGTTATTAAGGAAGTAACAACTGGACATTTGGAAAATCAAAAATACAATCCACTGGATTTTCAAGTATGGTAGAACCAACAACAACCATCCATCAGAGTCAGCATGGTTTTATGAAGGGTAAATTCTGGTCACCACATCACAGGAAGGATGTGGAGGCTTTGGAGAGGGTGCAAAAGAAGTTTACCAGGATGCTGCCTGGATTAGAGGGTATGAGCTATAAGGAGAGGCTAGAAAAAATTGGGCTGTTTTCTCTGGAGCAGCAGAGGCTGGGGAAGGTTTGATAGAAGTCTATAAAATTATGAGAGACATAGATAGGGTTGAGGGTCAGAATCTTTTTTTCCTCAGAGTTGAATTGTCTAATACTAGGGGCATGCATTTAAGGTGAGAGGGAGAAAGTTCAAAGGAGATGTGAGGGGCAAGTTTTTTTACACAGTGGTAGGAGTCTGCAATGCGCTGCCAGGGGTGGTGACGGTGGAGGCATTTAACGGACTTTTAGATAAGCACATGAATATGCAAGGAATGGAGGGATGTGGACCAGGGGCAGGCAGAAGGGATTAGTTTAATTTGGCACTATGTTTAGTACAACATGGTGGGCTGAAGTGCCTGATCCTGTGTTCTACATCATGTTTGACAAATTTGCTAGAGTTCTTTAAGAATATAATAAACAATACAGACAATGGGGATCCTGTAGACATAGTATATCCGGATTTACAGCAGGCATTTGATAAGGTGCTGCACTAAAGATTAATACACAAGGTATAATCACTTGGGGTTAAGAATAAATTATTAGCTTGGATAGAAGATTGGCTAAACAACAAGGTCAAGAGTTGGGATAAATGGATCTTTTTCTGGTTGACAAGATGTAACCAGTGGAGTACCACAGGTTCTGTCCTTGGGCCCCAACTATTGACAATCTAAATTAATTGACTTGGATGTAAGGAAAGAAAGTGCTATAGCCAAATTTGCAGATGACATTACAATAGGTGGGAAATTAAGTTGCAATGAAGAAATAAGAAATTTCCAAATGGATATGGATAGTTTAGGTGAATGGGACAAAATTTGGCAGATAAAGCTTAACATGGATAAGTATGATATTATTAATTTTGGTCAGAGGAATAGCAAGGCAACTTTTCACTCTAAATAGTGAGAAACCTCAGAGTCCTTCAGTGCAGAGGGATTTGGATGTCCTCATGAATGAATCGTGGAAAACTAGAAAGCAGGTACATCACATAATAAGGAAGGCAAATGGAACTTTGTCATTTACTGCTGAAGGAATAGAGTTTAAAAGTAAGGAGGTGTTGCTGCAAATGTACAAGGCATTCAGGAGACCACACCTAGAGTATTGTGTACGGACTTTTCACCTTGAGGAGGGATGTAGTTACACTGGAGGCAGTTCAGAGGAGGTTCACCAAATTGTTTCCAAAGATGAGTTTGTCTTATAAAGAGAGGTTGAGCAGTTTAGGCCTATACTCTCTGGACTTTAGAAGAATGAGAGGATATCTAATTGAGGTACATAAGATCCTAGAGGGAATTAGCAAAGTTTATGTAGAGAGGATTGTGGTGCAATCTATAACAAGAGGTCATAGTTTTAAGATAGGGGTGGCAGATTTAAAACAGAGATGAAGAGAAGTTACTTCTCTGAGAGTTGTGAATCTGTGGAATTCGCTATCCCAGAGTGTGTTGGATGCTGGGACATTGAGTAAATGTGAAGGAGGAGATAGATTCTAATTAGTTGAAGGGTTATAGAAAGCAGGATGGAATGCGGAGTTAAGGCCAAGATGAGGTCAACAATGATCTTATCAAATGGTGGAAAAGGCTCAAGAGGCTGAATTGCCTGTTCATGCTCCTAGTTTATATACTGAAGTGGTATACAGGCTTTTCTTGAAATGATGAACTTTCTGTGGGTTATAAAGTCACTTTCTTGTGATCCTAAGGACAAAGGAGTGTCTGTTAGTTATTTTGGTGGACATGAAATGGAACACGTTTGCAGATGTTACCGGTTTCAGATCTTTCTCAGATGCATATTTTACCAGCATTTTTAAGTCCCTTCTTTTGGTAGAAACATTCCTTACCTGAAAATTCAAAAGGATAAACATGGCTCTAGCACTGCTTGACTTCTCACAACTGTAGTTTCTTTACTAAAAATGATGGTGTTTTTGGATTGAGCTGCGTCATAGAGTCAGAGAGCCATTGAGCTTTACAGCATGGAAGGAAGCCCTTCAGCCCGTTGCATCTCCACCAGTCATCAAACACTTATCGACTCTATCCTCACTTTCCAGCACTTGGCCTGTAGCCTTGTGTGCAGTGGCACTTCAAGTGATCATCAGAAGGCTTCTTAAATGTCTGAGGGTTCCTGCTTCTACCACGCTTTCATGCAGTGAGTTCCAGATAATCCCCACCCTCTGGGTAAAAAAAATTCTTCCTTGGATCCCCTCTAAACTTCCTGCCCTTTTATCTTAATTCTGTGCTCCCTTATAATTGCCAGCCCCCACCCCAAATAAGGGGAGCAGTTTATTCCTTTCTGTCTTTATTATTGTTTCTGGATTATAGTCCTACTGATTAAGAAACCAAATTGCTGTGTTGAAACTGTTGCTTTCTTCTTTTTTTCAAAATGAACCATTCATTTCAAGAGTATGCTGTTTTCAGGATATGTATAATGAGCACTTTCTAAGCAGCACGTGCTTCTTTTACCCTGGTCAAACAAAGAAACCACTTTTCGGTTAGTTCCAGGAATGCACAGATCAGGCCATGATCTCTGGCAGCTAGCTTGGCAGAACTGACTGTCCATTTAAAGTTGATCCAAAGTTCCATAGAGTCGTAGAGTCATACAGCATGGAAACAGACCCTTCAGTTCAACTAGACCACGCCAACCATGTTTCCAAACTAAACTAGTCCCACCTGCCTGCGCTTGGCTTATATCCCTCCAAACCTTTCCAATTCATGAATTTATCCAAATGTCATTCAAACGTTGTAACTGTACCTGTATCTACCATTTTCTCTGGCAGTTCATTCTACACACAAACCACTCTCTGTTAAAAGAAAAAAGTGCTCCTCATGTCTTTTTTAAATCTTTCTCCTCTCACCTTAAAAATATGCCTCCTTGTTTTGAACTCCCCAACCTTAGGGAAAAGACCCTTTGCTATTAACCTTATCTATGCCCCTCATGATTTTATAAACATCAATAAGGCTATTCCTCAACCTCCTACACTCCAGTGAAAAAAGTCCCAGCCTATCCAGTTTATTTTTTATATTGCAAACCCTCCAATCCTGGATATTGAATAACGTTCATAGTTTGAAAATTACAAATATGACATGCCTTAGTTGTGCATGACATTAGATCTGGACAAGAACGGATTGTGGATCAAATATTGCTCGATAGCTGTAGGCTACAGGTCAGCCATGCATTAAATAAATAGTGCCACAGAAATTAAGGGTTCCTCCTCCTTTCCCTCTAGGGCTAATTATATAATAAGTATTAGGGTCTCTGAGTCCACTTCTAATATTTATCAATAATAATGTTAGGCAGGTTTCAACTCAGTATAGAGGTGTTGGTGATGTCCAGGTGTTAAAGGACGGAATGTTGGTATTAAAGAAGAAATACACATTTGAATCACTGGTACAGTATGGAAGCTATTTGCTTTCCCAAGGATATGCTGGCTCTTTTGAAGAACAGTTATGTGCACTTTCAGGCTCTTCCTCCTTCTCTCTGCATTTCTTATCATACATGTATTTATGCAACTCTGTTTTGGATGTTAGGATTAAATCAGTTTCCACCACCCAAACAGACAGTGCATTCCAGAGTCTAGCCACACAGGGTAAACAGTAACTTCAACGGTTAATCCAAAGTATAAAAACAGCAACCAAAGTGGGAAGTTACAGTACCCTTTATGACAAATTTTAGGCCTGTGCCACATGTTCTCTTGGATTTAATTGCAGTGATCATTTCCAGAAAGTAGCGTCAGCATCCATCAGTTGGAAATGTATCCATATTGTGCAATGTCTAATATAATCCAGGGCTGAAATTTGCAACTGAAGTGCCACTACAAAGTCGATACTGCAGAAACCAAGTACCCATACTGAGAGGTACTGAGCACACTCTCCATGCACTGGAAGCATATGAAGCTATCATCATGTCCCTCCACCCTAACGTAGTTGCTGTGATGCCCAATTTCTAAAATTAAGTCTATTGAGTTAATTCACTTGCCGATCACCAGAGAACAAGGCTTTAAACTGCAAGAGAGACCCAGAACAACTATTATCTGGAAAACCCAATTCAGTGGCTTTTATCTTTGAAGAATAACTGCAATTCCGATTGTCTGGAGATACTCTGGAGTGTTTTAAGATGTTACCGTGACTTCCTGGATTTGTTAGTGAGTCAGAGGTATAACCTGATTTTCTGCATTGTTTAAAGTTTATTCGCTCTAATACCTGGATTTTGAATCATAGAACGGTTACAACAAAGAAGAAGGTCATTCAGCCCATTGTGTCCATGCCGGCTTGCTGCAAGATCAGCTTCATTTGCCTCACAGAAAGGAACAGGAAAAGGAGAAACCAAAAAATGCCCTGACCAACTAAATAATTCAAATATCTACAGACTGGAGGTAATTTAACCCAAGAACTGTACCACATAATAAACTAAACCAGTTTTAATTATTAATTTGAATGTGCTAACAGAATTAGAAACATAGGTGTAGGATTTGGCCATTCATAGCAGGCTGATTCTACCTTTTAGCAAGAACTTGGCTGATCTTCTACCTCAATGCCACTTTCCCACATTATCCCCACTTCTCTTGATGTCTTTAATATCTGGAAGTCCGTCAATCTTTGTCTTTAACATGCACAATGACTGAGCCACCACATCCCACTGAGGTGAAGAAATTTCTCCTCCTCTTAATCCTAAATGGCCTGCTTCTTATCCTGAGCCTGTGTCTTTGGTTCACTGGCTTAGATTTGGCAAAATCATAGGAAATTGAATAGCATGTTTTCATTTTTTGTGTATTATCTAACCTGGCCTTCCTGTTAATGACTTACTTTTGGAACAGATTGCGGATGTTTAGGCATGTAAACACAGACCGATCCAGGCTTGCCTTGAGTGAAATCTGCTCTGGATCTGTAAGACTATTTAAAATAAAGTGAATTAGAGGCAGCCCATTGGTTTGGAATGGGAGTTAGTTAGCACATGGGAGACAGAGTTTGGGGGATAGCGAATAAGTATTCAGGATCTTAGCAGGAGTGATGTTCACTCCAAGGATCTGTACGAAGGCCAAGCTTTTCACTATATTTCTAAATGACTTGGATGAAAAGATCCACTGAGGTAAGGTACTTTAGATACCAATATAGGTAGCCTTGTGAATGAAGAATGGGTATAGAAACCAAACCGGCATTGATAGATTGAGTGAAATTGACATAGAAGGAATTCAATGTGGGAAAGTTCAACATGGGTTGGACCTAAGACAGCAAGATCAAAATTGTTTCCAATTAGAAAAAATTGAGAACGAGAGATAGATTTGAGTGTGCCAGGACAGAATCCACTTAAAGCTAGTGGATGTGTACAAAAGTTGCAAATTAAAGGAGTAATGAAAAAGTCAGGATGAACACAGCAGGCCAAGCAGCATCAGAGGAGCAGGAAGGCTGACATTTCGGGCCTAGACCCTCCTTCAGAAATGGGGGAGGGGAAAGGGGTTCTGAAATAAATAGGGAGAGAGGGGGTGGTGCATAGAAGATGGATAGAGGAGAAGATAGGTGGAGAGGAGACAGACCGGTCAAAGAGGTGGGGATGGAGCCAGTAAAGGTGAGTGTAGGTGGGGAGGTAGGGAGGAGATAGGTCAGTCCAGAGAGGACGGACAGATCAAGGGGGCGGGATGAGGTTAGTAGGTAGGAGATAGGGGTGGGGCTTCAGGTGGGAGGAGGGGATAGGTGGGAGGAAGGACAGGTTAGGGAGGCGGGGACAAGCTGGGTTGGTTTTGGGATGCGGTAGTGGGAGGGGAGATTTTGAAGCTTGTGAAGTCCATATTGATACCGTTGGGCTGCAGGGTTCCCAAGCGGAATGAGTTGCTGTTCCTGCAACCTTCGGGTAGCATCGTTGTGGCACTGCAGGAGGCCCAGGATGGACGTGTCATCTGCGGAATGGGAGTGGGAGTTGAAATGGTTCGCGACTGGGAGGTGCAGTTGTTTAGTGCGAACCGAGCATAGGTGTTCTGCAAAGCAGTCCCCAAGCCTCCGCAACCAAGCCCAATGGTATCAATGTGGACTTCACAAGCTTCAAAATCTCCCCTTCCCCTACCGCATCCCAAAACCAGCCCAGCTCGTCCCCGCCTCCCTAACCTGTCCTTCCTCCCACCTGAAGCCCCACCCCCATCTCCTACCTACTAACCTCATCCTGCCCCCTTGACCTGTCCGTCCTCCCTGGACTGACCTATCTCCTCCCTACCTCCCCACTTACACTCACCTTTACTGGCTCCATCCCCGCCTCTTTGATCGGCCTGTCTCCTCTCCACCTATCTTCTCCTCTATCCATCTTCTATGCGCCTCCCCCTCTCTCCCTATTTATTTCAGAACCCCTTTCCCCTCCCCCATTTCTGAAGAAGGGTCTAGGCCCGAAACGTCAGCCTTCCTGCTCCTCTGATGCTGCTTGGCCTGCTGTGTTCATCCAGTTCTACACCTTGTTATCTCAGATTCTCCAGCATCTGCAGTCCTACTATCTATGAAAAAGTCACCTTCATTTCAAGGGGTCTGGGTTAAAAATGGTAGCGGACATTTGTTACAATAATGTTGGAGTTCTGCAGCTGGATTCTCAATGTAGGAGATTTCAAGAAACCTGAAATAACACTGCTTATGTAAACAAAAACCAGTGGCTCATGTTAGAGCCAGAATGGTGCTGCCGCTCTGTGGTACTTTTGGGAACTGTAGCTGTAAAGACCTCACTGTTTCAGGGCAGAATTAAATACTGGCTGAGGCAGTGGAGAATGAGGATTGAAATCTTGTGTCCAACCCCCTTCAAACATTTACAGGCAGGAGGGATCACAATCACTTTAAATCTGTGCTGTCTTGTTCCAACTCATAAAGGATCAAGAACAGTTTCTCCCAATCTCTGTCTAGCCTGCTCATGATTTTAAAAAAAATTCTATCAGACCCCCGCTCTTAACATTCTTTTCTCCAAGTAGATCAGTCCCAAGCACTCCAATCTGTTCTCATAACTGAAGTTTCTTATTCCCAGGACCATTTTTATGAAGGTCGTCTTCACTCTTCAAAGCATTTATATCATTTCTTTAGTGTGGTACCCACAACTGTACACAATACTCCAGCAGAGGTCTAACAAATGTTTTATATAAGTTCACTATAATCTCCTTGCCCTTGTGCTCGATGTCCCAATTAATAGTCTCCTGGGCATTGTGTGCTTTATTAGCTGCTGCCTTGACCTGGCTTGCCAACTTCAATGACTGTGATCCTCAAATTCTGATTGCAAGACTATATCTTCCCTCCGACCTAAGTCATTGGTACCAACATGGACCACAAAACCCTCCCCCAGAAAAATGTATTGCAGCTGCTGTCTGACATTTCTGACCCTGGCACTGGGGAGGTAACACACCATTCTGGAGTTGCAGAAGTTCCAGTCTGTTCTGCTAACTCATGAATCCCCTATCACTCCTCCTTTCTTCTCCTCCAATTCTATATATCCAAGCCATTCATAATGCCACAAACGTGGCTCTGACTATACTCTCGGGGAACTATCACCCTGACCAATTTCCAAAATGGATTGCTGATTTGGGAATGACATCTCAGGGGTCTCCTTCATTTCTTTCCTGTTTCTCCTGAACTGCCTGGTCACTGATTGCTTTTTTGCCTCTGGCCTCTTAAGCTGTGGTGTGACCACCCTTCTTGAACATGCTATCTACATAACTCTCAGCCTTGCAGATGTGCCACAGTGATTGCAGCTGCAGCTCAAGCTCTGAAACCTAGAGTTCAAGTTACTGCTGCTGGCAGCACTTCCTGCACATGTTGTCATCTTGGACACCAGTTGCCACATATTCCAGGCCAAACATTCTACTCAACAGAGCCTTGTACCTTTATGTTAATTTAACTCTGTTTTGGATTGCTTTAAATTGGCTCTGACATACCCTTATCCCTGGTATTTCTAAGTTGAACCAACTATACCTACTTATTTAAAAATAATATGGTTTCCTAATTTACAGCAATCTAAAGAAAATTCCTAATGGGTTGTTTCCTCATCTGGTAGAATCTATAATAAGAGGTCATAGTTTTAGGATATGGGGTAGCAGATTTAAAACAGAAATGTAAGGAAATTACTTCTCTTAAACCATCATGAATCTAAGGTTTTGGAGTAGATCTGTAGCTCGGGTTGTGACTGTTGAGGTTGGTTGGCTCGCCGAGCTGGTTTGTTGTTCCGCAGACATTTCGTTACCGTGCTTGGTAACATCCTCAGTGCAGCATAGTTTAGGTTGGATTTGCGGAAGGGCAGTCCTTTCCAGTCTTTGCATCACTGCTTCTGCTATGAGTCCGGAGATGGGCGATCCCATGGGTGTCCCATTGATTTGCTCGTATGTTTGGCCGTTGAAGGTGAAGTGGGTGGTCAGGCATAGGTCCAGTAGTTTAAGCATGTTGTCCTTGGAGATGGTTTCACTGGGGTCGTGTTCGTGTTCTTGTTCTTGTTCAAGTAGTGTTGTCATTGTTTCCCTTGCTAGTAGTATGTCTATTGATGTGAATAGGGCGGTGACATCAAACGATATCATGGTCTCTTCATCTTCTATCTTTATGTCTTTGATGGAGTTGAGGAATTCTTGGGCTGAGTGGATGGAGTGGGGTGATTTGTTGACTAGGTGCTTGAGTCTTCTTTGTAGTTCTCTGGCTAATCTGTGTGATGGAGTGCCTGGTAGGGAGACTATGGGTCTGAGGGGGATTTCTGGTTTGTGCACTTTAGGGAGGCCGTAGAATCAGAGTGTGTTGGTTCCTTCGGGTTTCATTCTTAAGTCTGTTTTGTTGATCTGTCCTGTTTGTTTAAGTCTTTGTAGTGTGTATAGGATTTTGTTGCCTAGTTGTGGTGTCAGGTCAGTTGGTACTGGTTGGTATGTGTTCTCTTCAACGAGCAGTGCTTGTCCTTTGGAGATGTAGTCCTTTTTATTCATTATCACTGTCATGCGCCCTTTGTCTGCAGGTAGTATAGTGATGTTCTTGTCCTTCTTTAATCTGTCCAGGGCTTGTCTTTCCCGTGTGTTGAGGGTGTTGAGTTCCCTCTTTTTCTGGTTAGTGTCGGGACTACTGTCTGTCTTATAGTTTGTTGTGTTTCTTAGTTGATATTGTTGGTCTTGAGTGTGGCTTCCAGTGTAGCTAGCAATTCAGTTTTGTTGGCACCCCTGTAGTTGTAGTTCAACTGCACTGAGGATGTTACCAAGCACGGTAACGAAACGTCTGTGGAACAACAAACCAACTCAGCGAACCAACCAACCTCAACATCATGAATTTGTGGATTTCACTACCCTAGAATGTGGTGGATGCTGGGACATTGAGTAAATTTAAGGTGGAGGTAGATAGATTTTTAATTAGTAACAGTTTGAAAGGTTATGCAGAATGGGCAGGGAAGTGAAGTTGATGTCGAGATGAGATCAACCATGATCATATTAAATGGTGGAGCAGGCTCAAGGGCTGAATTGCTTACTCCTGCTCGTGGTTCTTTTGTTTTACAGCAGTTAACTCACTGAAAAAGAGTAGAAAAATAAATTCAAAAGAACTGTGGATGCTGTAAATCAGAAACAAAAACAGAAGTTGCTGGAAAAGCTCAGCAGGTCTGGTAGCAGCTGTGAAGGAAAAATCAGAGTTAATGTTTCGGGTCTGGTGACCCTTCCTCAGAACCGAGTTCTGAGGAAGGGTCACCGGACCCGAAACGTTAACTCTGAGCTTTTCCAGCAACTTCTGTTTATGTTCTAGAAAAAATAATGCATCTCCTCCCCACTCTCCACCAATACTAGTGCCACTCCCACCCCACCCCACTTTACCTTTTACAGTAAACCTTACTTAAAGTACCTGTTTCCCTTTCTCCCTCTGCACTGAATTCCCAGATTTTTGATTAGGGATAAAATTATGGCTGTACTTAGGGAGGGTATGCCGTGGAGTACATCCAGGGAATTTATTTGAGTGGAACTGAGAAATAAGAAAGGAATGATCGCCTTATTGGGGTTATACTATAGACTCCCCCAATAGTCAGAGGGAAATTGAGGAGCAAAATTGTAAGGAGATCTCAGTTATCTATAAGAATAATAGGGTGGTAATGGTAGGGGATTTTAACTTTCCAAACATAAGCTGGGACTGCCATAGTGTTGAGGGCTTGGATGGAGAGGAACTTAAGTGTGTACAAGAAAATTTCCTAATTCAGTTTGTGGATGTACCTACTAGAGAAGGAGCAAAACTTGACCTTTTCTTGGGAAATAAGGCAGGGCAGGTGACTGAGGTTTCAGTGGGGGAGCACTTTGGGGCCAGTGATCATAATTCTGTTAGTTTTAAAATGGTGATGCAGAAGGATAGATCTGATCCAAAAGTTCAAGTTCTATATTGGAGGAAGACCAAGTTTGACCGTATTAGGCAAGAACTTTCAAAAGTTGATTGGGTGCAGATATTCGCAGGTAAAGGGATGACTGGAAAATGGGAACCATCGAAAATGAGATAACGAGTCCAGAGACACTATATTCCTATTAGGGTGAAGGGCAAGGCTGATAGATGTAGGGAATTCTGGGTGATTAGAGAAATTGAGGTTTTGGTCAAGAAAAAAACGAAGCATATGTCAGGTATAGACAGCAGAGATCAAGTGAATCCCTAGAAGAGTGTAAAGGCAGTAAAAGTATACATGAGGGAAATCAGGAGGAGAAAAGGGGGACGTGAGATTGGTTTGGCAAATAGGATTAACGAGAATCCGAAGGGATTCTACAAATACATTAAGGACAAAGGAGTAACTAGGGAGAGAATAGGGCTCCTTAAAAATCAGCAAAGCCACCTGTGTGTGGAACTGCGGGAGACAGGGGAGATCCAAAACAAGTATTTTTCATCAGTGTTTATTGTGGAGAAGCATATGGTAGATAGAGAAAGTGGGGAAATAGGTAGCGACATCTTGAAAAGAGTCCATACTACAGAGGGTGAGGTGCTGGGTGCCTTAAAATACATAAAGGTGGATAATTCCCCTGGACCTGATCAGGTGCACCCTAGAACTTTGTGGGAAGTAGGGAAGTGATTCCTGGGCTCCTTTCTGAGATATTTGTATCATTGATAGCCACAGGTGAGGTTCTGGAAGACTGGAGGTTGGCTAATTGTGGTGCCATTATTTAAGAAAGGTTGTAAGGAAAAGCCAGGAAATTATAGACCAGTGAGCCTGACATCAGTGGTGGGCAAGTTGTTGGGGCGGATCCTGAGAGACGGGATTTACATGTATTTGGAAAGGCAAGGACTGATTTGGGAGAGTCAACATGGTTTTGTGTGTGGGAAATTGTGACTAATTAACTTGATTGAGGTTTTGAAGAAGTAACAAAAAGGATTGGTGAAGGCAGAGCAGTAGGCATGATCTATATGGACTTCAGTAAGTGTTTCAACAAGGTTCCTCATGTGGTGGACTGGTTAACAAGGTTAGATTGCATGGAATACAGGGAGAACTAGCTATTTGGATACAAAATTGGCTCGAATGTAGGAGACAAAGGACTGTGGTGGAGGGTTGCTTTTCAGATTGGAGGCCTGTGACCAGCAGTGTGCCACAAGGATCGGTGCTAGGTCTGCTGCTTTTTGTCGTTTATATAAACGATTTGGATGTGAACAAAGGAGATAGAGTTAGTAAGTTTGCAGATGACACAAAAATTGGAGGTGTAGTGGACAGCGAGAAAGGTTACCTCAGAGTACAACGGGACTTTGATCAGATGGGCTGATGGGCCAAACAGTGGCAGATGGACTTTAATTTAGATAATTGTGAGGTGCTGCATTTTGGACAGGCAAATCAGGGAGGCTTGTACACTTAATGGTAAGTTCCTAGGGAATGGGGCTGAACAAAGATCTTGGGGTGCACGTTCACTGTTCCTTGAAAGTGGAGTTGCAGGTAGACAGGGTAGTGAAGGTGGCATTTGGTGCCTTTATTGGTCAGTACGTTAAATATTGGAGTTAGGAGGTCTTGTTGCAGCTGGTCAGGACATAGGTTAGGCCTCTTTGGAACAACAAAGATGTTGTTAAACTTGAAAGGGTTCAGAAAAGATTTACAAAGATGTTGCCAGGATTGGAGGGTTTGAGCCTTAAGAAGAGGCTGATTAGGCTGGGCCAATTTTCCCTGGAGCATTGAAGGCTGAGCGGTGACCTTGTAGAAGTTTATGAAATCATGAGGGGCATTGGTAGGGTGAATAGCCAAGGTCTTTTCCCCAGAGTAGGGGAGTCCAAACCTAGAGGGCATCGGTTTAAGGTGAGAGGAGAAAGATTTAAAAGGGACCTAAGGGGCAACGTTTTCACACAGAGGGTGGTGAGTGTATAGAATAAGCTGCCAGAGGAAGTGGTGGAGGCAGGTACAATTACAACATTTAAAAGGCATTTTTTGGGGTCTTTGAATAGGAAGGGTTTAGAGGGATATGGGCCAAATGCTGGCAAATGGGATGAGATTAAGTTAGTCATAGAGTCATGGAGTCATACAGCACAGAAACAGACCCTTCGGTCCAACCAGTCCATGCCGACCATAATCCCAAACTAAACTAGTCCCACCTGCATGCTCCTAGTCCATATCCCTGCATACCTTTCCTATTCATATATTCATCCAAGGTCGACAAACAGGAGGCTGTAAGACCACAGCAAGCCAGGCAGCATCTGAAGGAAAGGAGAAGTTAACCTTTCAGGGTATTACCCTTCTTCAGGACTGGATGTGGGGGTAGGGGGAGCTGCAAATAAAGAGAGGGGAGGAGGGGTGGTGGTGGCATGGTGGTGATAGCCGGACACTGGACTAACCTGGTTGGTTGATGGAAGAGATGAATCAGTTGGTGGCTGGAAGGCAGGGTCAGAAGGTGGAATGGAAGGGAGGAGGTGGGGCTGGAAAGGGAGCTAGGGATGGGTGGGAAGATTATTTGAAATTGGAGAATTTAATGTTGAATCCTTCACGCGGTATGGTGCCCAGGTGGAAGATAAGATGTTGTTCTTCAAATTTGCATTCCAAGTCACTGCAACACTGGAGGAGGAGGAGGAGGATGGACATGTCGGAGGGGGAGTGTGTGTGGGGGGTGGGGAAGGGTGAGTGGGCCTTGAAATGGGCGGTGACCGGGAGGTTAGGTTGGCCATTACGGGCCAGGTGAAGATGCTTCGCAAAACGGTCACCTAGCCTACGTTTGGTCTCAAAGGATGCAATAGATTAGGTTGGAGGAGATGCAAGTGAAGCTCTGTCTCACTTGGAAGGACTGTTTAGGGCCCTGAATGGAGGTGAAAGAGGTGGTGTGTGGGTAGGTGTTGCATGTTTTATGGTTACAGGGGAAGGTACCGGGCAGGTTGGAGTGGTTGGTGGGGAGTGTGGCGTGAACTAAGGAGGTGAAGGGAATGGTCCTTGCGGAAGGCAGAAAGGGGTGGGGAGTGGAAGATGTTCCGGGTGGTGGGGTCTAATTGGAGTTGGTGGAAGTGTTTGAGGATGGTACATTGGATGCGGAGGCTGGTGAGTGGAAAGTGAGGACAAGGGGGACCCTATCTTTATAATGTTTGATGGGGTTGGTTAAGAGCTGTGGAGCAGGGGATGGAAGAGGCGTGGTGGAGGGCTGCCCAGATGACAGAGGGGGGAAAAGAGCGTTGTTTGAAAAAGGTGGACATCCAGGATGCTTGGGAGTGGAATATTTCTTTGACAGAGACGGAGGAATTGGGAAAACGGGATGGAGTTTTGGCAGGATACGGGTTGGGAGGAGGTGTAGTCTAGATAGCTATGGGAGTCTATGGGTTTATAGTGAATGCTGGTCCGTAAACTGATGCCAGAAATAGAAATGGAGAGGTCAAGAAAGTGTAAAGAGGTGTCTGAGATAGACCAAGTGAATTTGAGGGTAGGATGGAAGTTGTTAGCAAAGTTGATGAACTGCTTCAGTTCAGCCTGGGTGCAGGATGCAGCTATTGATGTAACAGCAGGAGGGTTGGGGAACAGTACCGGTGTACTTACCGAGGAAGGACTGTTTGACATAATCAACAAACAGGCAGGCATAGCTGGGGCCAGTGCAAGTGCCCCTGGCAAACTCCTGGATTTGGAGAAAGCGGGAAGAATTGAAGGAAAAGTTATTGCAGGTGAGGACTAGTTTGGCAAGGTGGAGGAGGGCATTGGTTGGGTGGGGGGGTGGAGATGCTGGATGGGATGGGTCTGTTGGAGAGGAAAAAACTGAGGGCCTGTATATTCATCCAAATGTCTTTTAAACATTGTAATTGTACTTGCATCCACCACTTCATCAGGAAGTTCATTCCACATACAAACCATCCTTTCTGATGAAGAGTCTAGGCCCAAAACGTCAGCCTTTCTGCTCCTATGATGCTGCTTAGCCTGCTGTGTTCATCCAGCTTTGCACCATGTCTCGGATTCTCCAGCATCTGCAGTTCCTACTATCTCAGTATAAAACGTTTGCTTCTTATGTCTTTTTTAAAATTTCTCTCATCTCACCTTAAAAAATGTGCCCCCTAATCTTGAAATTCCCTATTTTAGGGAAAAGACCATGCTTCCATGCTGTACAGGTCTATGACTCTGTGTACTTATTTGGCCTCTGACTCACTCAGGCAAAGTCTCCTTTATGCTAACCGGGCCCCTATATTGCCTGTGTGCTTTAAAACTCCCTTTCTTATAAAGAGCTGTGAAGAATCACTTGCCAGCTTTCTGCTGCAGTAATCGACACCTTATTCAGACAAGGGATTTCAGCTGATTGAGAGAACGGCGATGGCTAGGCAGCTTCCTGTTTAACTGGGCTAATTTAACTTTGTTTGAAAAAGATTTTGTTTCACATCCCTTCACTTGTTTTGCAATCACTTTAAATCTGTGCCATCTTTGTCTTGATCCTTTTTTGAACAGTTTCTCCCTATCTCTACTGAATCTGACTTCTACTTTAAAATTGAGCTTGAAAAAGATTTCCACTTTGAATGTATCTATGAATTTCATTCAATCAGCCTCTGTTTCTTCCTCCCTCAGGCAAAGTTTCTGCTCACACTGATTGTGTACCCTTACACAGGCAAAGTGGTACTGTAATATCACTGGACTAGTAATTCAGAGGCCCAATCTAATGCTGTAGCATTTCTGAAGAAGGGCCTAGGCCCGAAACGTCAGCTTTCCTGCTCCTCTGATGCTGCTTGGCCTGCTGTGTTCATCCAGCTCTACACCTTGTTATCTCTAATGCTGTGGCATAGGTTCGAATCCCATCATGGCAGTGGTGGAATTTAAATTCAATGAATAAATCTGGAATTAAAATAGACTCTAATAGTAACCATGAAACCGTTGTTTCTTGTCATTAAAGTCCTTCTGGATTACTCATTTCCTTTAAATAAGGCAATCTGCTGTCCTTTTCTGGCCTGGTCAGTTAGAACCATAGAAATGATACAGCACAGAAGGAGGCCATTTGGCCCAACTTGCCAATGCTGACTGTACCTCTACCCTCGCAATTTCGTATATTTCAATCATGTCAGCCCTCTCTGTTCCAAGGAACACAATGCCAACCTCTCCAATCTCTCCTCGTACCTACAATTATTCAGCTGTAGCAACATTCTAGTAAATCTTCTCTCTCCAGAGCAATTACATTCTTCCTGTTGTGTAAAGTATTGGATTTGAGAGGGTTAATGTTGGAGACTACATTGAGTTCCACCCAATCATATTGACTTGGGCAGGAATAATGCAAAAGATCATAGACTCTCATGGAGTGCTGACCTATATCCACAGACGACCTTTATTATCATAGTAACAATGTCTGATAAAGAAAAGATGATTGATGGCAGCATCCTTCCATCCAGAAATGCCACATCTCTCACCTGTGATTACTGAGCTGTCTACAGACTAGTCAAGCAGTAGCATGACACAGGCACACTCATGGAATCATACTTTCCAATGTCCCAGACACCATGACCGCTGGGTATGTCATATCCCAAAAGAGATGGCAGCACAGTCCTGTGGCATCTATCGATAACAGTATTATCATCAAGCCAGGGAACCAGTGTTCAAAGAATACAGGAGGGATGCCAGAAGCAGAAAGAAACAAACATAGAAATCAGAAGTAGGTCATTCAGCCCTTCAGGCATGTTCTGCTATTCAATATGATCATAGATGATCTTCCATCTCAATACCATATTCCTGCTTTCTCCCCATACTCCTTGGTGCCTTTAAAACTCTAAAAAGTGTATCTATCTCTTTCTTAAATGTATTCAGTGACTTGGCCTCCGCAGGCTTTTGTGGTAAAGTATTTGCAGTTCACTATCCCCTTAGTGAAGAAATTGTTCCTCATCTCAGTTCTTAATGGTCTACCAGTATCCTGAGACTGTGTGCCCTGGTTCAAGACTCTCTCACCAGGAAAAACATCCTCCAACCCTGTTGGAATTTTACACCTTTCAATCAGATCCACCCTCATCTTTCTAAACTCTAGTAAATTAAAAGTCCACTTGAACCAATTTCTTCTCATAGGTCAGCCCTGCCATGCCCAGTATCAGCCTAGTGAACCTCTGCTGCATTCTTTCTCTGGCAAGTATATCCTTTCTTAGGTCGGGAAACCAAAACTGCATGCAATACTCCAGGTGTAATCTCAACAAGGCCCTGTATAACTGTTGTAAGACATCCCTACTTCTGAACTTAAATCCTCCTGTAATGAAGGCTAATATGCCATTTACCTCCCCAGTTGCTTGCTGCACCTGTCTGTATCCTTTCACTGACTAGTGTACAAGGCCACCTATTCTTTTACATCAACACTTCCCAATATATCATCATTTAAATAATACCCTTTTCTGTTTTTCACACCAAAGTGTACAACTTTACATTTATCCACATTGTACTGCATCTGTCATGTGTTTGCCCACTCACTCAACTTGTCTAAATCACCTTGAAGCCTTCTTGCATCCTCCTCACATCTCACTATCCCACCCAGTTTTGAGTCCTAACAATGAGGTATCAGTCTGGTGAAGTTAAAACACAAGGCTAATTGCATGTTAAGCCATGTAAGCAGCATGTGATAACAATTAAAATAAAACAGAATCAAGCGATCAGGTCGAAACTCTGCAGTCCACAACCAATCATGGACAGTGGTGGACAATGAAAGAACTAACAGGAACGGGACAAGGCTCTATAAATATCCCAATCAATGACACGAAGGTGCAAATGACAAAGCTGATACATTTGTATCCACCTTCAGCTAGAAGTACTAATTGGGTGATCCATCTCATGCTCCTCCTGAGATCACCAATATCAAAGATGTCAGTCTTCACCTAATCCAGTTCACTAAATGTGATATCAAGAAAATGCCTCGAGCTCCAGAACTATTTGTGCCCTGTGCCAAGTGTTCCAGCAGACCTAGAAAACTAGCATTTACCAAGAAAAATGAAAAAAAAAATGCCCAGTATTCCTGTTCCTAAAAAGCAGGACAAATTAAACCTGCCAATTCCCCACCAAATACCCTCCTCGTCCCCTCCACCCACCCCCTCCCAACTGTCTACTGTCGATCGTCAGCATGTGAAAGAAGGTATCATAGACAATGTTATCAAGCAGCACTCTCTCAGCAATAAACTGCTCTTAGATGGTCAGTTTAGTTTCCATCAGAGCCAATTAGCTGCTGCCTGAATTATTGGTCTAAAAATGTACAGGTGAGGTGAGAGTGGTTACCATTGGCATCAAGGTAGAATTTGACCAATGATGGCATTAAGGAGCTCTCACAAAACTGGAGTCAAAGGGATATCAGGTGAAAGTTCTCCATTGGTAAAGGCATACCTAGACAAAAGAAAGGCAGCTGTAGTTGTTGCAGATCAGTCATCTCAATGGTTGGACATCTTTGCAGGAATTCCTCAGGGTGACGTCCAAAGCTCAACAATTTTCAGCTTGCAGCGACTTCTGTAAGTGATTACCTCACTATCACAAGGACTCAGCAATAGCGCCATCAAGCACATGAATAAAGTGAACAAGGCTATTTAATCATGCACTAACAAGGGCTCTTGGGCCTGTACTCATGTCCCACCTGCTCCATATGTGCATCGTAACACATTTGACAGGTTGTTTACAAAAAAAAACACATCCTAACACAGACTGGAATTGAGCGTTTGAACAGCTGTGCCACTCTGGTCTGCCTAGATGTCTGTTTATCGACAACGACAAGATTGTGAAAAGTCTGCAATGAGACAAAATTCCACGATAGACTGAGAGAATGGGACTGACTAAATTAGTCCATGGCTAGCTAATATTGACTCAGTGGGGTGAATGGTCACCTTCTGGAGAATACTGAATGAATTATGTCCACCACATGGTGCAACCTCAAATCTTGCAGATGGTATAGGCCAAGATATTGAGTTTATTTAATTTATTCATCCACAATGTCGGCACTGCTGACTAGGCCAGCATTATTGTCAATCCCTAATTGACTTTGACAAAGTTGTGGTAAGGAGTCTCTTGATCCCCTGAAGTGCATGAATTGTAGGTGCAGCCATGGTGCTGTTGGGAAGTGTTCCAGGATTTTAACCCAGAATAAGTAAGGGAAGGATGTTATATTTCCAGGTAAGGATGGTAAGTGACTTGAAAGGGAACTTGGTGTTCGCATAGTGTCTGTTGTGCTTGTCTTTCTAACTAGTCAAGACTGCAGGTTTGAAAGCAGCTGTCAAAGGAGCCTTGGTGAGTTATTGTAGTACATCCTGTAGATTGTACACACTGCTGTCACTGTGTGTTGGCGGTGAAGGAAATAAATGTTTAATTTGATGTTTGGGATGCCAATTGGGTGGGCTGCTTTATCCTTGATGGTATCGAGACTGTTGAGTGTTATACGTGCTGCATTCATCCAAGCAAGTGAGGAATATTTAATCACACTCCTGGCTTTCATCTTGTACGTGGTGGACAGGTTCTGGGCAGTCATGACTTAGCTTAAAATTCCCAGCCTCTGACTTGCTCTGGTGGCTACAATATTTATATTGCTGGTCCAATTCAGTTTTTGGTTAATGGCAACTTAAGAATATTGATAGTACAGGGTTCAGTGATGGCAATTCCATAGAATGTCAAGGGAAAGTAGTTAGATTCTCACTTGTTGGTGAATTGCGTAGAATTTTTGTAGAGTGTTATTTGCCACTTATCAAGCAAACAAATGTTATCCAGGTTTTGCTTCACATGCATATGGACTGTTTTAGTATCTGAGGAGTCACATGGTGATGAACATCATGCGATCATCAGCAAACATCCCTATTTCTGACCTTACAAATGAAGGGAATGTCATTGATGAAGCAGCTGAAGATGGTTAAACACTACTCAGAAGTGTGCTGGGACTGAGATAAATGATATCCCACAATCACCACCATATGACTTCAATCAGTGGAGTTCTTCTGACAATTTCCATTGACACTAGTTTTGCCAGGGTTCATTGATGCCATACTCTTTCAAAAGGAGGCTTGATGTCAAAGACAGTTACTATTCACCTTCCTTCTCTTGTTCATGTTCAGGGAAAGGCTGTAATTAGGAGCTGCTTGGCTCTGGTAGAACCCAAACTGAGCATCAGTTATTGCTATGCAATTGTTGCTTGATTGTGCTGTTTATGACACCTTCCATCATTTTTCTGATGATCAAGAGTAAACTGATGGAATAGTAGTTGACCAGGTTGTATTTGTGTACAGAACATAGACAATTTTCTACATTGTCAGCTGGATGTCAGATTCATAGCTGCAGTGGAATAGCTTGACGAGAGTGTGGCTCTCTGTGGAGTACAGGTGTTCAGTACTATTGCTGGAATTTTACCAGGGCTCATAGCAATATCCACTGTTTTCATCTATTCCTTGATATCAAAGACGAGAATTTGTGATGCTGGGGACCTTGGGAATAGGCTAAGTGTAGCATCCATTCAGCACTTCTAATTTACGATGGTTGCAAATACTTCAGCCATGCTTTTGCACTCATGTGCTGAGGTCTCCCCATCATTGCCAATGGAAATATTTGTGGAGCATCCTCTTTCATTGAGTCATTTAATTGTCCACCATTCATGACTAATTGTGGCAGGACTGCAGAGGTATATCTGATTTATTGGTTGTAGGATTATTTAGTCCTGTCTACTGTATGCTGTGTTGTAGCTTCACCAGGTTGTCACCTCATATTTACGCATGCCTGGAGCAGCACCTGGAATGTCCTTCTGCTGATCTATTTCCCCAATTGCTGGTCCATAGTACCTCAGTTTTGAGCTGCTGGGCCTATATTAGATCTGTTCTTGTAGATTTGCTCACTGAGCCCGTGTTTGATTGCAGACATTTTGTCACTCTGCTAGGTTACATCATCAGTGCACCTCTGGTAAAGCGTTGGTGTTCTGTCCTGTTTGTTATTTATAAGGCTCAGTTTTCTGGGGTGGTTGGCATTACTTCAGGTTCTGTTTTTCAGTGGTTTGTATATGGGGTCCAATTCAATGTGTTTGTTGATGGAGTTCAGGTTGGAATGCCAGGCCTCCAGGAATTCCCTGGCATGTCTCTGTTTGGCTTGTGCTATTACGGATGTGTTGTCCCAGTCGACATTGTGTCCTTCTTTGTCCGAGTGTATTGAGACCAATTAGAACTGGTCATGTCTCTTGGTGGCTAGCTGGTGTTTGAGAATCCTTGTCAGTTTTCTTCCAGTTTTGCCTATGTAATGTTTTTCAAAGTCATTGCATGGTATTTTGTATATTGCATTAGTTTTATTGGTTGTGGGTATGGGATCCTTTACATTGATCAGTAGCTGTGGCAGGGTGGCTGTTGGTTTGTGGGTTGCCCTCATACCTAGGGGTCTGAGCAGTCTTGTGGTCATTTCTGAAATGTCTCTGATGTATGATATGGTGACTAGTGTGTCTGGCTGTGTTGTGTCTTCTTGTTGTGGTCTGTCACGGAGGTAACGGCAGATTGTGCTTTTTGGGCTGCTGCATCAGGATGTTATTCGAATGAGCCATAACACACTGCAGCAACCCGGAATTGCGCAAAGCAGAACAGGAGCACTTATACTGAGTTTTTAAAAGGAATGGATATCCAAATAGTACAACCCACTGTTACCTCTACAACAGACCACAACAAGAGGACACAGTACGGCCAGACACGCTAGTCACCCTACTGTACATCAGAGACATATCACAGAGAAATGACCACAAAACTACTCAGACCCCTAGGTATCAGGGCAGCCCACAAACCAATAACCACCCTGCCACAGCTATTGACAAACGTAAAGGATCCCATACCCACAACCAATAAAACTAACGTAATATACAAAATACAATGCGATGACATTACATAGGCCAAACTGGAAGAAAACTGACAATAAGGATACATGAACACCAGCTAGCCACTAGGAGATATGACCAGTTCTAACTGGCCTCAATACACTCGGGCAAAGAAGGACACAAATTTAACCAGGACAACACATCCATAATAGCACAAGCCAAATAGAGACATGCCAGGGAATTCCTGGAGGCCTGGCATTCCAACATGAACTCCATCAACAAACACATTGAACTGGACCCGATATTACAAACCACTGAAAAACAGAACCGGAAATAATGCCGACCACCCCAGCAAACCGAGGCATATAAATAACAAGTGGGACCAAACACCAATGCTTCACTGGAGGCACGCTGATGTTGTTACCCAGCTGGGTGATGAAATGTCTGAAATCAAACGCACTGGCTCAGTGAGTAAGTCTACAACCTCGTCTACAACCTCATCTACAACCCGAGCTACAAATCTTCTCAAAAACTTAGCAAGGTGGTAGTGCCACACAGTATGATGAAAGGTATCTCGACATGAAGATGGAAGTTTGTCTCATTAAGGATTATGCAGTGATCACTCCTACTAGTATTGTCATGGGCAGATACATCTGTGCTGAGAGATAAGGCAGGATGAAGTAATGAAGGATATTTCATTCCTCTTGGTTTCCTCACCACCAGACACACAACTAGTTTAGTATAATGTCCTTCTGCACTCTCCCTGCTCAGGTTAGTAGTGGTGCTACCAAGTCAATTTCCTCTCAATGGTGTTCAGCATGGAGGAGTTCTCTTTCATCAGATAAAGATAGGCAGTATGTGGTATTCAGCAGGCGGTGTCCTTTCCCTTTGACCTAATGCTATAAATCTTCATTGTGTTTGGAGTCTGAGGAGGACATCAAGGGCAACTCCCTCACAACTGTATACCACTGTGTCACCACCCGTGCCCTGCTGGAGGTAACCAGGGTTGGCAATGGTGGTGTCTGAGACATAGGTTTTAATAGTGACATAGGTTTTAATAGTATGACTCTGTCAGACTATTGTTTAACTAGTATGTGGGACAGCTCTCCCAAATTTGGCACAGACCGCCAGGGAGGGTTTGCAGTGGGTGAGCCATTGTCATTTAAGTAGTCCAGTGGCCTGTCCATTTTCATTCCTTTTAGATTTCATAGCAATTTGACACAAGCGAGTGGTTTGCTTCAGTGTTGCAGAACGCCATTGAGAGTCAACCAATTTTTTGCAGATCTGGATCAGATTCAGTTCAGGTACAGATGGCAGATTTCCTTCACTTGCAGGCATCAGTGGACCAGCTGAGTTATTACAACTGACAATATTTGGATGGTCACCATAACTAAGATCAGCATTTAATAATGCCAACTGAACTTCAGCTACCAAGATGGGATTTGAATCTATAATCACGCAGCGTTTATCTGGGTAACTGAATAACATCATCAGCTCCCCTTAAAAGTAAAATGCCCCATTGCCTGAGATGGCCTTGATTGTTGTCTCTGGTTGTTTGAGGTCAACAGGTCTCCTCATAAGTGGTAAAAACCGAAAGAACTGCAGATGCTGTAAATCAGGAACAAAAACAAAGTTGCTGGAAAAGCCCAGGTCTGGCAGCATCTGTGAAGGAAAAAACAGAGTTAATATTTTGGGTCTGGTGACCCTTCCTCATAAGTGGTAGTTGCATCTATTTGGCTTCAGTCACTGGAGGAACTGAGGTCACTGGCAGGGGGCTGATCAGCCTCAGAACACCCCAAGAGTAGCTTCTGTAAGAGGCTGACTATACCTCCTTCTCTTAGCACGTGATAACCTCCTTCCTGACAACTAGAGCATGCCACATGCAGAAGGATCTGCTGCTTTGAGCTTGTTGCCACCATGATGGTATGGCCTGAGCACTTATCATTCATGGACTCCATTTACATAGCTCACCGCCGCAGAAAGACAGTCAACATCATCAAAGCACCCATCACACCCTGATAATGACCTCCTACAACCTCTTCCATCAGGCAGAAGATATAGAAGGCTGAACACAAGCACAAGCAGGTTCAGGAACAGCTTCTTTCCGACTGTTATCAGACTGTTGAATGGACTGTCGCCTCACATAATATAACCTGCAATATAACCTGTATGCCTCTAAGTCTTTTTGATCTGTACATCCTTTGCTTGCTGTGTTCTGTCTGTACCGCTCGTAAACAAAGCTTTTCACTGTATTTCAGTACAGGTGACTATAAAATCAATCAATCGAAAAGGTGACTAAGGTAGTGGACAGGGGAATTTAAATGGATGTTGTTTGCATGGATTTCCAGAAAAAATTGATAAAGTCCCACATAAGAGGCTGTTAACTAAAGTGGAAACCAACGAATTGAGAGCAAAATCACTGATGTGGCTGGGAAATTGGTTGAGTGGCAGGTGATAAAAGTAAGATAATAGATAGGCACTCAAATTGGCATGATGTGACCAGTGGTGTCCCTCAGGATCTGTATTAGGGCCTCAATTATTCACATTATTTATTACGACTTGAATAATAGCATGCAAAGTCCACTGTCATATGTCCAAATTATGAAGGGATATCGACAGACTAAGTGATTGGGCATAACTGTGGCAGATGAAATTCAATGTATGCAAGGTTGTGTGTTTTGGCAACTGGAGGTTGTGTGTTTTGGACCAAAAATGGATAGATGAGAGTACTTTCTAGATAGTGAGATGTTAAATACAGTTGATGTTCAAATAGAGTTGGGAGGTGTCGGGTGTATAATCTTTAAAATCTCACAAATAAGTGCAGAAAATGATCAAGAAAGCTAATAGAGGGCAGGCGTTTATGTTTAGAGGATTGGAGTATAAGGATGTAGAAGTTATACAAGACCCTGGTTAGAAAACACTTGGAGTACTGTGCTTAATTCTGGGCACTGAACCTCAGGGAGGATATATTGGCCTTGGAGGATGTATAACCTAGGTTTACAAGAATGACACCTGGATTTTTGGAGTTAAGTTATGAAGGAAGATTACACAATTAGGCATCTTTTCTCTAGAATTTAGATGCTTAAGAGGTGATCTCACTAAGTCTTCAAAATATGAAAAGACAGGGTTGATAAAGATAAGTTATTTTCACTGATTGGGGATTCTAGAACAGGGCAACATAGTCTGAGAAATAGGACCAGACCGTTCAGAGGAGATGTTAGGAAGCAATTCCACACACAAAGGGCGATAAAGGTTTGGAATTCTCTTCCACAAAAGACAGTGCTGATCAGTAATTAATCTTAAATCTGAGGTCAATAAATTTTTGCTTTGCAAAGGTATTAAGGGATAAGGACCAAAGATAGGTATATGGAGTTAGGCCACAGATCAGCCATGATTTTTCTTCAATTTTCACTTATGAGACGTGGGCATTTATTGCCTGTGTCCATTTGCCTTTCCCTTGAGAATGTGGTGGTGAGCTGCCTTGAACCTCAGCAGTCCATGTTTTACAGATAAACCCACAATGCCATGAGGAAGCAAATTCCAGGATTTTGGCTCAGTGACAACGAAGTAACAACGATATACTTCCAAGGCAGGGTGGGTGAGTAACTTGCAGAGGGTCTTGCAAGTGGTGGTGTTCCCATGTATCTGCTGCTGTTGTCCTTAGAGGTGGAAGTGGTCATTGGTTTGGAAGTTGCTGCCTAAGAATCTTCTGGTGAATTTCTGTAGTGCATTTTGTAGATATTACACACTGCCGCTACTAGGTGTCATTGTTGGAGGGAGTGGTATTTTGTGGATATAGTGCTAATCAAGCAGTCTGCTTGGTCCTGAATGGTGTCAAGCTTCTTGAGTGTTGTTGGAGCTGCATCCATCCAGGCAAGCGGGGGGTATTCGATTACACTTGTAACATGTGCCTTCTAGATGGTGAGCAAGCTTTGGGGAGTCTCGCTGCAGTATTCCTAGCCTTTGACCTGCCCTTGTAACCAATGTATTTATATGACTAGTCCAGTTCAGTTTCTGGTCAATGGAAGGTCCAGGATGTTGATAGTGGGGGATTCAATGAAGGTAACACCATTAAACGTCGAGGGGCATTGTTTAGATTGTCTCTCTTTGGAGATGCATTTTGTGTGGCATTTTTTTTTTTGCCACTTCTCAGCCCAAGCCTGGATATTGTCCAGATCTTGTTGTGTTTAAACATGGAATGCTTCCGTATCTGAGGAGTTGCGACTGGTGCTGAACATTGTGCAATCATCGGCAAACATCCCTACTTCTGACCTTATGATAGAAGGGAGGTCATTGATGAAGCAAGTGAGGATGGTTGAGCTGTTATCATTTGCACTGATGTGCTGCGCCCTTCCATCATTGAGGATGGGGATATTTGTGGAGTCTCCTCCTCCAGTGAGTTGTCTAATTATCCACTACCATTCACAACTGAATGTGGCAGGACTGCAGAGCTTAGATCTGATCTTTGGTTGTGGGATTGCTTTCCTCTGTCCGTTACTTACTGCTTATACTGTTTGGCACGTGGTCCTGTTAGGTGGCTTTACCAGGCTGATACTTCATTTTCAGGTATGCCTGGTGCTACTCCTGACATGCCCTCCTGCACTCTCCCTTAAACCAGAGTTGATCCCCTGGGCTTGATGGTAATGGTTGAGTGAGAGATATACTGGGCCATGAGGTTGCAGATTGTGCTGGAGTACAATTTTGCTGCTGTTGATGGCCCACAGTGCCTCATGGATGTCCAGTCTTGGGTTGCTAGGTCTGTTTGAAGTCTATCCCATTTAGCACAGTGATAGTGCTACATAGCAAGGTGGAGGGTATTCTCAATGTAAAGTGGAGACTTCATCTCCACAAGGACTGTGCGGTGTTGACTCTTACCGATATTGACATGGACAGATGCATCTGCAGCTGGCAGATTGGTAAGGATGAGGTCAGATATGTTTTTTCCTCACCATCTGTTGCAGACCCAGTCTAGAAACAATGTCCTTTAGGACCTGAGATTGTAGGAACTGCAGATGCTGGAGAATCTGAGTTAACAAGGTGTAGAGCTGGATGAACACAGCAGGCCAAGCAGCATCAGAGGAGCAGGAAAGCTGATGTTTCGGGCTCTGA
>NC_063352.1:49041668-49061087 GCF_021869965.1 Rhincodon typus | reverse complement strand
ATGCTGCTTGGCCTGCTGTGTTCATCCAGCTCTACACCTTGTTATCTCCTTTAGGGCCTGACCTGCTCGAACAGTAGTGCTATTGCTGAGCCATTCCTTGTGGTGGACATTGAAATCCCCCACCCAAAGTACATTTTGCACCCTTGTCACCCTCCATGCTTCCTCAAAGTGTTGCTCAACATGGATGAGTACTGATTCATAAGCCGAGGGAAGTTTCCTTGCCTATATTTAACCTGAAACATTGAGGGATCCAGAGTCAATATCGACAACTCCCGGGGCAACTCCCTCACGACTGTATACCACTGTGCAGCCACCTCTGCTGGTTCTGTCCTGGTAGAGCAGGACATATCCAGGGACAGTGTCTGGGAAATTGTTTGTAGGGTACGAGTGTTGCCATGAGTTAGGACTGTGTCATGCTGTTGCTTGATTTATCTGTGAGTCAGCTCATCCAATTTTGGAGCTAACCCCAGATATTAATGAGGAGGACTCACCAGAGTGGTATGGTGGCTCATTGGTTAGCACTGCTGCCTCACAGCGCCAGAAATCTGGGTTCGATTCCAGCTTCAGGTGGCTGTCTGTGGACTTGGCACATTCTCTCCCCGTGTCTGTGTGTGTTTCTTCTGGCTGCTCCGGTTTCCTCCTACAGCCCAAAGATGTGCAGGTTAGGTGGATTGGTCATGAAAAATGCAGCGTTACAGGGATAGGGTGGGGAGTGAGTCTGGGTGGGATTCTCTCTGGAGAGTAGGCATTGACCTGTTGGGCCTAATGGCCTGTTCCCATACTGTAGGGATTCTATAACTGCAGGGTCAACAGGGCCGATTTTTTTTGCCAATATCGTTTCTGGTGATTAGGTCAATGTGGATGGTATGTCTGGCTTTGCTTCTGTGTTGAAACTTCATAGTGATTGATGTAACTGTGTGGCTTTCTAGGCCATTTCAGTTGAAAGTCAACCACGTTGCTGTGAGTCTGGAGTCACCTGTAGGCCAGTCTGAAGGATGGGAAATTTCTTTCCCTGAAGGACATTAGTGAACCAGATTTTATTTTTCTCCTGACAATGGTTTCATCAGTAGATTCTTAATTCCAAATTTTTTATTGAATTCAGATTCCACCATCTGCCATGGCAGGATTCAAACCCAAGTTCTCAGAATATTAGCTGAATTTCTGGATGAATAGTCTAGCAATAATACCATTAGGCCACTGCCTTCCTGATCTCATTGAATGGTGGAACAAGCTCGAGAGGCTGAAAAACCTACTCCTGTTCCTATATTCCTCCCATTCTCCCTATCCCTGGCATGGTGGCTCAGTCTTTAGCACTGCTGCCTCACAGTGCCAGGGACCTAGGTTCAATTCCACCCTCAGTCCGTGTGGAGTTTATACATTTTCCCTGTGTCTGCATTGGTTTCCTCCCACAGACCAAAGATGTGCAGGTTAGTTGGATTGACCATGCGAAATTGCCCATAGTGTCCTGGGATATGCAAGTTAAGTGGATTAGCTGTAGGGAAATGCAAGGTTACAAGAATAGGGTGGGTCTGGATGGGATGCTCTTTGGAAGGTTGGTATGTAATTGATGGGCCAAATGGCCTGACTTCCACTGTAGCAATTTTATGAATGTTCTTCTCCCAGTGTTTGTGACTCTGTGAAACATAGAAACCAGGGGCAAAATAGGCCATTTGGCCCTTTGAACCTGCTCTGCCATTTAATATGATCATGGTTGATCATCCAACTTAGTCCCATGTTCCTGTTTTATCCCCATTCCCTTTAACCTAAAGAACGATATCTAACTACTTCTTGAATATTTTCAATGTTTTGGCTTCAACCACTTTCTGTGATAGTGAATTCCACAGGCTGTCCATTTTCTGGATGAGGTGACTGTTTCAAAATGAGGTTGGTGCTTTTCATATTCGCTCAGAAGATGACTACTTCACTTGTTATGTGGAAAGAGCAGATGGTGCCCATGAGTAAATAGTTGGATTTCACCATATGAATGTTGATTCTATCCTCAATCATATGCTTGGATTCAGTAACTGTGTGGACAAGTTAATATGACATGTTGTAAATTATTCTGACATTTTGCAGTGTTCATTCAGTCAGATGCCACACCCTCCCAAGCTGTTTGCTAATAGATTGGTTCCTGAGAACAAAATGTTGCCCTATGATGACAGACTGAATTCTATATCCTCTGTAATTTAGAAGAGAGGTAGGTGATTTCATTAAAAATTCCTTGATAGACACATAGGCATTTTAGGAGCTCCCCCCAGGATATACTCAGGGATGGTGGTGATTGTGCCTAGGACATTGCCTGTAAGTTGACGATTCCATGAGAATGTCTCTGTCACGTGGTTTGACCAGTCAGTGGGACAGCTCTATCAAATTTGGCCCTAGCCCCTAGGTATTAATGAGGAGGACTTTGCAGGTCACTGGGATGGGTATGTGGTTGTCACTTCCAGTATCTGAGTCACTGTTGCAAGATCTGAATGGTTGCAATCTTCTTTGAATTTTCTGTAATGGTCTATATAATGAATTTATTAGGCTATTTTAAAGAGAGGTTAAAAGAACTAAACACATTGGTGCTACCGCAAAATTAAACAATAGTTTGCTGTATTTTATATAAAATATATAGTACTTTCTCTATCCACAAGAGGTCACTGTAAGACCCTCTCAACCAAATTTAAAGGATTGGTCATTTTTCAAACGTTAATGGAAACAGCCTCTAATTTATTATTATGATCCATTATAAGTCAAATTAATGGAGCAAAGGAGTATTCAACAAATGTTTAAATATACATTTACACTACATTTGGACTGATAAGACATGGTATAGTGAAATGTAACATGAACCCAATATTGCCACCTGATTTGATAGCAGAATAGCGGAAGGATCAAAACTCCCAAAGGGAAATACAGTACTCTCACTGTTTGCCACTGAGTTAATTTGGGCTAACACTCACATGGTCAATATCAGTGCCAAACCAGATCTGCTTCACACTATCACTAAACTTATGAGCAGCTGCACATTAAAAATCACAGACAAGAACGTGTTTTTTTTTGTAAAGTATTCTTGGTTTGTATTTTGCACAAAAAAAGTTTGCTTTCCAACTAAACATTAAAATAATTGCACCTGCATTGCTGCCCTCCCCAAGCTATAAAGGATATTATTCTGCATAACGTGTCCACAGAAGGTTACACCCCTCAGCAGCTCATGCCATGAAGTCCTTTGATTGAGATGATTGACCTCCAATAATCACAGCCATCCTACTTTGTGCAAGATATGATTCTAACCAGCAGAGAGTTCTCTCCCAATTCCCATTGACCCCATTTTTGCCAGACTTCCATGATGCCACACTCAATCAAATGCTGCCTTTACGTTTAAGGCAGACACTCTCACTTCACCTCTGCAGTTCAGCTCTCTTGTCCATGTTCGGACAAAGACTTTATGCGATCAGGAGCTGAATAACCCTAGTGGAACCCAAACTGAGTATCAATAAGCAGGTTATTATGAAAAAAATACTTGATAACACTATTGACAACCCCTTCCATCATTTTACGAATGATTAAGAGTAGATGGGCAGGCCAGTATTTGGTCAGGTTCGAATTAGGAACATTGGAACAGAAATAGCCATTCAGCCATTCATCCCTTCTCTTGTTGAAGTGGCAGTAGCCATTATTTTTAAATTGTATTCCTGGGTTCTAAGACTCCCAAAGTGGGGAAATATCTTACTTGCATCTATCCTGTCAATCCCTTTGAAGTGTTTTGCAGGTTTCAATAATAGCCATGATGTGGAGGTGCCAGTGTTGGACAGGGGTGGACAAAGTCAGAAGTTGCATGATACAAGGTTATAGTCCTTCAGGTTTATTTGAAATCACAAGCATTTGGAGTGCTGGTCCTTCATCTGGTGAAGTGAGATCATCTCTCATTCTTTGATTTTTCCTGCTTTTTGTGAAAAGCATGTACCTGGGCAATTTTATACATTACAGAAGAGATGCAAGTGTTGTCGTGGGACTTGAACATGTTTGTTAGGATGCCCCTAATTCTGGAGCTTGAGTTGTCTGCACTATATTCAGGATGTTGTTAGGGCTCACGGCCTTTGCAGTATCCATTATCCTGAACTGTTTCTTGATGTAACTTGCAATGAACTAAAATGCCCGAAGACTGATATCTTTGATGCTAGGGACTCAGGAGAGATGGTTCATTCTCTCAAAACTTCCCACTAATGTTGTTGCAAATGTGTCACTATTGACTTCTGTAGTTAAGTGTTGGCCTCCCCATTGTTAAGGATGGGGCTATTTGGGCAGCCACCTCTTCCAGTGAATTGTTCAGTTGTCCACCACCATTCTCGATTGGATGTGACAGGACTGCAGAGCTTAGATCTGATCTGTTGATTGTGGAATTGCTTAGCCCTGAGTGTTGCTCCATGCTGATTCCACCGTTTGGCAGACAAGTCCTGTTTTGTGTCTTCACCAGCCTGAACATCTCATTTTTAGGTATGCTAGTACTGCTGCTGGCCTGAACCAGGCCCACAAAGGGAGAGGTGCACAAGATGTAAAACTCTGCTGCCATGCCTGCTGGGTGACCCAAGCTCAATTTCCATGTTTTGGCATCAATGCCACTCAAAGGGCCTCCTTGCTCTTCAGTGTGCTTGCACATGAGTGCATAGTCTCTGCTGCAAGACCATGTTCCTGCACTCACAATCTGATTGTCCTAGAGCAAAGCCCCAGTGCAAACATTAGTTTTGTCAGCCAGGGTTCGTTGTGTGTGATATCTGTCTTTGGTGGCTCTCTCTCCTTCCCAACACAGGCATTTACCCACTAAAGGATTGCAGGAGTCACGCTTACATGGTGGAGTGGACCGGGGAATCCGGGAGGAGCAGACCTTGCAACAATAATGAGTCCTGGGCAGCTGGAGGATTAGACAGGACAGAGAGGAGGCCCATCTCGCCACACTCAGTCATTCAAAACTCCTCCTCAGCAACAGGAATCTCCAAACCACTGTAGTCCAGGGAGGAGTGAGGAAGTGGGAAAGTGACTT
The DNA here is from genome assembly GCF_021869965.1 of Rhincodon typus. Classification (NCBI taxonomy): domain Eukaryota; kingdom Metazoa; phylum Chordata; class Chondrichthyes; order Orectolobiformes; family Rhincodontidae; genus Rhincodon; species Rhincodon typus. Next base: position 49,056,061 of record NC_063352.1, on the reverse strand, counting down.
TGAAAGTGAGTAAGTGTGTATGAGAGTAAGAGAGAACCCTGGGACTGGGAGTGAGCTGGACACTTGCACACACAGAATGAGGGTACTTGGTGAGCAGACACAGGCACAAGCACTCTTCTTCTCCTCCCTTTCCAAAAATCTATCCAAATACTGGTGTGGGAGATGAGGAAAACCTCAGTTAAAAGGCAACCGATTTCCACTAGCCACTGTTGTATGATTTTCACCAAAGCCAGCTCAGAATATGCAGCAGCATCACTGGTGAACATAGGGTTGGTGTTACATAAACCCAGCTCCTTAACTTGGCCCTGATTTCCTGTCTTCCACAGGTGATCAGGGTTTGTGACCTAGCCTGTCTTTCTTTAGCTCTGTTTCTTGAATGAAAATGATTTTACTTTCACTTGGCTGGTTGGCACTTTTACATGATCAATTTCATTAATTACTCACTTCTTAAAAAATTATCAATTCATTCCTTTGGCAATTTTTTTGTTTCAATCAGCAGTTTGTTTACATTTTCTTCAAAATATTCTAAGCAAGGCTGGAGGAGTGGACTGTCACTCCAATCCCACATCATAGGTCACAACATAAAATAAAATACTTTTCCCAGTTACCAAGATGGCCAATTAAATACCTTAACAATATCAGATTTTAAATAACCAGTTGTAACAATCAAAACCAAAAGAACTGCGGATGCTGTAAATCTGAACCAAAAACAGAAATTGCTGGCAAAGCACAGCAGGCCTGGCAGCATCTGGCAAAAAATCAGAGTTAACGTTTTGGGTCGAGTGACCCTTCTTCAGAACTCGGGTTCTATCAATCAGATGTCTTAATAAGCATAATTATCAATTTATTATCAAAAGAAACATATTCAATAATATGCAATAATTGGTAAACATACACAGAATGATAGACATATAAATGCTTATCTCTCCAAGTATCATCAAAACAGACAGTCACACACATGCACCCTCTTCAGGAAACAAATAAATATACTCTGCAAAGGTTGGCTGTCTGTAAAATAAACTTTTGCCAATGGGTTTTTCTTGAAGACAAAATAAGTCTGTTGCTGTAATGTTTTGGTTGGTATAGTGAAGTCACTAATTACAGACATTGTCACTAAAGTCTTGCAGACACATCTTGCTCAGGAAATACATTCTTGAAATGTTTAGAGCATAAGATGTAGGAACAGAAGTAGGTCATTCGACCCATTGAGTCTGCTCCACCATTCAATGAGTTCGTGGCTGATCTGATCATCCTTAATTACACTTTAACCCTTGATTCCCTTACTGATTATAGATCGGTCTGTCTCGGCTTTAATGACCCAGCCTCGACAGCCCTCTGGAGATTTACTACCCAGAGAGAAAAAAAATCATCCTCCCCTCTGTCTTAAATTGGTGACCCCTTACTCTGTGATAATGCCGTCTGATAAAAGGCTCCCACAAAGGAAACAACCTCTTCGAATCTGCCCTGACATGTCCCTTGAGAATTTCATAGTCCCCCAAACTTATACAGACTGTTTCTACTACTTCTCAAATCCACAAACAGGACTTCCCAGACAGAGCCATTGTTTCTGCCTGTTCCTGTCCCATGGAGCTTATTTGCTGCCTTGACATGAATTTTACTTTGCTTGTCCAGTCCCATCCCACCTACATCCATGTTTCTTGTGATGTTTTACATCCGTTTCAAACTTTCCAGTTTGCAGGCACCAACTGCTTTCTGTTCAGCACGGATGTACAATCCCTTTGCACATTCAACCCCATCAGGATGATCTCAGGGCTCTCCATTTCTATCTGGCAAGAAAGCCTGAACCATCCCCATCCACCACTACCCTCCTTCATCTGGCCAAGCTCGTCCTCACTTTGACCAGCTTCTCCATTAACTCCACTCACTTTCATCAGGTCAACCCTGTGGCTATGGGTACACATAGTTATTGCTGTCTTTTTGTGGGATACATGGGGCATTCCTAGTTCCAGTCTTATTCGTGTCTCTCCTTACAACTGTTTCTCTGGTACATCAATGACATAATCAGTGCTGCTTCCCTTCCTTGTTTGGAAATGGAAAAAAAATTCATTTCCAATTTCCAAGCTGCTCTCACTTTCACCTAGTCCACCTCTGATGCCTGTCTTCATTTCCTTGACACCATTGTTTCCATTTCTTTGGAAAGGCTAGGTAGACCAATTCTAGGGATAGAATGATATCCATTACAAATCCACAGTTACCTGGTCTATGCAGCACCCTGCTTTCTGTGAGGACTCCATTCCATTCTTCCAATTTCTCCATCTCCATCTCCATCGCATCAGTTCGATGGTGCCACCTTCCGCAGGGGTCCACCTTTTTCCTCAACCAAGGATTCCCTAGTAGCATGAATGACAGTGCCCTTAGCCATATCCAACTCATTTCCCACACTTCTGCCCTCACCCCTTCTCTTCCCTCCTAAAACAGTGATAAGATCTCCTGGTCCTCACTTTCCACCCCACCACAGCAACAAAGAAGATAGGAGCAAGAGTAGGCCATTCTACCCCTTTAGCTTGCTCCAATATGATCACGGCTGATCATTGAGCTCAGTACCTCAACCAGCTCTCCCGTTATATCCTTTGATTCATTTAGCCACAAGAACTATATCTACCACCTTCTTAAATGTTTTGGTCACAATCATTTTCTGTGGTAGTGAATTTCACAGGCTCACCATTCAATTGGAGAAAAAACATTATCCTCATCTCAATCCTAAAAGCAAGATCAACATTATTTGAAGTTAGAGAGGTCCATTCCTCAGTCTAATAACAGCAGGGAAGAAGCTGTTCTTGAACCTATTGGTGTGTGTATTCAAACTTCTGTATCTTCTGCCTGATGGAAAAGGTTGAAAGAAAGCATTATGGGGGTGGGATCCTTTCCTTGGCAATGAGAAGTGTAAATGGAGTCCGTGGATGGGAGGTTAGCTTCCGTGATAATCCCTTGTCCCTGGTTCTGGACTCACCGGCCTCACCCATGTTAAAATTTCATCAGTCCTATGAGTACCACCTCCCATGCTTCTAAACTTCAGTGAATACAATCCTAACTATCTCAATTTCTCCTCGTACCATCCCAGGAATCAATTTGGTAAACCTTTGCCACACTGCCTCTGTAGCAATAACATCTTTCCTCAGATAAGCAGACCAAAACTGCACTCACTATATCAGTTGTGGCCTAACCAATGCCCTGTACAATTGCCACAAGATATCCTTGTCCCTGTACTCATCTTTTGGCTAATAAAGGCCAACATACCATTTGCCTTCTTTACTGCCTGCTGCACCTGTGTGCTTACTTTCAGCGACCGGTGCACAAGGACACCCAGGACTCGTTGAACGTTCCCCCCACCCCTTTCAATTTGCAGCCATTCAAACAACAGAAAGTTGTGTGCACAGCCCAGATAATCACTGAAGCCAACCTCCCATCCATGGACTCCATTTACTCTTCTCATTGCCGAGGAAAGGCTCCCACCCCAAAGATCTAACATCAAAGACCCCTCTCTCCCAAATGTCTTCCATCAGGCAGAAGATACAGAAGTTTGAACACATGCACACAAAGGTTCAAGAACAGCTTCTTCTCTGCCATTATTAGACTGATGAATGGACCTCTGTAACTTTAAATAATGTTGATCTTGCTTTGCGCACCTCCTATGCAGCTATAACATTGCATGTCTCGCTCTGTCTAAGCACCCTATGATCTGTATGTATGTTTGCAATTAACTGCCTGTACTGCTCCAAAACTCTGTTTTTCACTGTACTTAGGTACATGTGACTGCAATAAATCAAATCAAATCAATAATCTGCCTTCCTATTTTTGCTATCAATTGCTACATTATATTGCATTTGCCCACTCACACACCCTGTCCAAATCACACTGCAACGTCTCTGCACCCCCCCACATCTCCTCACCCCCCCCCCCCCCCCCCCCCCCCCCCCCCCCACACACACACACACACACACACACACACACACACACAGCTATGTGTCATGTACAAGTTTGGAGATATTACAATTAGTTCTCTCATCTAAATCATTAACAAATATTGTGAATAGCTGGGGTCCTAATACCAATCCCTGTGGCGCCCCACTAATTTCTATCTGCCATTCAGAAAAATACTCATTTGTTTCTATTCTGTTTCCTGTCTGCTATCCAATTTTCTATCCATCTCCATCTACTACCCCAGTCCCATACACTTTAATTTTACACATTAATCTCTTATGTGAAACTTTGTCAAAAGCCTTTTAAAAGTCCAAGTAAACCCCATCCACTTGTTCCCATGATTAACTCTACTAGTTACATCCTTAAAGAATTCCAGAAGATTTGTTGAATATGATTTGTAAATCCATGCTGATTGTGTCTGATTCTACCACCCTTTCTAAGTACTCTGCTATAAAATCCTTGATAATGGATTCTGGCATCTTTTCCACTGACATCAGACATACTGGTCTATAATTCCCTATTTTCTCTTTACCTCCCTTTTTAAATAGTGGGGTTACATTAAGAAAGAACCTTCTAACTGATTAAAGATTTAACAGCATCTTAAGTTTGTTTAGTACAGCCTCATCAGTGGTGTGAACCTTTGATCTTTTACTTAAGTCCGTGTCTGATACTGCGTCTCTCAGTAACAGCTGAAGGAGGACCAAGGCTCTGAAAGCTTGTGTTTTTAAATAAATCTGTTGGACTATAACCTGGTGTCGTGTGATTTCTATCTTTATCCACCCCAGTTCAACATTGGCACCTCCACATCATAAAAGTGCCAGGCAGAGTGGGCTATGGATCAAGTGCAGATAAAAAGGATTAATGTAGTTTGGTGTTGGAGGCCAAAGACTAGGATAAATTCAGAATCAAGTGAAAGAAGACTAAAAACATAATAAAGACAGAGAAAATAAACTATGAGGCCAAACTAGTGAGGAAATAAAAACTGACAATAAGAGCTTCTTTAAATGTATAAAAAGAAAGAGAGGTTAATGTGAATATAGGCCCCTTAGAAAATGAATCTGGGGACATGGTTTTGGGGGACAAATAAATGGAGTTAAACAGATATTTTGCATCAATCTTTATGGTAAAAGACTCTTCAAACATCCTGTGAATACTAAAGAGTACAGGGGTGGAATTAAATACCATCACCATCACGAGAAAAGTAGTGTTAGACAAACAAATGGGTTGAAAGGCAGTTAAGTCCCCTGGCCCTGATAGCTTGCATCCTAGGATCCTGAAAGAGATAGCTACAGAGATAGTGGATGCACTGGTTGTAATTTTTCAAAAACAGTTGGATTCTAGAGAAGTACCGGAAGATGGGAAAACTGCAAACATGACACCACTATTCAAAAAGGGAGGGAGGCAAAACGTGGCTAACTATAGGCTGATTAGCCTAGCATCCATTGTTGGAAAACTATTGGAATCATTTATTAAGGAAGTAATAGCAGCACATTTGCAAAATCGTAATCTAATAGTGCAGAATCAGCATGGCTTCATGAAAGGGAATCATGTCTGACTAATTTATTAGAGTCTTTCAAGGAAGTCTCAACCAGTAGGGAACTGGTAGATGTGTTGTATTTGGATTCCAGAAGACTTTAGTTTATGATTGCTTTACAGGGTACCTCACAAAAGGTAAAGTCATAAGAGCTCACGGTGTTGGGGGTAGTATGTTGACATGGATAGAGAATCAGCTCATGGGCAGGAAATGAACTGGCTAAGGAATTCTTTTTCAGGTTTTTTAGATGTGAGACCAGTCGGGTTCTACAGGGATCAGTACTGGGACCGCAACTGTTTACAATTGATGACTTGGAGGAAGAAAGTGAATGTACTGTAGCCAAACCAGGCAATACTCTTGGTCGCGTTTTGCAGCATTCATTCTTTAATTTAAAATGACCCAGGCAGATGCAATGGTCAATAATCTCATTGTTTTTGTGGAACTTTCCCTGCACAGATTGGTTGCAATAGTTAACTTTTTTCAGATTTACAGCACATTACACTGGGGGGCAATTCAACTTTGTGAATACTGTGAAAAGGCTGATAGCAAATCACAGGGAATCAAAGTTGTTACAGCACAGAAGGAGGCCATTCAGCCCATTGTGCCTGCACCAGCCCTTCAATCACATATCATTACCTAGTGCAAATCTCCTTTATCCCCCCATACCCTTGCACATATTTCTATCCAAATACTCATCAATGCATTCTTGAATGCCATAATTGAACCTGGCTCCACCACACCTCCAGCAATGTAATCCATACTTGTGTGAAAAAGTTTTTTTTTCTGGCATTACTCTTGCTTCTTTTGCACATCAATTTAAACCTATGTCCTCTTATTTTTGTACCTTTGACAAGCTTCTCCCTATCTTTATCCGGCCTGCTCATGATTTTGGAACTCTCTATCATGTGAAATTATCAGCACCACTTAACTTTTCTTCAGGTTATTATTTCAATTGAACTAAAAAGAAAACTGGGGCAAATGCAAACTGGTTGCTGATTGATTATTATCCATTTCATCTCACAAAGAGCTTAAGATCTTGCCCATTAGCTCTTAAGCACTGAATGTAGTTAAGTGTCTGAAGGACATCAGATGTACTACATAATTGCAACTGTAAGATCCCCTCTTTATATTTCACTTTTCTATTGAATAGTTGATATCTTGCAAGTTATTTTCGAATGCTCTTAATGCAACCAGATGTTGTGATGTATTGTATGTGAACCTTTAAAAGGAGCATATCGTATCACTACCCACCACAGGGTTTTTAGTTTATTCATTCACAGGATGTGGCATTGCTATTAGGCCAGCATTCATTGCCTATCTCTAATTGCCCTTACAAAAGTAGTGGTGGGTTGCCTTATTGAACCATTCCTGTACATGAGGTGTAGGGACACCCACAGTGCTGTTCGGATGTGACATGTAATCTATGACTCTATAGACAGAACACAGCAGCAGTCCTGCACAGCCTCCCAGTTAACATCATCTGTGTCTAGTTTTATCCTCACGGCATTATCTTACTAATCTTGGTTGTATAATTGGTACATTTGCTATAAACAGAAGAATGCAACACCAGAAGCATATCAGAAGGTTAAGAAGTACAAGTTGCAAAAAAGTTTTAGATTGGTGGAGAGCAGGTTATATTAAAATAAGGCAAGATCTGGCTATGGTAGACTGGGAACAGTTACTGGTGGGGAAATCTACAGAAGAGCAGTGGGGGAGGGGGAGTGTTGGGGACAAAGGGCAGGAGGGCACTGGGGTAATTCAAAAAGGAAGTAGGGAAGACACAAGCCTAACATGTTCCCTGTTCCCTGGGTAACAAAAAGGAGTAATAAACGCAGAGAACCATAGATGATCAGAGATATTCAGGACATAATGAAAAGGAAAAGAGAGGCTTTTAGCAGATACCAGCGAAACGAATCAGCAGAGGCATAGTGGAGTGCAGAAAGTGCAGGGTGGAGCAAGAGAAAGCAATTAGGAAAGCAAAAGGGGTAGGAGAATGCTCTGGCTGTTAAAAGTAGGGAAAATCCCAAGAAATTGATTTGGCAACTGCTGAGCCCAAGATTTAGTCATTATAAGAGTTGTGAGTGCAGCCCAGTCTATCAAGAAACCAGCCTTCCTTCCATTGACTCAGTCCACACTTCCCGTTACCTTGGGAAAGCAGCCAACATAATCAAAGCCCCCTTCCAACCAGTTACACTCTCTTCCACCCCCTTCCGTTGGGCAGAAGATGCAAAAGTTTGAAAACACATACCAACAAATTCAAGAACAGCTTCTTCCCCATTGTTATCAGATTTATTAGAGTTGTCTTTTTTTGCACCTTCTCTGCAGCTGTAGCAGAATATTATGCATTCTATCCTATTACCCTAATGTCCTTTCGTAAGGTATGATTTGTCTGGTTAGTGTGCAAAACGGTACTTTCCACTGTGTTTCGGTGTATGTGACAATAATAAATCAAATCAAATCCTATAAGTTTATCAGTGGGAACAGGGTAACCAGAGAAAGAGTAAGGCCCATTAGGGACTAAGAGGGCAATCTGTTGGTGGAGCCAGAGGACATTGGTAGAGTGATGAACCAATAAGTTACATCTATCTGCACCCAAGAGAATAAGGATGAAGGCATGGAACCTAGGGAAAGACTGCAAAGCGATTGAGCAAGTTGACATAGGGAAGGATAAGGTATTGGAAGTGTTGACAGGCTTAAAAGTGGACAATTATCCAGGTGCAAATGAATTGTGTCCCAGACTACTGGGAGAGGCAAGGGAGGAGTTTGCAGAGGCACTGACCCAAATTTTTAATTCCTCACTGGCCACAGGGGAGATGTCAGAGGACTGGAGAACAGCTAATGTGGTTCAGATATATAAGAAGGGTTATAGAGATAGGTCAGAGAACTACAGACTAGTGAGTCTCACGTCAGTGGTTTGGAAAATATTGGAGTAAATTCTGAAGGGGAGCATCCTTCTCCACTTGGTGAGAAAATGCTTGATCAGGGATAGAAACATGGAAAATAGATGCAGGAGTAGGCCATTCAGCCCTTCCAACCTGTACCACCATTCAGGATGATCATGGAATGTCAGTATCTCACTCCCGCTTTCTGTTCATACCCCTTAATCCCTTCAGCTGCAAGGGCCACGCACAGCTCCCTTTTGAATATGTCTAACAAACTGGCCCCAACATTTTTCTGTGGGAGAGAATTCCACAAGTTCACAACTCTCTGAGTGAAGAAATTCTTCCTCATCTCAGTCTAAATGGCTTACCCTTTATTCTTAGCCTGTGACCCCTAATTCTGGACTTCCCCAACATCGGGAACATTCTTCCTGTATCTAGCCTGTCCAGTCCAATCAGGATTTTACATGTTTCTATGAGATTCCCCATTCCCCCCCCCATCCCACAATTCCTCTAAATTCCAGCGAGTACAGCCCAGTCGATCTTCATATATCAGTCCTGCTATCCTGGGAAATGGTATGGTGAGCTTTCACTGGACTCCCTCAATAGCAAGAATGTCAGTCCTCAGACTAGGAGACCAAAACTGTACACAACACCAAGGTGTAGCCTCACCAAGGCCCTGTATAACCGCAGCAAGGATAATCAGTATGGTTTTATCAGAGGGAAATCATACCCAACAAATTTGATTGAATTTTTTGAGGAGATCACCAGGTGTATAAATGAAGGTAGTGCAGTTGATGTAGTTTTTATGAATTTCAGCAAAGCCTTTGACAAGGTCCCACATTGGTCACTTATCAAGAGTGCAAATGCTCATGGGATACAGGGTAATTTGATAAAGTGGATTCAAAATTGGCTCATTTGTAGGAGACAGAGGAGGATGATAGAAGGCTGCTTTAGTGACTGGAAGCCAGTGTCCAGCAGTGAAGCACAGGGATTTTTGCTGGGTTTCCTATTATTTGTCATTTATGCAAATGATGTAGATGATGGGATATTGGATTAGTAAGTTTGTAAGTTAGTAAGTTTGTAAGTTTGCGGATAACACAAAGCTTGTAAGGTTCCGTGTATTGGGCTATAAAAAGATATTAATGAGATGGTCAAATGGGCAGATAAGTGGCAGATGGAATTCAACCTTGAAAAGTATGAGGTGATACACTTTGGAGGGATTATTTTGATAAGGAAGTATTCAATGGATGGCATGACACTAGGAAATTCTGTGGAACATAGGGGCTTGGCCTGTTTGTCCAAAGATCTCTGAAGGCAGAAGGGCATGTTAGTAGGGTGATGAAAAAGGCACATGGGACATTTACCTTTATCAATTGAGGCATAGATTGCAAAATCTAATTGTAAAATATAGAGTTGGAGTTGTACAGAACTTTGATGAATTCACAGCTAGAGTGCTGTGTGCAGTTCTGGTCGCCACATCACTGGAAGGATGTGTTTGCACTGGAGGGTATGCAGAGGACATGGTCTCCTGCTAGTGTCGAGCATATCAAGCAGCAATATTTTCATTTGAAAGTTTGTTTACCCATTCTATTTCTGCATTAAATATTGGCCACAGTATTCACTTGTAACCTACAAAAGGGCTGACCTCAAAGTCTTGATAGAGAGAGTAATATTATTGGAAAGAGTCTAGATTGTTTTAGGCTTCTTGATTCATAATTTAGAATCTACCTAATTGTGTATAACTAAACCAAGACTTTTATAAAGAAACTGAAAAAAATACTAAGGGCTATTATTTATGTGGGAAACTGAATAATTGTTTAACTAGCACATCGGCAATCTGGTTACCAGAACGGTTGAGAGCTGAGTACTTGTTAATCTTAAACACTTGCTTTGATAGCTGAATGCTTGATGTACTTTAACACAAGTGTTATCTACTATGCTAATCTGCTTACATTTACCTTTCTTGCTGGCATTGTGAATCTAACAAAAAGACTAAGTGCCAAGCATTCCTTTTGTATTTGTTATCATTTTTCTTATTTGTTTAAGATGGTTAGAACATTGATTTCATAACTTCAAACTTCAATATCAGTTAACAGAAAAAAAATCTTTTCTTGAATATGTGTGAAGCAAATAGTGTTACGCTGGGGAATCTCAAATGTTAGCATATTTTTCATTCTATCATTAGATGCCAAGTGAAGTTCCCGGTATATCGTCCTGATTCTGAGCCTGAACACAAAGCACAGAGGAGATGGTCCTGGTACACCAGTGTAGAGTACCATTTCTCAAACTCAGGGAGATTTCAAATTTAGTGATGACCTATGAGCAGGTTGTGCTGTGAACTCCAGAGTAACACAACTGGGTGAGGATATCATTGACCTATTTAGAACTGGTTGAAAGAGTTTGTGTTATATTGCATCATTCTGAATTGGCCTCAAATTCAGATCCTAGAGGTCTGTTACTAATGTCCCAAAAATGTATTTCACAAGCAACATTATCTTTCAAAACACCATTTTTGTGGAATGACATCTTCACACCCTATGGCATTCCATGGTGTAATAATTGTGAGACAGATTGGAATATAACACTGGCTAACAAATATTACTCACACCTCCTCCCTACCTCCCCACCTACACTGACCTTTACTGGCTCCATCCCCGCCTCTTTGACCAGTCTGTCTCCTCTCCACCTATCTTCTCCTCTATCCATCTTCTATCCGCCTCCCTCTCTCTCCCTATTTATTTCAGAACACCCTTCCCCTCCCCCATTTCTGAAGAAGGGTCTAGGCCCGAAACATCAGCCTTCCTGCTCCTCTGATACTGCTTGGCCTGCTGTGTTCATCCAGCTCTACACCTTGTTATCTCTGTTTACTCACACCCTGTTATTTTTCTAGAATCTCTATAGTGTGAAAGCAGGCTATTCAGCCCAACACGTCCAGAACCAAGCCCCCCCCACAAAGAGCAGTCCACCCAGACCCACCCCCCACCCTGTCCCTGTAACCCTGCAACCCTGCATTTCCCATGGTTAATCCACCCAGATTGCACAAATCTAGACACTATGGGCAATTTGCCTTGGGGAGTCAACCTAAACTGCACATCTTTGGACTGTTGGAGGAAACCCACGCAGACACAGGAAAAATGTGCAAACGCCACACAGACAGGGTGGATTCAAACCTGGGCCCCAGACGCTGTAAGGCAGCAATGCTAACCACTGATCCACCATGCCACCTATGTAAAGCATAATGCTACTTAAAACTACTTGCACTTTGATTGGTGCCAAGTTTGACAAACCTGAAAAGTTCATCAAATGTACCTAAAGTAGCAGTTATTCTGACACAATCTACCCAGAAGATTTCGTTTTCAGATACCTTGATGAGAATGTTATAACAGCACAGGGTGAGTTATAAAGCACAGAAGCAGACCCTTCGGTTCAACGTCCATGCTGACTGAGTTTCCCAAACTAAACTAGTCCCATTTGCCTGTGTTTGGCCCATATCCCTCTAAACCTTTCCTATTCATGTACATGTCCAAATGTCTTTTGAGTGTTGGAACTGTGCCCTCATCTACAACTTCCTCTGGCGGTTCATTCCACATACATGTGAAAAAGTTGCCCCTCGGGTCCCTTTTAAATATTTCTCCTCTCACCTTAAAATGATACTGTCTAGTTTTGAACTTCCCTACTGTAAGAAAAAAGCCTTTGTTATTCACCTTATCTCTGCCCCTCATGATTTTATAAACCTCTATAAAGTCACTGCTCAACCTCGTATGCTCCAGTGAAAAATGTCCTAACCTATCCAGGGTCTCCTTATAACTCAAACTCTGCAGTGCCGGTAACATCCTTGTAAATCTTTTCTGCACCCTCTCCAATTTAATAATATCCTTCCTATAGCAGGGCAACCAGAACTGTACTCAGTACTCCAAAAGTGGCCTCACCAATATACTGTACAACAGCGACATGATATTCCATCTCCTATACTCAGTGGTCAAAGCAATGAAGGCAAGCGTGCCAAATGCCTTCTTTGCCACCATGTCTACCTGTAATGCAACTTTCAAAGGACTATGTATCTGAACCCCCAGGTTTTTCTTCAATAACGCTCCCCAGAGCCCTACCATTAACTGAGTAAGTCCTGTCTTTGTTTGTCTTACCAAAATGTAACACTTCGCATTCAGCTAAATTAAACTCTACCTGCCACTCCTTGGCTCATTGGCCCAATTGATCAAGATTACTTTGTAATCTTAGATAACCTTCTTCACTGTCTACTATACCACCAATTTTAGTGTCATCTGCAAACATACTAGCCATGCTTCCTAAATTCTTATCCAAATCATTTATATAAATGACAAATAACAGTGGACTCAGCACCGATCCCTGAGGAACACTGCTGATCACAGGCCGACAGACCGAAAACCAACCCTCTACCACTACTCTCTGTCTCCTACCGTCAAACCAATTTAGTATCAAATGGCAAGCTCTCCCTGAATCCCACGTGATCTAACTTTACCAACCAGTCTACCATGCGGAACTCTGTCAAAGACCTTACTAAAGTCCATGTAGACAATATCTACCACTCTGCCCTCATCAGACTTTTTGGTAACATTCTCAAAACACTCAATCAGGTTAATGAGACACAATTTACCATGCACAAAGCCATGCTGATTATCCCCAATCAGTCCTTGCCCCTCTAAATACATGTGATCCTGTCTCAGAATTCCCACCAACAATTTAGCCAGCACTGAATTCACACGCACTGGTCTATAGTTCGCCGTTTTCTCCTTGCAGCATTCACCAGAAAAAAATGCCTTTTTTCTTCTTGTTTTCTGGCCCTAAGTATTTTCCTACTGTTCAGAATTTCTCAAGTGCTTTTAACACCACATCAATCCACAGCAAGACTTGAGCTCAATGTAGTGTTAAATGAAGATCAGCAGTGCTGCAATCTCAGATTTCCTCACTTTCATTCTAACTCACTCTTAGGGCACTGTGAATGCAGAGGTACAGAACGCAAATGTCATCAGAGTCAGAGATAACAGATCTTTACAAGAGGGTATTATGTCCAATTCAGAGTGATGCACTTTAGGAATGATATAAAGGTGTTGGAAGGAGTGCAGATAAGATTCATAAGAATGGTTCCAGAGATGAGCTTCAGTTATGAAAATTCTGGAGCAAAGAAAACTGAGAGGAGATTTGATAGGGTTGTTCCAAATCATGACGGTTCTGGGCCGAAGGGCCTCTACTGTGTGATTTTGTGACACCAAAGGAATAGCGATATATTTCAAAGTCAGGATGGTGAGTGGCTTGGAGGGGAATTTGAAGGTGGTGGTATTTCCATGTATCTGCTGCCTTTGTCGTTGTGGGTGGTCTAAGAAGCCTAAGGTGTATTTCTGCAGTTCATCTTGTATATGGCACATGCAGCTCTTGCTGAGCACTAATACAGGAGGGAGTGAATGTTTGTAGGTATGGTGCCAATCAAGCGGGTTGCTTTGTACAGAATGGGGTCAAGCTTCTTAAGTGTTGTTGGAGCTGCACCTATCCAGGCAAGTGGAGGGTATTCTTTCACACTCCTGACTTGTGCCTTGTAGATGGTGGACAGGCTTTACAGAGTCATATGAGGCTTTGGGGAACTACACGCTGGAGGTTTCCTAATCTCTGACCTACTGTTTAACCACAGTGCTTATATGCTAGTCCAGTTCAGTTTTTAGCCAATGGTAACCCTAGGATGTTGACTGAGGGGAATTCAAGTATAATAATTTGATTAAATCATCACCTCTTAATATTTAAACTTTGAACTCTTGTGACTATGAAGATATTCCTCACCGTCCACCTCCCCCCCCCCCCCCCCACCCCACCACAAAGCATAACGTGGAGAGCTGGTCTATTAAAAGAACCACTAGGCAACTGTCTCTCCCTTTACTTATTAGTATGTGGGTGCAGGAGTGTAAATTTTCTGAGTCAACAAGGTGCAGAGCTGGATGAACGCAGCAGGCCAATCAGCATCATAGGAGCAGAAAGGCTGACATTTCGGGCCTAGACCCTTCATCAGA
>NC_063352.1:49007028-49041268 GCF_021869965.1 Rhincodon typus | reverse complement strand
AGATTTTTCTGATGAAGGGTCTAGGCCCGAAACATCAGCCTTTCTGCTCCTATGATGCTGCTTGGCTTGCTGTGTTCATCCAGCTCTGCACCTTGTTGCCTCGGATTCTCCAGCATCTGCAGTTTCTACTATCTGTGTAAATTTTCTGTTTTGTTTATCATTGGTTAGTAAGGTTGAGAAACATTCTTTTTGATGAAAAATGGACAATGTCCAGATTAATGATCCCCTAATGAATTATAAGTTTTGCAATAGTACAACTTGAATCTGTGTGTCCTAGTTGTTTCATTCTTCAGTAAGGTTAAAAGGTAAATAGGCACTTTCCCATGTTTCATTTTATTGCAAACTTACAAAAGGGCAAGATATAAGGGATTGCCGAGATAAAATGTTGCCAGGAATTTGGAATGATATAAAACAAGTACAAAACGATTATTAAAAGTTTTCAGATTTTTTTGTTTTGAGTACATGAAGTTTGAAGAGAACAGTAAGTGCAAAATGTGCTCAAGGACAAAATAAAGTGCTGACTGTGTTTCAAAGTGAACAGTCATAAGGATGATGTGAGGTAAAGGTGAAGATTGGCTCCTCCTGCAATGGTTGTAGGTGGGGTGGGAGTGGGAGTGCGAGGTGAAGTCTTTAGATTTCATGCTGCCAATTTTAAAAGAGTATTATTTCACTGTATATTCAGAAAGTTCTAGATTGTACCAAGCTCTGCAGTCCATTTTGAAACATCGCCTGTCACAAGCCTTCTAAAACTAAGTGTAATAACCAAGGGTCAGAACCCTGTAGTAAAGTTGACATTTTAACATGAGGAATGCCTAGGGGTGGGATAGGGAATTAATGAGGCAAGTTTGATGAGATGTGAGAAAATGCGCAAAGCCTCATGGCGGAAATCCCTCAAAAAAACTCAAACCAACTCGTACTTGGCCAAAAAAGTAAGATTCAAACCAACAATAATAAAAAAAAGGTACATTTTGAATATATTTTCTAAGCTTGCTCAGGCAGTGATGAGAGGGTGCCGCAGGGTTCAGTGCTGGGACCCCAGCTGTCCTACAATATACAATAATGATTTTCATGAAGGAATTGAATGCAATATCTCTAAATTTGCAGATGACACCAAGCTGGGTAGCAGTGTCTGCTGTGAGGAGGATGCTAAGAGGCTATGGGGTGACTTGGACAGTCTGGCTGAATCGGCAAATACTTGGCAAATGCAAAGTAGTGTGGATATGGGTGAGGGTATCCACTTTGGTCGCAAAAACAGGAAGGCAGATTATGATCTGAATGGTGGCAATTTAGGAAAAGGTGAGGTGCAACAAAACCTGGATGCCATAATAGAACAGTCGCTGAAGGTTGGCATGCGGGTGCAGCAGACTGTGAGAAAAGCTATTGGCATGCTGGCCTTCATAATGAGAGGATTTGAGTATCGGAGTAGGGATGCCTTACTGCAGTTTTACACGGCCTTGGTGAGACCACACCTTGAGTATTGTGTGCAGTTTGTTCTCTTACTCTGAGGAAGAACATTCTTGCTGCTGATGGAGTCCAATGAAGGTTCACCACACTGATTCCCAGGATGGCAGAACTGACATATGAAGAAAAACTGGATCGACTGGGCTTGTACTCACTGGAATTTAGAAGAATGAGGGGGTTATCATAGAAACATGTAAAATTCTGATGGCACTGGACAGGCTTGATGTGAGAAGAATGTTCCCGATGTTGGGGAAGTCCAAAATGAGGGGTCACTGTCTAAGAATAAAGGGTAAGCCATTCAGGACTGAGATGAGGAAGAATTTCTTCACTCAGAGAGTTGTGAACCTGTGGAATTGTCACCCACAGGAAACTGGCGGGGCCGGTTCATTAGATATACTCAAGAGGGAGCTGGACGTGGCCCTTGCAGCTAAAGGGATCAAGGAGTATGAGGAGAGCGCAGGAATTGGATACTGAAATTCCATGATCATGAAATTCCATGAATGGTGGTGCAGGCTCGAAGGGCCAAATGGCCTTCTACTGCACCTATTTTCTATGTTTCTATTCCACTTTGAGAAGAACTATAAGGGTCACCGGATGATTGATTACTTGTTTTGTAGAACATTTAAGAAGAATGTAATTTACCTTGGTTTACACAAACCTGAAACGGCAAAAATTTAATCTTGTTTTTAAAAAAAGAAAGCCAAAGTTTTGAAATTGAGTAAATACATTCTGAATCCATCTAATGATCACTTGACAGTAATTAAACAGTGTGCCATGCAGGATTTGCTACTAATACATAATGGAGCAGGTTAGCAAAACTGAATGGCCTACCTTTGTTGTTTCCAAGGGCAGGAGTTGCAGATCCACAAGTAACAGCTAAGCTGTGGAAAAAAAAATTCCTTCAGAATTTTGTCACTGATTGAGTGTTGATTTGACTTGGAGAAACCCGCTCTGCAGCAAATAGTTCAGCTTGGCTTTTAGAAGAAAAGGGTGAAATGCCATTTTTTTTCCAACCAACTAAACCATCGTCCCATAACAACTACTGATGCTGGAGTCAGAGATAACACAGTGTGGAGCTGGAGGAGCACAGCAGGCCAGGCAGCCTCAGAGGAGCAGGAAAGTTGACATTTTGGGTCGGGACCCTTCCTCAGAAATAAATAGAAAGAGGAGGGGTAGGGCTGGGAAAGGAAGGTGGGATGGTGATAGGTGTGTGCACGTAGGCAGTGGTGGGGATTGGTCAGTGAGGTGGGAGGAGTGGATAGGTGGGAGAGAGGATGGACAGGTTATGTCAGGTCAAGGAGGCGGGGATGAGAGGGAGGGTTGGTCATGGGATGAGGCCGGGGGTGGGGGAAGTTTTGAAACTGGTAATGTCCACATTGAGACCATTGGGTTGTAGGCTCCCAAGGTGGAATATGAGGTGCTGCTCCTCCAGTTTCTGGGTGATGACATTGTGACACTGGAGAAGGCCCAGGATTGACATGTCGCCCAGGGAGTGGGAGGGGGAGTTGAAATGGTTTGCAGCTGGAAGTTGTCGTTTGTTGTGAACAGAACGCAGGTGCTCTACAAAGCAGTCTCCGAGCCTCTGTTTGGTTTCACCAATGTAGAGGAGGCCACATCGGGAGCAGTAGATGCAATAGATCACATTGGCGCATGTGCAGGTGAACCTCTGTCTGATGTGAGAGGTTTTTTTGTTCCTTGGATGGAGGTGAGCCATCCCCTTTAAGGAGCATAAGGGGTTTCAGTCAGTGGTGGGAAAGAAAGAAAGACTTGCATTGATATATCACCTTTCATAACCCAACGTATTTCTCAATGTGCTTATTGGCCAATGAATTTTGAACAGTAATCTCTGTTGTAATATAGGCAATATAAACAGCATGAGAGATATATACCCGTCCCTGTGATTACAATCTAACTTACAATGCATTTAAACATCTTTGTTTTTCTGAATTTTACAGCAATTTGGATGTGGCCTTCTTGGAACATTGCAATTAGTTCAGTAATGTCTTTCAGAGAAGGGAATCTGCCACCCAGAACTGTGCTGGAAGTGTGTACGTTGTGCAGTACGCAGTTGAATCTATTTCCTCTAAAGTTGTCTATCTAGCCACTCATTAGTTATGTAGCCAATGACACGTACACACACCGACACTCTAAGAGTAAATATTTCATAAAGTAAACAAGTTTCAGAAATAGGAGCTGGAGGAGGTCACTAAACCACTTGCAGTTTTTTCCACTATTCAGAAAATCATGGCAGAACCTCCACCTTTACTTTTCCACATCTCTGTATTCCCCAAGAAGCTAAAAATCCATTGATTTCATTCTTGGATAAAGTTTAACAATTAAGAATGTACTTGAGTTAGAATTCAAAAGAATTAAAACTTTTCTCAGTCCTAAATTGCACATCCATTAAGACAAGTTCCAGTGTCCACATTCGGGGAATTATCCTTCCAATATCTACCTGTCCAGCACCTTAACAGGTTTATATATGTCAATGAAACCATTTTACATTCTTCTATAGGCAGAATTTTCCCAGCAGTGTACAACATGGGCAAATTTAGGAGTTTTACATGAAGTGACCAGCAAGGATGTCCCAATTTTTAACCATGTGTTGAATGACAAAACAAAATTCCTGCTAATGCATGAAGAGAGGCATAGATGCTTGTGCTAGCATGTATCAATATACTGATTATTGTATTATCTCACCACATTGATATGCAGCTTCCTATTTTCCTACCCAGCACAAGAAAACTGGACAGCAATGAGGCCCACCATAAAAGACAGAGCAGTAACCTTGTCCCTCCAGTTGCTCTTCTGGAAGCCCATCAGTCACTAACATCTCAAGGCACACTCCATGGGCAGCAATCATACGCACCCCATTGGCAAAAGCAGTGTGGCAATTACCCTCTTACCAACATGTCTGGGTCAAATGAAGTAAGCCTTTCAGGCCGGCGCTTAATTGGGTGTACGGCTGGGTTTTAAATATAGCACCAGCACTCAGAATCCCAGGAGGTCCCAACAGGAGTTAGTACTTTTGCCTGGGGTGAGTGGGAGAAAATGGTAAGTGTGAAGCCAAAGGAGCGTGGTGCATAGGTCATAAGGTGAGCTTGGGACAGTAACACAAAAATACCCACTAGGACTCATGGAGAGAAACCCTCCATGAAATGTGGCAAAGGTGACTGATAAAATTCAATAACATATGTCTTATTTACTCAACTTCTGCCTCTACATTATATTCCAGCTGCCATATTTTTGCCTACTCATCCATTCTGTCTACATCTTTTTACATTCTGTTTTTCCTCTTTGCAGTTTTCCCATTTAACTTTGTATTTTGTTACAAAGAGTTTATCCAATATTCTTTTTAAAGGATTATATGGATACAGATGAGTATACCTTGAAGTTTTAAACAAAGGCTTTGAATGTTTGAACTTGGAGAAGAAAATTTTACTTGCCTAAAGAACATCAGCCCATTATTCTCCATTTTTATTTGCAACTGCTCTTGGCAAAGTGTGTGAGCTGAAAACCCAACAGGAGTCACTTGGGGAGGATTCCTGGAGAGCATTTGTTGAAATCTGTTCCATTGTCTGAATCAAGAGGGAATTCAGCCCATTACAGCTGTTCCAGGAACATACTGCAGCGCCAGCGCTTGTATGTCTGCAGAATAACTTCAGAATCACAATACCATTTGGGCAACAAATAATTTCTTTTTTCATGAGTTTAAGTATTACTTGGCCAAAGTTAAAGTTAACATTGTACAGGGTATGGACGTTTTTCTTTCTCAGACTTGTGTGTGTATGAGTCAGTTTATTTTAAGGTTGGATATATATACATGAAAATATATAGAGTTATGTCATCCAAAGTGTTTGTCAACAGTCTTTGCACCTTTATTTGAGTGAGTTTGTTTTTGATAATAACCCAGTTATTTGTTGCTGACTAAAGAAACCTTGTTGGCTTGTTCCTAATGCTTGACCTGACAGAATCTGAGACCTATTAAATTGGCCATTTTGCCACCTGGTTAAATTTTAAATTTGCCATAACCGGTGTAGGCGTGGGACTAGAAAACAAAATAGTAACCTTTCCAAGATAGTAGGAACTGCAGATGCTGGTGAATCTGAGGTAACAAGGTGTAGAGCTGGATGAACACAGCAGGCCACAGCCTTCCTGCTCCTCTGATGCTGCTTGGCCTGCTGTGTTCGTCCAGCTTTACACCTTGTTACCTCAGTAACCTTTGCAATCTGTGTTGTAACAATTATCAGCAAAGCTAAATGCATTATAATTTAAGTCAGTGATACAAATTTGCAAATGGCTAGGGCCCAAGCATTATATAGGATATAGGAGATATAGGAGAACTAAATTATTTGCTAAACATGTATTTTCCTTGTTAAGTGTATTTGTCTACACTTTCGTCTGTGATAGAATCATTTAGACTTGTCATGGTGCCACCAAACCAGTTTAGTGCTGCACGCAATCAGCTCCTTTGCTGTTTAGGCTTGTGGCAAGGTTAGTGAACAATCCAAGGTGAAATCTGCTGCTTATCTAAAATAAAAACACCTGCATCTGTTTTAAGCAGAGCTAGTTTTATTCAGCAGTATGGGAGCCATTAGTTTGAACTTTGGAATCTGTGTGCAAATACTACCATTGTTTTACCATCTCTAATAT
The DNA here is from genome assembly GCF_021869965.1 of Rhincodon typus. NCBI lineage: Eukaryota > Metazoa > Chordata > Chondrichthyes > Orectolobiformes > Rhincodontidae > Rhincodon > Rhincodon typus. The sequence continues at coordinate 49,035,154 of NC_063352.1, read as the reverse complement.
AATCCAAGAAAACCCACATACATTGATTTTTGAGAAGGAAATAATACTTCCAGAAAGCCAAATACATTGAATTTGTGTATTATCTTATTGTTGTACTTTTACTTCTGTCTGTTGGAAATACCAATGAAGCAATGAGTATCAAATAAAATGGATTGTTCACAGCATTGCAGATAAGAGCTGGCTGATGTCATGATCATTTCCAAGAGAGGTTGCATTAAATCACTAACATAAATATTTTCCACATGTACTACCCTTCAGTACAATTTACAGCTTTTGAAGTTCTCAGACAAGGTTACTTTTATTACAAAGTGTTCTTGCTGTATTATCTTTTTATGCTACATTCAAGTATTTTGTGAAAAAGTGCTTTTTTTTGTTTAACTACACAAAAATGTATTAAACCAATGTGACTTGAATATTTTACATTGTTTTACTGGATTATTCTCTCTATCGTAATTAACAATTGACCCAGTTATCTCCCCACCCCATCACTAAACTTAGTGGACTATCTGGCTATAGTTCTGCATCAGTCTAATCTCCCACCCTGTGCATAAATTGTGCAGGGTATTAAAGAACCATAGACACCTCAACAGCATAGAAAGAAGCCATTGTTTGATGATGTTTGTCCAAGATATTTGCTGAGCATTCCAGAGTTAAATCCATGACCCTACTCTGTCCCTGTGGCCCTAAATCTGCCTGAATGTCAAATATTTATCTAACTTTCTCTTAAAGAATTGCGTGGTCCCTTCCTATATGTAGCAAATCATGCTATAGTCCAGATATACCCAAATCCTATAACCCTAATCCTGTTGTGTCTTCATCATGTGTCCAGTTAGGGTGGCACGGTGGCTCAGTGGTTAGTACTGCTGTCTCAGAGCGCCACGGACCCGGGTTCGATTCCAGCCTTGGGGCAACTGTCTGTGTGGAGTTTGCACGTTCTCCCCATGTCTGCATGTGTTTCCTCCGGGTTCTCTGGTTTCCTCCCACAGTCCAAAGATCTGCAGATTGGCCATACGAACTTATCTATAGAGTCCAGGGATGTGCAGGCTAGGTGGATTAGTCATGGGAAATGCAGGGTATGGGAATAGGATGGAGGAGTGGGTCTGGGTGGGATGTGCCATTTCTTAAAGGTCGCAAATATTTCTTACCATTTTTTGGTAATGCCTTATTTTGAAGAAATGTTCATCTGCTTGTGAAATCAAAAGATCTGTTTTAAGTTCTCTACCTTATCTGTCTCTTTTTACTTAGTATGAACTTATAGCCCATTTAGAGCTAGCTCCATGTGTCAATTTTCAGAAGAGAGAGGAATTCTTTATGATCTCCCAAGCCATTCAGTCCTTATTGGACAATTGTGACTGTTCAATTCTGCTGTCTTAGCTGAACATGGAGCAATGCCAAAATACCTTACTCTTAGTGTGACATCTTGTTTTGTGTGATACAACTCTCTGGTTATATATTTCTTGTTTTCAATTATATGTCTCATCGGCGCTTTTTTACATTTTAAATAACTTACAGTTCAAATAAACTGGATTTATTACTCATGCACACTTAATGTCATCATCGTGGCATTCCATAAATACAAATCTGAACTATGCAATCGTTAAAAAGGATTTCCATACATCATCTGTTAGTTTATGTTATTACAGTGCACGCTGATAAACTACAAAGGGTATTTCCTTCAAGTGTATTGCATCAAAAGAGGCTTGATATTTTCTTTTTATGTACATAAATTAGAAATACCTTATGATGAGATCATAGAATCCTTACAGTGTGGCAGCAGGCTATGTGGCCCTTCGAGTCCACACTGGCCCTCTGAAGAGCATTCCAGCCAGACACACCCCCTGTATCCCACCATATCCCTGTAATCCTGTATTTCCCATGCTTAATCCACCAAGCCTGCACATCCCTGGACACTACAGACAATTTAGCATGGCCAGTCCATCTAACCTACATACCTTTGGACTGTGGGAGGAAACCCACAGAGACACGGGACGATGTGCAAACTTCACACACTGAGCCACCCAAGGGTGGGGTGGAATTGAACCTGGATCCTGGGCACTGCGAGGCAGCAGTGCTAACCACTAAACCACCATGCCATCCTTACTAACAGGCAACAAAGATAAGAATTTTATGTATCAAATAAAATAGAGAACTGCAGATGCTGGAATTCTGAAACAAAAACAGAAAATGCTGGAGAAACTCAGCAGGTCTGGCAGCATCTGTGGAGAGAAAACAGAAACATCATTAGACTCCTAATTCCTGATTTTTTTTTTTAATTGAAGTCAAATTCTACTATCTGTCATGACAGGATTTGAACCCAAGTCCCCAGAAAATTACCTGGGTTTCTGCATTAACAGACCAGCGATAACACCACTAAGCAGTCAACTCCCCTTATATATTTTGGTGGTATATTTTGGTTTACACCAGGGCCCTCCTGGCAGCCTGACCAATTTTAACTCCTCAACTCATCTTAAAACAGATTGTAAGTCATTTACCTCGCTGTTGTTTGTACAACCTTGCTGTGTGTGAGTTGGCTGCCAGCTTTTCCTACGTTACAATACTTCCTTTTCTGTGAGGTACATTGGGATCTGTAGAATGTAAAAATCACCATATAACTTAGGTTTCTCTTTATTTCAAGTCTTATTAACAGCTAGAACCAAATGTTCTCCAAAATTGATAGCCAGAAATTTGATTACACAAAGGGACATCGTGGTGGACAATAAAATGTTATTTTGACATTTGGCACTGCGTAGGACAACATTCAGGCTTGGGCTAATATGTGGCAACAGTGGCATTTGCCTTTTAAGTGCCAAGAATCACCATCTTGAATAGGAGAGAATCTGGCCATCTCTCCTTGACGTTCAATGGCATTACCTTCACTGATTAAGGCAAGTACCTTAAGGGTCATATTGAACTGGATGAGCTATCAAAGATACTGTGCCTACGAGGCGCAGGAATCCTGCAGCAAGTAACTTGCCATCCGACTCCCCAAAAGCCTGTTACCATCAAATAGGCACAAGTCAGAAATGTTGATGTCATACTCTCCACTTATCTGGATGAGTGCAGGTCCAACAGCACTTAAGAAGTTGGACATCATCCAGGATAAAGCAGCCCACTTGACTGACCACCACTCTGCACTCCCCCATTCACTACCTGTAACACTCACTCCCTCCACCATGGATGCACAGTGGCAGCAACATGTACCATCTACATGATGCACTGAAGCTGGCACAAGGCATTTTCAGTAGCACCATGCAAACCCAGGAGCTCTCCACCGAGAAGAAAAAGGACAGCAAAGGCAGCCCTCTTGTTTTCAGCGGCAGGAGCGCGAGCCAGAGTGCCAACGGGAAGGTAAGGCGGTTTTTGTTTCTCCCTGTATAAAAACTTACCTCGTGCAGCAAGCGGCCCTCTTGTTTTCAGCGGCGGGTGTGTGTGGAGGGAATGCGATCCAGGAAGAAACAGATAAATTCGGGCATTGGCTAAACCCGAAACACTACATGTGTAGTGTCTCCCACCCATCCTCCTCCTCTAACCAAAAAAGACTGTGTGGAGGTTTGGTAAGGTAAGGCTTTTTTTTATTCTTCTTCTGGAAGTCTAGCGTAGAGGGAATGGAAGCTAGGGCAGTTGCATGCTCCTCTTGCAGGATGTGGGAGGTAAGGGTCACTGCGGGTGTCCCCTCTGACTTCACCTGTGAGAAGTGCACCCAACTCCAGCTCCTCAAAAACCGTGTTAGGGAACTGGAGCTGGTGCTGGATGAACTCCGGATCATTCAGGATGCTGAGGGGGTGTTAGAGAGGAGTTACAGGGAGGTGGTCACACCCAAGGTACAGGAAAAAGGTAGCTGGGTGACTGTCAGGAAGGGGAAAGGGAATAGGCAGACAGTGCAGGGATCCCCTGTGGCCATTCCCCTCAATAATAAGTATACTGTTTCGGATACTGTTCCGGCGGGGGGGCCTACCAGGGGAAGGCCATAGCAGACAGGTCTCTGGCACTGAGCCTGGCCCTGTGGCAAAGAAGGGAAGGGGTGAGAAGAGGAGAGCAATTGTAGTGGGGGATTCAATAGTAAGAGGCACAGACAGGCGGTTCTGTGGACGCAAACGAGATGAAAGGATGGTATGTTGCCTCCCGGGTGCCAGAGTCCATGATGTCTCGGATCGTGTCTTCAAGATCCTTAAGGGGGATGGTGAGCAACCAGCAGTCATGGTACACATCGGTACCAATGACATAGGTAGAAAAAGGACTGAGAATGTGAAAAATGAGTACAGGTTGGATGCTGAAGTCCAGGACGAACAGGATAGTTCTCTCTGGATTACTACCAGTGCCATGTGATAACGAGGTAAGAAATAGCGAGAGAGCGCAGCTAAACACGTGGCTACAGGGCTGGTGTAGGAGGGAGGGCTTCCATTATGTGGATAATTGGAGGACATTCTGGGGAAGGTGGGACCTGTACAGTAAGGACGGGTTGCACCTGAACTGGAAGGGCACAAATATCCTGGGAAGGAGGTTTGCTAGAGCTGTACGGGATGGTTTAAACTAGATTGGCAGGGGGTGGGGAACTGGATTTATAATTCAGAGGATGAGGTATTTGGTCTTCCAACAGACACAACAGGGAGTGAGGTGGTTTATAAAGAAATGCGGTTGATGGAGCGTAATTGCGGACAACGAGGTGGTTTGAGGTGTGTATACTTCAATGCCAGAAGTATCAGAAATAAAGCGGATGAACTTAAAGCATCGGTCGGTACTTGGAACTACGATGTTGTGGCCATTAAGAAACTTAGTTAACTCAGGAAGAGGAATGGTTGTTGGAAGTTCCAGGATTTAGATGCTTTAAAAGAAATAGGGAGGGTGGAAAAAGAGGTGGGGGAGTGGCATTGCTAGTCAGGGCGAGTATAGCAGCTACTGAAAGGCAGTTCAAGAATGATATGTCGACAGAGTCAGTTTGGGTTGAGGTCAGGAACAAGAAAGGAGCAGTCACTTTGTTGGGGGTTTTTTACAGACCCCCTAATAGTTGCAGAGAAGTAGAGGAGCGGATTGGGAGGCAGATACTGGAAAGATGCAGAAGTCACAGGATTGTAGTCATGGGTGACTTCAACTTTCCAAGTATTGATTGGAAACATTTTAGTTGTAATAGTTTAGATGGAGCAGATTTTGTCCAGTGCTCTCAGGAAGGATTCCTGACACAGTATGTAGATAGACTAACACGAGGAGAGGCCACTTTAGATTTGGTGCTTGGCAACGAACCGGGCCAAGTGTTAGACCTGTTGGTAGGAGAGCATTTTGGTGGTAGCGATCATAACTCTGTTTCTTTCACGATAGTCATGAATAAGGATAGGTACATACGGCAGGGTAAAGTTTACAATTGGAGGAAGGGTAATTACAATTCAGTTAGGCAGGAACTGGGTAACATAAATTGGGAACAGATGCTGTCAGGGAAGAGCACCACAGAAATGTGGAGATTGTTTAAGGAATGCATACTGCATGTGCTCAATATGTTCTAGCAGGCAGAGAAGATGCGGTCGAGTGAGGGAGCCTTGGTTCTCGAGAGAGGTCGAACGACTGGTTAAGAGGAAGGAGGAGGCTTATGTAAGGTTTGGGAAAAGAGGAATGGAAAAGGCTCCAGTGGGATACAAGTTGGCCAGGAAGAAGCTGAAGAAAGGGCTTAGGAGAGCTATAAGGGGGCATGAGAAAACCTTGGCGGATAGGATCAAGGAAAACTCCAAGGCTTTTTACACGTATGTGCAGAACAAGAGAATGACCAGAGAAAGGGTAGGGCCGATCAAGGATTGTAAAGGGAATTTGTGCACAGAGCCTAAAGAGATAGGAGAGGTCCTTAATGAATACTTTTCTTCAGTATTCACAACTGAGAGGGACCTAGTTGTAGAGGAGGACGTTGTGAAACAGGCAGATAGGCTAGAGGAGGTTGGTGTTAGTAAAGAAGATGTGCTAGGAATTCTGAGGAAGTTAAAGATAGATAAGTCCCCCGGGCCTGATGGGATTTATCCAAGGATTCTATGGGAAGTGAGGGACGAGATTGCAGGGCCTTTGGTGATGATCTTTTCGTCCTCACTGTCCACGGGTATAGTGCCGGAAGATTGGAAAGAGGCAAACATCATTCCCTTGTTCAAAAAAGGGAACAGGGATAACCCCGGAAATTACAGGCCAGTTAGTCTTACATCAGTGGTGGCAAATTATTGGGAAGGGCTCTGAGATACAGGATTTATGATCACTTGGAAAGGCACAGTTTGCCTCACAAACCTTATTGAATTCTTTGAAGAAGTGACCAAACACGTGGATGAAGGTGAAGCAGTGGATGTGGTATACATGGATTTAAGTAAGGCGTTTGATAAGGTTCCACATGGTGGGCTCATGCAGAAGGTAAGGAGGCATGGGATAGGGGGAAATATGGCAGATTGGATTCAGAATTGGCTGACCCTTAGAAGACAAAGGGTGGTAGTGGATGGGAAAATATTCAACATGGTGCTCAGTTACGAGTGGTGTACCACAAGGATCTGTTCTGGGTCCTCTTCTATATGTGATTTTTGTAAATGATTTGGATGAAGGAGTGGAAGGGTGGATTAGCAAGTTTGCAGACGATACGAAGGTGGGTCACGTTGTGGACAGTGCAGAGAGCTGTTCCAGGTTACAAAGGGACATTGATAGAATGCAGAGCTGGGCTGAGAAGTGGCAGATGGAGTTTAACCCTGAAAAGTGTGAGGTGATTCATTTTGGAAGGACAAACTTGAAAGCAGAATACAGGGTTAACGGAAAGATTCTTGGCAGTGTGGAGGAGCAGAGGGATCTTGGAGTTCATGTCCACAGTTCCCTGAAAGCTGCCACCCAAGTGGATAGAGTTGTTAAGAAGGCATATGGTGTGTTAGCTTTCATTAATAGAGGGATTGAGTTCAAGAGCCGTGAAGTTATGCTCCAGCTATACAAAAGCCTGGTTCGGCCACATCTGGAGTATTGTGTCCAGTTCTGGTCACCTCATTACAGGAAAGATGTGGAAGCGTTAGAAAAGGTGCAGAGGAGATTTACCAGAATGTTGCCTGGAATGGAGGGAATGTCTTACGAGGAAAGGTTGAGAGAGCTAGGACTTTTCTCTTTAGAACGACGAAGGATGAGAGGTGACTTGATAGAGGTGTACAAAATGATCAGAGGTATAGATAGAGTAGACAGCCAGAAACTTTTTCCTCGGGTGGAGGTAGCTTTTACGAGAGGACATAGTTTTAAAGTGAAAGGAGATAGATACTGGGGAGACGTCAGAGGTAGGTTCTTTACTCAGAGAGTGGTAGAGGCGTGGAATGCATTGCCGGAGATGGTCGTGGAGTCGGCCTCATTAGGGGCAATTAAGCGGCTATTAGATAGGCATATGGATGATAGTATAAGGTAGCGGTGGAGGTTAGATAGACCTTAGGTTTCGGGTAAATGTTGGGCACAACATCGTGGGCCGAAGGGCCTGTACTGTGCTGTACTGTTCTATTTTCTATGTTCTATGTTCTAGATGCATAGCAACAACAAGAGCTGTAAATTGCCTTTCAAGCCATGAACCATCCTAATTTGGAACTATATTTCTATTCCTTCACTGTCTCTGGTTAAAAACCTGGATCTAACAGCACTGTAGATGTATCTGCAATGGTTCGAGAAAGTAATTCACCACCACTTTCTCAAGAGCAATTAGAGATGGTCAATTTACTGGTTTAACCAGCAATGCCAAATTCTCATGAAAGGAGAAAGAAAAGGCACAATTTGATCTAATCCAGAAACAGTTCACCCTGCTGTATATTCAACAAATTGCTTCAGAGGCAATCTCAGAAGTGGATGTTTTACTGGTGAACCATGCTGACAGTTCCATTCCCAGTGATAACTGCTTCCCTGAAATAGACTGGCAATTTGTTTTAAACTGAGGCAACTTTTGTTTCCAGAATGCTGTAGAGATACAGAGTAGAAAGTTGGACAGCTACCACAATACGGCAGTTTTCTCCAATTTATTTGTTGATGTCAGCCAACATGACAGACTTCTAGCCTTAATATTGAATTCAGAAATCAGGCACTGAAGGATATTAGTTGGACAATGATCCAGTGGATTTCAGCATTTCCTTCTGGCTGGCTCACAGATGTCTTAGTAGGGGGGTAGTAGGAACTACAGATGTTGGAAAATCTGAGATAACAAGGTGTAGAGCTGGATGAAACAGCAGGCCAAGCAGCATCAGAGGAGCAGGAAGGCTGACATTTCGGGCCTAGACCCTTCATCAGAAAATCTGGAGGGTCTAGGCCCAAAACGTCAGCCTTCCTGCTCCTATGATGCTGCGTGGCCTGCTGTGTTCATCCAGCTCTACACCTTGTTATCTCGATGTCTTAGTAGGGTTGGTTTTAACTTCAGATGAGCAAAGGGCGCAGTGTGCTTATTGACTATTTCTTGTTGCTAATGGGAGGCCTGGCCATTTCCAAGCTCATACCTCTTGAATTAGCCGTGAGTGGGCTCCAACTCCTGGATTGTGGGAGTGCGGGTAATCACCCAGCTCTGAGGCTAAGTTATATGTCAGTCGGGGCTTCTCAGGAGAAGGCAATTCCTGAGCAGGGGCCCTCACTGACAGGTTACATATGGCTAAAGTGTGCACATAACATGGACCATCCATTATGGCAACAGCAATGGCAATTTGGATGCCACTTATGTCACAAGTGTTTAATTTCAAAAGTACACTTTGTTCATAAAAATATCTTTATGTACATACATAGTCATTGAAACAGTTCAGTCCTGTACAGTAAAATATAGAGAATCAAACCAGCACTGGAGTTTGACTCAATCTATCAAACTCATTTCTACTTATACAAGATTATATTTACATACATATGAGGCACCAGAAAGGTCCAATAACTGAACAGACCCCCATTTAACTTTGGCAGAAAGACCTTAGACACTGGTCTTTCCCCACAGTGCATTGGCAACAGCTGCCCAAAGCTTTAGTGCTTCCCTCAGCATGTGGTCCTGGACTTTGGAAATGCAGGTCTGCAACACTCAGTCAAGGTCAACTCATTGCTCTAAAAGACCAACAACTTGCAGGCAGAACAAAGAGCATCTTTCACTGAGTTGATTGACTGTGCCTGGAAGACTATGTTTGTCTCAGTGTGCATCCCAGGGAACAGACCATAGAGTCCTGCACCATGGAGCTGCTTGGGATGAACCTTGACAAAAACAATGGCATCTCTCTCCAGATTACCTTTGCAAAGGCACATTCCAGCAGGAGATGTGTGACGCTCTCTACCCCAACCCCCACAGCTGCTTTGAAGACAGCATGCAATGGCGGAGAGAGTCCAGGCACACATGAATGATCTCACAGGTAGTCCTCTTCTCACCAGCCATTGCAATGTCTTGGTGCTTGTTGGAAAGTTCTGGTGATGAAGCATTCTGCCAAATAGAGGCATAGAGCTGTACAGAATGGAAACAGACCCTTCAGTCCAACTCGTCCATGCCGACAAGATATCCTTCTGCTCAAGGAACCACACGACAGGAACAGTCCTCTCCTTTTCCTGCAGGGTCTCGAGGATGCTACGTGCTGACCACTTCCTGTTGGACTTCTGGTCAAAGGTGTTTTTCTTTGCAAGTTTCTCCAGAAAGGACTTGGAGCATTCTGCGACAACAAGGCCAGTCCCATCCTTTGCAAAACCAGGGGCAGGTCGAACATCAGTATGTAGTGATACTTAATGTTTGTGTAATGAGGGTCTACACACAGCTTAATGCAGCCACACACAAAGCTGGCCATCAAGATGAGGACGATGTTGGGTACATTCTTTCACCCTCCTTATCCATATTTTTGTATATGGTATCCCTGCAGACATGGTCCATCTTAGACCTCCAGATGAAGTGAAATATGGCTTGAGTGACTGCATCGGTGCAGGTTCTGGAAAAGGGCCAGACCTGCACCATGTACAACAGAGAGAGTACCTCACACCCGATGACCAGGTTTTTACCCACAATGGAGAGGGAGCAGTACACCAAAAAGATCAGTTTCCATCTCACCTTGGCAATACGCTCCTCCCAACGTTTTGTGCACTCCCCAGCCCCTCCGAACCATACCCTCCCAGCACCTTCAGGTAATCTGCCCTAACATTGAAGGGGATAAAGGATTGGTCAGCCCAGTTCCTAAAGAACATGGCCTCACTCTTGCTTCAATTTATCTTGGCTCCTGAGGCCACTTACGTTACAAGATCCCACTGGTATAAGGAGGATTCCCACTGGAAATAGGATTTGTGCTCCAGCCCCCTATCTGTGGGCCTATTATGAGCAACTACCACTCTGTTTACATTTGGGGTTGGAATGATTTAAAATCAACCCTATTTAAATAATCTGCTTAGCTGGCCTCGGTAACGTTTGATCTCCAGTTTGCTAGTCTTTATTAACCTCTGGGGATGTTGACTTGCTCGCCGAGCTGGCTTGTTTTCATTCAGACATTTCGTCACCATGCTAAATAACACCATCAGTGAGGCCTCTGATGAAGCGATGTTGTTCTACCCTGCTTGGAATTTCTGTTGTCCTGTCCGTTATGGTTAGTAGTGTCATTTCCGGTTTTGTTCTGTATGGGTTTGTATATGGTGTCCAATTCTATATGTTTGTTGATTGCATTAATAGGTCGAGAACCATGCCTGTAGGAATTCCCGTGCATGTCTGTGTTTCGCTTGGGCTACTATGGTTACGCTGTCCCAGTTAAACTGATGGCCTTCATTGTCCGAGTGTACCGATATTAAGGGAAGTTTGTCGTGTCGTTTTGCTGTTGTATGCACGAACATCAGCTAACAAGGGAATGGGGATGTCAGAACTACAGCTTAAGTGAATAGATGTACCTAGAATGAGGTGATGTGAGCACACCTTCTTCATTTGCTTATAATCCACCAGGATATCTGTATTGCTCCAATTTAGGCTTCTTGAACATCCTTATTTTTAATCATTCTATTGCTCATGGTAAGCCATGTCTTCACCTTCCACTGTCCTAAATCATGAATTCTTCCCTAAATATGTACAACTCTCTACATCATGTTCTTTCTTTTAGACATTCCTTAAAACTTGTTTATTTGAACAGTTTTTGGCTCTGTGCCCTAATCTGGTGTGCTGTGTCAGTGTTTTTTTGGTGACAACTTGTGAAGCACTTTGGATGTTTTACTACATTAAAGGTGCTATATAGATGCAAAGTGTTGCTGTTGCTAATGGCAGATATCCATATAATAGGGGTTCATCTGGGGCATGGCTCAGGAATTTTCCCCACAACCCATATTAGTGGTAGGAGATTTTATAGTGCAGTGGTATTATCCCTACTCTGGGTAGGGACACATTAAAACCCCATCTCAAGATCTATTGGTCATCAAGGGTGTATTATATTGTAGGCAAGAAGATTGATTGTGAGCCTGTAAATCCTCCTGATATATCTATGGCACATTTATCTACCCAAAGCACAACAGCCTCCCCATGTCAAAAGATTCCACAAGCAGGTTCTTTCCATAAGCAAGCGGCATTGTCATTCTGAAGGGCTATCTTTCATTCTGATGGCCTTGTAAAGAGTCGCTGGAGGCTTTAAACCCATCAACTGTCTGATGTATCCAATTCAAAGCCTTGGCTTCATCTTTGTTTTTGCAGATGTTTGGGACCTTTTGGGACCTTTTCAATAAAGAACATATAAGGTATCACAATAACTTCTGTAATGTGAAGAGCTGTTCCACATCTGGTTTCAATCATTTATGAAGTGACAGCTCTCCTGTTTATATAGTAAACTTCAGAAAAATACTGCCTGCCCAGAGCAATTTCAATATATCTTGTGAACTGCTAGAAACAGTTCCAAGAACAAAGCATTTCTTAAATTTTGAATTGCACCTCAAAGATTTGCTTTTATTGTACAAGGTAATAAGCTTAACTTTTTTGTCTGCATAGAAATTAAATGACCAAATGCTGGGATGGTGATGTAAAGTTTAAAAAGTTAGGGGATCTGAGTAAATGTACAAATGTTATGTTACGTAGAGGATCTAGCTCAAGTTTTCAGTCTGAAGATGAATGTCAAAAGGTTGCAAAAGACAAGGATTTAATGTGAGTCATTTGTGCTTTCTTTTACGTCACTTCACTGTATCTTATTCACACTGTGAGGTTTGCAAGGATATTCAGTTAAGATTTTGAAATGTTTTGCTCTGTAATGTAGGTTTGCCGTAATGGCTAATCCCTCCTGGACCCCCAAGGAAGCCAAAAGATTGACCTGGGACTTTTCTGCTTCCATTTCCTCTTCCCAATAGATCTGAGCGTGAACTAAGGCATCATTGGATAAGTCTCCCAGCCAGCACTAACAGCTCACTTGCCAAGTTCCTATGCAGGCTGATAGCATTTCCATTTGGAGATCAAGTACAAATCATAAAGACCAGACCATGTAAAGGATTTCGTATTAGATAAAACAATAAAAGTGGCAATGATAGAATGAAGATAGACAGAGAATGGAGGAGAGGAACATTGAAGATAGGAGACAACAATTCAGATTGCAGGAGAAGAGAATGAATGGAAGGAGATATGTAATGGCTAGATCTTTCAACAAACCCCCACCCGTTCCTCAGCCTGACCTGGCTGAGCAGAAACAGGAACAAATTCAGGTCCTTCCTTGCTGCACCCTCCATACTTTTACACTGTTCCAGTCTGCTGTCAGGATTGACGTAGCTGAGCACATTGTAATATTATCAAATGGTGGCAATATTCCAATCAAAGCATTCCTTTCGTTTGCATCATAGAAAAAAAATCTGCCTCCCTTGTAGTGTAGGATATGCAGTGGTTAACATGTGCATTCCCTTAGTGCAGCACTCCCTCAGTATAAAAAGTGCAGTATTCTTTCAGTGCTTGCCCTCTGACAATGCAACATTCAATACTGACCCTGTGGTAATGCAGCACTCTTTAAATATTAACCTTCCAACAGTGCATCACTCCTGCAGTACTAACCCTCTGACAGTGCGGCACTCCCTCTATGGACCATCTGAAAGTGCAACAGTACCGCTGTATGGGCCATCTGGCAGTGTAGTGCTCCCTCATTCAGCAATGGGCTGAGATGCACATCCTTAGTCAAAGTCCAATAACATCAACAATGCACCAATTCCCTGCAGTGGTGCAGCGATAGTGTCTCTACCTCTGAGTCAGAAGTTCTGGGTTCAGGTCCCACCTGAGCTGGAGATATGTAACAACAAGTCTGAATAGATTGATTATGAATACCTGCACCAATTCATCTCCTTCAAAGAAAATCTGGGCTAACAGATCATAGCATTGTTACAGTGCAGACAGAGGCCATTTGACCCATTGTGTCTATACTGGCCCTCTGAGCATTTTGACTTACAGCCAAACTGCTGCCTTTTCCCCAAAAACCTGCATGTTGTCTCTATTTAAATAACCATCCAGTGCCTTCTTGAATGCATCAGTTGAACCTGCCTCACGACACTTGCAGACAGTGCATTCCAAACTGTAACTACTCAAGTGAAATTTTTTTTTCTCACCTTACATATGCTTAGTTTGAAAAACAGTTTAAAATTGTACCCTCAGTTCTTGTTCCTTTCACAAGTGGGAATGATTTCTTCACATGATAAAGGCAATGTTAGCATTCATTTCAAGAGGGCTAGAATAATAGATGCGAGATATACAGCTGAGGCTGTATTAGGCTCTGATCAAACCACATTTAGAATGTAGTAAGCAATTTTCAGAAGGATGTGTTGGCGTTGGAGGGGGCCCAGAGGAGATTTACAAAGTATGATTCTGGGGATGAAGGGCTTGTCATTAGAGGAGCAGTTGAGGATTCTGGGTCTGTACTCAAGGGAGTTTAGAAAGAAGAGGAAACTTACAGAATACCAAGGGGCCTGGATACAGGAGGTGTGGAGAAGATGTTTCCATTAGTAGGAGAGACTAGGACCTGAGGGCACAGCCTCAGAGTGAAGGGATGAACCTTTAGAACTGAGATGAGGAGAATTTCTTCAACCAGAGGATGGTGAATTTGTGGAACTCATTGTTGCAGAGAGCTGTGGAGACCAAGTTCTTGAATATATTTAAGATAGAGATAGATAGGTTCTTGATTAGTAACAGGATCAAGGGTTATGGGGAGAAGGCAGGAGAATGGAGTTGAGAAACATATCAGCTATGATTGAATGACAGAGCAGACTCGACGGGATAAGTGGCATAATTCTGCTCCAACGTCTTATGATCTATGCACCTGTCAAACCGCCTGATAATTTTGAAAAACTTCTATCAAATCTCCTCTCAAAGGAAAACAATCTCATTGTTCAAATATGGACACCATTTGTGTGTTAATTGAGTTGTTACATAAGCAACAGTCTTTTTGCCTCTCCCTCATGATGTAACACACCTTTTCATGATATGCAATCTGTGAATATTATTGCAGTTCAGAACTAATCCAGCACAAACAAACAGGTATGACTAAGTTCTTTCTTAGAAAATATTAACATTTACACTGTTTGCTAAACAGACTTATAACTTAATTGAAAAGGGTGTTTTTAGTTTATAAGCTTAGGGTTCATTGGCTGGAAGTGAAAAATGATTTTTCCACCAAAGAGACTGGCTGAAGAACACATTATATTAACCCTTGGCTGTCATTGACGTGAGAGCTGTGAGGCCAATGTGCTTGTTGGTTGCTCAAGTTGAGCTCACTTGCACGAAAGATCTCCATGGGACAAAGCTACTTGTGGATTGATCTTTTATGACATCACCAATAGAGTCTTTCAGTTAGGGCCAGGGACTGGCAATCAGGAGTTTTGGGGATGGAGAATCCCATCAGGAGGAGGGGCAGGGGGAGTGGATTTCATTGGAAAAGGTGAAAACTAATGGAGAAAAAGGGGAGATGATTTAAAAAGTTGGGATGAGGCTAGAATGGGGCCGGTGGAACAGTTGGAAGTGAGAGCCGCGATTTGGAGAGAGAGGATTGTTGGGGTTGGAATTAGGGTGATCTGGAGGGGGTCAAATGGTGGTCAGCAACTGTCTTCAATGCAATAGCCACCTCAAAAAGCCCTTGGGTTTTCTATTTGCATATTGAAAGTGGCTTGATTATAGATTCTTGTGGCTTGACCAAAATGACAGTGGCTGCATTTCAGGTAGGTAATGAGTGCATATGGTGTACGTCCTATACGCAATATTTAGATGCACATTTTTGCACTTGTGAAAAAGAAATTACTGTTCCCTTTATTTGTCGTACAGCTGAAGTTGCTGTTATTGACTGATGCATGCGTTCAGATTCAGAATTGACCAAGTAGTCTAAAAAATTATTTGTGTACTGAAGAAAGCAGTAGCCTCCATAGACTTTGGTTCAGTTGAGCCAAATTACTATACCGACACAGGCCTTCAACAGCATCAATATCTACACCTCTGACTCATGCCTGACTAACACTGAAGTATCAGCTAATGTGCTAAAAGGGCACTGGCATTGGAAATATGATTGAGGTATTAGTCAGCACATGACAATGCATTTATCATCTGCTTCAAAGAACAACTGGAGCTCACAGTGGCTTCTCAATTTAACCAGACTGCCACCTTTCAGAGAGGTTTGGATTAATTTGTGACATAGTCTATCCAACCAACACATTTCTGCTTGAGCATTATTGGAAAAGACCCATCTTGTCCAAGCTTCTCATCTGGCACTCATCAGGATGTTTTGCAAGAATACAAACTTAAGGAAAAGGATCAATAATTATACTGCATGAGCAGAGAGTGCAAATTGATTGACAAGTGATGTCTATTGATGGAGGTGTTGCTATGGTGAATGCATCTATTGATCCTGACTGACCGTTAATAGCCAGGCTTTGTTTAAATTTTAAACCAGGCAGGTTGACACTGATTGGGCAGGGCGTTGACCTGAGAAATGAACAGATATCCATTCTGTTGGGCCAATTGGCCTGTTCCAACACCGACTCTCTGAAGAGCATCCCATCCAGACTCAACCCCCTACCCTATCCTTGTAACCCTGCATTTCCCATGGCTAATCCACCCAACCTGCACATCTTTGGACTGTAGGAGGTAACCCACGCAGACATGGGGAGAATGTGCAAACTCCACACAGACAGTCACCCAAGACCAGAATCAAACCCAGGGCTCCGGCGCTGTGAGGCAACAGTGCTAAATGATTTTGTTGAGTTGAAACAAATGCAGTGCACGTATTTATTCTTTCTATCTGGTAGATACTAACAGTCTAGCAGTGACAGGTCTACCAGTATGCACAAATCTCAGTATAGTCTCAATTCATATGATTCAACCACACCTGTGGTGGCAGAATAAACACGTGATCCAATTGTCTCAATCAGTGATCTCCAAGGATATGACTTTGAAGTGAAATACGGGTTGGGTATTGGAATGATTATATCTGACACTTTGAGTAGATTTCCCAACCCGTACAAACCAAGATATTCCTCTTAATTTATTCATTGATAGTCTTAACTATGAAACTGAAAGCATTCTGAAGGTTGATCTGTTACACTTTGACCAAAAGCTAGTGTGAACCACAGCAACTGTCGAAACTGAGCAACTACACAAGTTGCAGAAGATATTATTCAGTGATAGCCTGAACGTATTAAAGAAATACTTGAGAAGTTATGTTCATTTTGGCTATACATAGATGAAGTCAGTATATCACAACAGGGCAAATAAGTCCTAATGGCAAAATCGTTACACCAAGAACACATGGGTATTGAATGCATAAGATGACTAGCTTGTGAGTATGCATACTGTCCAAGAATAAATCAGAATATTCAATGATTCGTGAATGAATGTGAAGAATGTCAGATGTACTAACCCCAGCAGTGGAGGGAGTCCCTGCACCTACATGATGTTCTATCCACTCTTTTAATGAAAGTAACAAAAGAACTATTCCTAGTACATGGGAAGATTACATCCCTGTGATGCATTACTTCTTGAAATTTCCTTTTGTTGTTGAGGTTTTCTAGCCTCTCCTTATAGCTTGTACCCACTAATCCAGGCATCATCCTGGTAAACCTCTTCTGCACCCTCTCCAAAGCTTCCACATCCTTCCTGTAATGTGGCAACCAGAAGTAACACAATACTCTATGTGTGGCCTAACCAAAGTCTTATAAAGCTGCAACATGCCATCCTGACTCTTGTACTCAATTCCCCAACCAATAAAGGCAAGCATACATTTCACCTTCTTTACCACCCTATCTACTTGAATGACCACTTTCAAAGAGCTATGAACTTGAACCCCAAGATCCCTCTGTACATCAGTGTTGTTCAGGGTCCTTCCATTAATTGTATCCTTTTCTCTAACATTTGATCTCCCAAAGTGCAGCACCTGACACCTACACAGATTAAACTCCATCTGCCATTTCGCCACCTATATCTGTAACTTATCTATATCTCACTGTATCCTTTGACAGCCTTCTATACTATCCACAATTCCACCCATTTTTGCATCATCTGAAAACTTACTAATCCACCCATCTACATTTTCATCCAAGTCATTTCTTTATATATCAAACAGCAGAGGCCCCAGGACGAATCCCTGCGGAACACCACTAGTCACGGACCTCCAGCCAGAAAAACACTCTTCCACCACTACCCTCTGCTCTCTACGGGCAAGCCAATCCTGAGTCCATGCAGCCAAGTCACCATGGATCCCATGCATTCTTAATCTTCTGAATGAGCCTACCATGAGGGACCTTGTCAAAAGCCTTATTGAATAATATTGACTGCTCTACCCTCATCAAACACCCAAGTCACCTCTTCGAAAAATTCAGTCAAGTTAGTAAGACATGACCTGCCATGCACAAAGCCATTCTGAGTGTCCCTAATTAGGCCATACTTTTCCAAATGTGCATAAATCCTATCCCAACTACTGATGTGAGACTCACCGGTCTATAGTTTCCTGGATTATCCCTATTTCCCTTCTTGAACAGAGGAACAACAACAGCTACCCACCAGTCCTCAGGGACCTCTCCAGGGACTAGTGAGGATGCAAAGATCTTGGTCAAGACCCCAGCAATCTCCTCTCTTCGTTCACTGAATAACCTGGGGTAGGTACCATAAGTATCCACCTTAATACTCTTCATAATACCCAACACTACTTCTTTCTTGATTTCAAAATGCCCTAGCATTTTACCATGCTCCACACAAATCTCAATATCCTCCATATCCTTCTCCTGGGTGAATACTGATGCAAAGTACACTTTAGGATCTCACCTACATACTCTGCCTCCAAGCACAAGTTCCCTCCTTTCTCCTTGAGTGGTCCTACCTTCTCCCTAGTTATCCTCTTCTTTCTAATGAATGTAAAGAATGCCTTAGGATTCTCTTGACCGCTACTCGCCAAGGTCATTTCATGGCCCCTTCTTGCTCTCCTAATTCCCTGCTTGAGTTCTTTCCTGCTTTTTTTTATATTCCTTACAGGCTTAGTCTGATTTTACCTTCCTAAACCTTACATATGCTTCTTTTTTCCTTTTGACCAGCTGCTCCACCACTCTGCCTGTCACCCTCAACCCTATAGGAGTTGAAGCTGAGAAGGATAGACCTGAACCTGGGCAGGACACAACTAATAGATCTGAGGCCAGTAGCCCTAAACTCACCAAGCTCACCTGCCCACATCTCCAAGACCAATAGACTCACCATATATTATACAATATATATTTTTTAAAATTTCATTAATATATGTTTATCTTTCATGATCAGCTGTATGAGTGAATTATTTTCAGTGCAAAGACAAGAATGAAGGTGGAGAGGTGAGTCATCTTTATCGTCCCATGATGTTCTATTGCTGTCTGAGCAATAAGCATTTTTTCTATAGCACCCATAACAGCGTGAAACTTTGTCAGGATAGAATGAGGGAACATCAGATGATGCGAAGCCTTCCATTCATTTGTAATATAAACTTTTATTAAGCAGCATGAACTGCATACAAAGATTAAAGCTGCATTAAGCTGTATTTGCAGTTGTGATTGCATTGGGAATGATGGCTTCAGCAGCATCAAAACTGCAGTCAGTGAAAAATTACTTCACATAACTCAGTTCCATTGGACGAGGTTCACAAGGAAGTCTCCCATTTGTTGCATTAACAAAAGCTACTCGCTGCAGGATGCTGAAGGTGCTATTGCATCCGAAGAATTCCATTATCATTGTAATGCTCCGGTTTTTGAAACTAGAGGGCATAATTTTAAGGTGAGAGGAGAAAGGTTTAAAGAGGACCTGAGCGACAACCTTTTCACACAGAGGGTAGTTCATGTATGGAATAAACTGCCAGAGAATGTAGGGGATGCAGGTACAGTTACAATGTTTAAAAGACATTTGGGCAGGTACATGAATAAGAAAGGTTTAGAGGGATACAGGTTAAACGCACGCAAATGGGACTAGTTTAGTTTAGGAAACTTGGTCAGCATGGACGAGTTGAATCAAAGTGTCTGTTTCCATGCTGTATGACTGTAGACCTCCCCTTCCATCCCCACAACCCCAAACTCCACAGTACACAAGAATGGCGGTGCTACATCTAGGATAATGGGCCAAGCTGCAAAGTGAGCAGCTGCTGCACCTCATGCAGGCTATATAACCTTGGAAAACGATTGCTAGTTTGGCATCTCGGATGAATCTTTCCAGCCTGTAAAACATTGCTAACTGCCATTAGTGTGATTCATTTGTAATGTCGAACATTGCAGCTAAGGAGAGCTTGTGGTCTTTTAGTCAACACAGAAGATCAATGTGTAATGTCTATGTACAGGATGTTGTGATAACAGATGTCTTTCACCTGTACTGTGTGGGTGTCTCCTTAATGTTATTGCCCTTCGAAGGGCCTCACATTGCACGAAAGTGGAGCCCCTCCCTCACAGAATGAAACACTTACGTCTTCCAGTCTGGGTGTGATGGCAACGATTTCCATCTCCATTTCCACTGCATGTTTGTGATTTGGATGGAAGGAAATAGTGGTCACACTTCACAGAGTAAGCCTCAGTCTCAGCTTCTCAGTCTGGGTGACCTCTCCAAATCTTCAGAATCCCTTCTTTCCTATCCATTGTGTCAACTCCGTGTGCTTCCTCAAGTTGTCACCCAAACCATTTATTTATCTGTTTATATCTCTCGCTTTAACCCCTGAGTGCCAGGCATACAGCATAGTGCTGCCAAACATTGCTATGTTCTGTACCCTCATTAAAGTCAGGGTTGTGCTGACTATTGTTAAACCCTGCCTACCATAGTACTTCTCTCATTCCCCTGCTCTTTTGTCTCTCCCTCTTATTTGTTGACCTGCCACCCCCCTCCCTTCAAAATATTATCCTCTCTGTATCTCAGCATGCTGCCTTCAATCCTCGCATTTCAGTTCCTTAACTTCCCTATGACATCAATGGCCCCTTGACTTTCAGAGACTGTCCTTAACTTACTGTGCTGGGACCACCTGACGGATAGCTGTCTCCCTTGACCTGACTGACGGCTACTCCCTTAGACTTTGAGGCGTGGCCATTTGGTTGAAATACTTGCAGTGAGTTTGTGGCGTAAGTTGCTGCCATTATAATGCAGGTATAACATTGTAATCCTAATCCTATTGCAACATCAACTGCTCCTTGACTGATCGTAGACCATGGCTTTGTATCTGCATTAAACATCATGGTAAGACAGGTACTAGGCTGTAGATGAGGAGAGGCAAGTGCAAAAGGCAAAGCAAGGAGAGGATGCTGTGATGATCTTAAGGCAAAAGAGTGAGCGAGTGGTAAGAAAGCAAGACAGAACCCTTGAAATGCATCCTGATCCAATCCCATGAGGTTCATACTTGTCCCTATGTGCAAAGTGTCCTGGAAGCAGCATACAATAAAAGGTATTGGTCTGTTGTTACGCATTGGTAGTGTCCCTACCTCTGAACCAGAAGGCCCAGGTTCAAGTCCCACCTACTCCAGAGGTGGGTAGTGACATCTCTGAACTGGTTGATTCAAAAATATTTACAATGAAAGGTGCAATCCAAAAGTGTAGCTTTGAAATGGAGAACTGCTTTAAAGGTGAGTTGGAGATATGCCATGATGAGGCAGTCCAAAGCCACCCTCCATGGAAATGGGTTGTGGGGAGTTGCTGCCAATGGAGATATTGGTGACTGCTGTTCAAGATGGGGGGCCCAAGGAGCAAGCGGCCAGATGAAGTCGCCAATTACCCGCTCTGACTTTCTTGTCAAGAATTGTTGTTGTCTAGTTTCCATCCACTGGGTGGGAGAATAGGAAACTACATATTAATGAGGTGCGATGAGGCAACAATGGCATGCAACTAAGCCTCTTGCCACTAACTACCTCAATTCTCAGCTTGCCATTCAAAATCTGATTGCAGAATTGACTTTTTCTTTGTTTTGACACCAATGCCTACATCATTCACAGGCGAGGAAGACTCCACTCACAGTGTTCTATCATTTCCATGAAATTTTGAAAATTTCGCCATTCAACCCTTAAGGGACAAAGTATCTGCAAAATCTTTCTCACCTCAAAAAGTTTTAGATGTTAGAGAGAAGAGGAAAATGAGCAACTCATTGTTACATATTAAAAATGTTGGCACACATGGCCCCTGTTACAGTGGAACACATTAAAGCCTCTTTCCCATCATTGCTGTATTCCAAGAAAATAATTGTCTGGAGACAGGTACTAATCTAGGACTGTGCTAATCTGCAATGTTTTTTTCAATGCTGGAACGGAAACTGTTTTCAGGTAGTTGGAAAGATCAGCATCATAAAAATTCAGACTTGGCCGCAATTCTGTACCAGTTTTATGGGCTGCCATTTGTTTATCCTCAGTATAATGATTAGAGTGCTACTTTTTGCTGTGATCCTAAGTTCCTCTTCTGTCATACATGATACAGCCCTATTCACATCAAAGCAAAAAAAATTATTTAATTGACATTTTTCCAGTATTCAGAAGAACAGTAGCTCATTCAATCATTCTTGAGAAAGTGAATCCATGGAAATCTATTGTTGTTCAATGTTCATTGCACTGAAATCATTTTAATTAGTATACTTTGCCAGCCAGAAAAGTTATAGAACAAAATATCTGCTT
Organism: Rhincodon typus; assembly: GCF_021869965.1. Lineage (NCBI taxonomy): Eukaryota > Metazoa > Chordata > Chondrichthyes > Orectolobiformes > Rhincodontidae > Rhincodon > Rhincodon typus. The sequence continues at coordinate 49,013,137 of NC_063352.1, read as the reverse complement.
TTATTATGGAATTGACAACGTACAAGCAGTGAATTGTCAAGTTGTGCAGAAGCTTCCACCTGCACAGACTTTATTACAATACATCATTGTATTATATAGTGTGGATTAAATATTAGATACAATATCGAACAGGTGGCAGAGCTGGGAGTTCCTGTTGATCTTACTGAGCTATACTGTTAATGTTAGATAAGTTGAAATTATTAGGTTTCTTATGTTGTTCTGCAAACAATAGCATGATCTCAAAGTCACATTAGTATCAGTGGCATACTTTAAATATGGTAGAAGCTAGAAATAGGAAGCTGTGACTTCTTCGGGCATAGTTGGTAAGTGGCAAAAATGCAATGGGACATATTGCAGCATTCTCAATGAATACAACTGAATCATCATTGAGTAGCAATAGAGTAAATGATATGTAGCGGAACAGATTGATTGTGACAATTTGGAGTAATGCTAGTAAACCTTTTGCAAGTGAAGGCTCCTGTCATCTCAGAATAGAAAAATGGATTAGCAGCAATTTCTATAATAATGACGTTTTAAAAGAAAACATGTTGGTAAGAAAAATTATATGTTGTAGGAAGTAAAAACTGAGGACAAGAGTGATGGTGCACATCAACTAATGTTTTTGCTGTATTCTGGGGATTGTTCTATAGCACATTCCTTTCTTATTCCACAAGAGTATACCAATGTTGCTGGTGAGTCAAGAATTTATTGCCCTATGGAAGGTGGTGGTGAGCCACCTTTTTCAAAATGCTGCAGTCCTTAGGGTGAGGGCACATCCACAGTGCTGTTATGAACGGAGTTCCAGGATATGGAACTCAGTGGTTAGCACTGCTGCCTCACAGTGCCAGGGATCCGGGTTCAATTCCACCCTCAGGCAACTGTCTGTGTGGAGTTTGCACATTCTCCCCGTGTCTGCGTGGTTTTTCTCTGGGTGCTCCGGTTTCCTCCCACAGTCCAAAGATATGTAGGCTAGCTGGATTGGCCATGCTAAATTGCCCGTAGTATTCAGGGATGTGTAGATTAGGGGGATGGGTCTGGGTGGGATGCTCTGTTGGACTTGTTGGGCCGAAGGACCTGTTTCCACACTGTAGGGATTCTATGATCTATGATTCTATGATATTGACCTAGTGACAGTGAAGGAATGATGATATATTTTCATGTCAGGATGGTGTGCAGCTTGGAGGGGAACTTGCAGGTGATGGTGTTCCCATGTATCTTCTGTCCCTGTCCTTCTAGGTAGTAAAGGTTGTGGGATTGGAAGGTACTGTCATGGGGGCCTGGATGATGTGCTGTGGGAGTAGTTTGAGAATGGTACACGCTGCAGCCACTGAGCAAAATCAAGTTGTTGGAATTATACTGGATGGCATCGGCCTTCTTGAGTGTTGTTGGAGCTGCACTGATCGAGGCAATAGGAGGCTGTTCTGCCACACTCATGACTTTGGCCTTGTAGATGGTAAACAGGCTTTGGGAGTCAAGAGGTAAGTTACTTGCTGCAGAATTCCTAGCCTGCGACTTGCCTTTGCAATTACAATATTTATCTGACTGGTCCAGTTTAATTTCAGGTCAATGATAACCCCCAGGACATTGAGGTGTTCGGTGATGGTATCATCATTGAATGTCAAGGGAAAACAGTTAGATTTTCACTTGTTGGAGATGGTCATTCCCTGGCGACCTGTGTGGCGTGATTGTACTTGTCACTTATCAGTCTATGTCTGAGTGCTGCCCAGGTCTTATTGGATGCAGGCAAGAATTTCTTCATTATCTGAGGAAGTACAAACGGTGTCAAACAGTGTGCACCATCGGCATGCATTCCTACTTTTGACCTTATGATCAAAGGAAGTTTGTTTATGAAACAGCTGAAGATGATTGGGTTTAGAACATTATCTTGACGATCTCCTACAATAATGCCCCTGGGGCTCAGCTAATTAAGGTCCAACAAGCACAACTATCTTCCTTTGTGCTGGGTATGACTCTAACCAGTAGAAAGTTTACTCCCCAATTCCCATAGACTCCAGTTTTTTGGGACCCCTTGATAGCACACTCAGCCAAATACTAGTTTGATCATGGATAGTCATTGTAACTTGACCTCATTTTGTCCATGTTTTGATCAAGGCTGTAATGAGGACTGCAGCTGTGTGGTCCTGGTGGAACTCAAATTGAGCACATTATTGGTGAGTAAATGTTGCTTGATATCATTTTTGATGCACCTTGCATCACTTTACTAATGTTCAAGAATAGAATGATGGTACATTAATTGGCTGGGTTGGATTTACAAAGAGCAATACAGCATAGGAACAGGCCCTTCAGCCCTCTAAGCCTGCACCGACCCATTATTAACCTTCCATTATTAACACCTTCCATATTAAAACTGCCTTCACTTACATGATCCGTATCCCTCTATTCCTTTCTTATTCATGTATTTGTCCAGGTGTTTCTTGAATGCTGCTATTGTGTTTGCTTCCACCACCTCCTCTGGCAATGCATTCCAGGAACTCAACATCCTTTGTATGAAAAACTTGCCTCACATATCTGTTTTAAACTTCCCTCCCTCACACCTTGAACCCTATGGCCCCTAGTAATTAACCCTTCCACCCTGGGAAAAAGTCTCATATTTTCCACTCTATCTACACCGTTTGCAATCTTTTAAAATTCTATCACGTCGCCCTTCAAATTCCTGCATTCCAGTGAAAACGAACCCAGTCTATAACCTGAAGACCCGAAATGTCAGCTTTCCTGTTCCTCTGATGCTGCCTGGCCTGCTGAGTTCCTCCAGCTCCACACTTTGTTATCTCTGACTCCAGCATCTGCAGTTCTTGCTATCCCAGTCTATAGCCTTCCTTCATAGCTAAACCCCCCCCTCAGGCAACATCCTGATTAACCTTCTCTGTACCCTCTCCAAAGCATCCACATCTTTCTGCTGGTGTGGTGACCAGAACTGTACACAATATTCCAAGTGTGGCCCAACTAAAGTTCTATAAATAAAAACCGAAAGTACAGCGGATGCTGTAAATCAGGAGCAAAAACAAAGTTGCTGGAAAAGCTCAGCAGGTCTGGCAGCATCTGTGAAGGAAAAAAACAGAGTTAACGTTTTGGATCCAGTGACCTTCTGAGGAAGGGTCACTGGACCCAAAACGTTAACTCTGTTTATTCCTTCACAGATGCTGCCAGACCTGCTGAGCTTTTCCAGCAACTTTGTTTTTGCTCTTAAAGGCCTATAAACATTTATAGACCTGCAGTATAACTTGTCTATCCTTACACTCAACACCCTTCCAATGAAGACAAGCATGCTACAGGCCATTTTTATTACATTTTCTACTTGCGCTTCAGTGATCTGTAGACCTGCACACCCAGATCTGTATACATATCAATACTCCTAATCTCGACCTGTACTTTTCTCTCCAAAATGCATCACCTCACACTTGTCTGGATTAAACTCTATCTGCCATTCTTCTGCCCATTGCTCCAACTGATCTATATCCTGCTGCATCCTCTGACAATCCTCCACACTATCCACAACTCCACCAGCCTTTGTATCATCTACAAACTTACTAATTCGACCAGCTACATTTTCCTTCAAATAATTTATGTACATCACAAACAGCAGAGACCCCAGCACTGACCCTTGTGGAACACCATTAGTCACAACCTTCCATTCTGAAAATCACCCTTCCACCACTACCCTCTGTCTCCAATGACTAAGCCAGTTCTGTGTCCATCTTACGAGCTCACTCTGATACCAAGTAACTTCTCCTTTTGTACCAGTCTGCCATGAGGGACCCATTCAAAGGCTTTACTGAAGTCCATGTAGACAACATCAACCACTTTTCCCTCATTGATCATCCTCATCACCTCCTCAAAAAACTCGATCAAGTTAGAGAGGCATGACCTCCCCATACAAACTCATGCTGTCTATCACTAATAAGTACATTTATTTCTAAATGCGTATAGATCCTGTCCCTGAGAATCTTTTCCAATAATTTCCCGACCACTGACGTGAGACTCACAGGCCTGTAATTTTCCAGGATTATCCCTGTTATCCTTCTTAAACAATGGGACAACATGGGCTATTCTCCATTCCTCTGGGAACTCGCCTATGGCCAAAGAGGATACAAAGACGTCTGTCAATGCACCAGCAATTTGTTTTCTTGCCTCCCTCACTATCCTGGGACCCAGGGACTTATCTACCTTAATACTTTTTCAGACGCACAACACCTCTTCTTTTTTAATAGCACTTGGCTCAGAAACTCAACACTCTCCTCCTGAGATCATCCTCTACCAATTCCTTCCCTTTGGTGATTACCAACACAAAGTATTCATTAAGGACCTCACCTGCTTCTTCTGGCTCCGCACATAGATTCACTTCTTTGTCCTTGAGTGGGCCAACCCTTTCCCCGGCTACCATCTTGCTTTTAATACATGTAAAAAAAAAGCCTTGGGATCCTCCTTAATCTTGTTTGCTAATGACTTTTCATGGCCCCTTTTAGCCCTTCTAATTCTTTGTTTAAGTTCTTTCCTACTTTCCTTGTATACTTCAAGGACTTCGTCAATTCCCATCTTCCTAGACCTTATGCATGCTTCTATTTTCCTTTTTGACCAAGGTCACATAATTTGCCATACCTATCCTTCATTCTCGCAGGAACATGCCACTCCTGAACTCTTATCAACTGCTATTTGAAATATTCCCACAAGTCCAATGTGGATTTACACTCAAACAGCCGCCTGTAATCAACATTTTCCAGTTCATGCCTAACATTGTTGTCGTTCACCTTTCCCAATTTAACACCTTCACCGAGGACTGCTGTTATTCCTATCCGTGAGTATCTTAAAACCCATGGTGTTTTGGTCACTACTCTTGAAATGCTCTGTCACTGAAACTTCACTCACCTGGCCAGGCTCATTTCCCAAAACCAAGTCCAACATAACCCCTTCCCTGGTTGGACTGTTTACATACTGTGTCAAGAAACCCTCCTGAATGGTCCTTACAAATTCTACCCCATCCAAGCCCCTAACACGAAGTGAGTCCCAGTCAATAAATGGGAATTTAAAATCACCCACCACAACAACCCTGCTGTTTTTACATTTTCCTAAAATCTGGCTACATATTCTCTCTTCTGTCTCTCGCTGGCTGTTGGGAGGCCTGTAGTATTCCCCCCAGCATTGTGATTTCACCTTTCCTATTCCTGATTTCAATCCATGTTGCCTCGCTGTACAATCCTCTGATGTATCCTCCCACAGGACTGGTACTTCTTTACCAGTAATGCAACTCCATCACCCTTTTTACATCCCTTTCAATCACACCTAAAACATCTAAATCCTGGGACATTCAACTCCATGGAGAAAAGAAGATGGAGAGCAGATTTGATACAGATTTTCAAAATCATGAGGAGGCTGGAGTGGTTATGCAGTTGTTCCCATTTGTGAAAGAAAAAAGAACAAGATGGTCTTGATTTAAAGTGATGTGCAGACGAAGCAAGGATAATATGAGAGAAAACTTCTCACACAGCGAGTAGTTAGGGTATGGAATATACTGCCTGGAAATGTGATGGATGCTGGTTCAATTGAGCCATTCAAGAGGACATTGGATGATTAATTGGACATAAATGATGTGCAGGGATATGGGAAAAGGTAGAAGATTGGCATTAGATAATAGAACCATTTGATCTGCACCAGATCAAATCTGTAATTATGTGATCTGCATTTAAAATCAGAGATCCTTCATTTTTAGACAGCATCTCCTAGACTGTTCTTCCCACAAGGAAAAACATTATTTCAGCATCCACTCTACCAGATTCCTCAGGATCCAATGTTTTAATAAGATCACCTCTCAATCCCAGTCCACAGACATAATCTCAACATTCTGTCCTGGTCAGAGTCACTGTGCACGCGCACAACATCATGTGCCAGGTAGAAGATGATGGTTGCATGTACGCTCTGTCCCACAGTGTCACTGAGGAGGAGGCGGTGGTTAATGTGGGTCCTGTCAATGGAGGAGACACGGACATGAGATAGTAGGAACTGCAGATGCTGGAGAATCCGAGACAACAAGGCGCAGAGCTGGATGAACACAGCAGGCCAAGCAGCATCAAAGGAGCAGAAAGGCTGACGTTTC
>NC_063352.1:48976553-49006628 GCF_021869965.1 Rhincodon typus | reverse complement strand
GGGGAAGTTACGGTCCTTGAAAAACGAGGACAACTGAGATGTACGGGAGTGGAATGCCTCATCCTGGGAGCAGATGCGGCGGAGGCGAAGGAATTGGGAATAGGGGATAGCATTTTTGCAGGAAGGTGGGTGGGAGGAGGAGTATTCTAGGTAGCTGTGGGAGTCGGTGGGCTTGAAATGAATATCGGTTTCTAGGTGGTTGCCCGATATGGAGACAGAGAGGTCCAGGAAGGGGAGAGAGGTGTTAGAGATGGTCCAGGTAAATTTAAGGTTGGGGTGGAAGGTGTTAGTGAAGTGTATGAACTGTTCGAGCTCCTCGTGGGAGCACGAGGTGGCGCCGATACAGTCATCAATGTAACGGAGGAAGAGGTGGGGTTTAGGGCCGGTGTAGGTACGGAAGAGGGATTGTTCCACGTAACCTACAAAGAGGCAGGTGTAGCTTGGGCCCATGTGGGTACCCATGGCTACCCCCTTTGTCTGTAGGAAGTGGGAGGAATTGAAAGAGAAGTTGTTGAGTGTGAGGACGAGTTCGGCTAAGCGGATGAGGGTATCAGTGGAGGGGGACTGGTCGGGCCTGCGGGACAGGAAGAAGCGGAGGGCCTTAAGGCCATCTGCATGGGGAATGCAGGTGTAGTTCAGAGGCTGGATTAATGATCAGACACCTGGGCAAAATTCTTCCTTATGGCTGGTTCGGTGGCGAGGGGCATTCAATCAACGGAAGGGTAGCAGATGGGTAGCTGTTACCTCGGCCCAATTAAGTCTATGGCGGGAAGGTCATAGGTGACCTCCCACACTGCCACAAATTAAAGCCCTCTTAGGAGCTTCATTCTGTTATCCTGCATGTTAACACGATGCCGACGGGGTCTTGTCAGGCAAGTTGTGGTCATAAAGCAAATCCCGTCAGTGTTGCTCGCTTGCTCCCAGAGGGCTCCCTCATGCAAAGCCACTCAGTGCCTGATCAAGGGAATTGGCTTCATCAAGGGAAAAGCTGTTGAGAACCATTCAACTTCCTTCTTTAAAACTGGCGAGGATATAGTGAGAGTGAAAACTGCAACGTGAACTGGATCCTGCATTCATTGATCTCATTCACATCACACACTGGCACTGCTGTCTCTGTGTGTGAACAGGGAGCATGAAAACACTGCCTACCTGTATGTGCCAGGCCCAGGCAAACCACAATGATGGGTTTTTGTTTCAGGATGGCTGAAGTTATAAATGAGAGTAGCTGTGCAGGAGCAGAATGCAGTGACACTTCTAGAGTGGATAGTGGAATACCTCTGGGTTGACTGATTAATCGAGAGTGATGGAGGGAGGGTCAAGGTTATAGAAAGGAGGATTAGGGTGATAGAGGGAGGGCACAGTCTGATCTGGGTTTGGAAGGTGGGGTGGAGCTAACCAGCAGTTCACGTCCAAATTTCTCCTGACTAGGGCAGCACAGCGATTCAGTGGTTGGCACAGCTGCCTGACAGCCCCAGGGACCTGGGTTCGATTCCAGCCTCAGGTGATTGTCTGTGTGGAGTTTGCACATTCTCCCCGTGTCTGTGTGGGTTTCCTCCCACAATTCAAAGATGTGCAGGTTAGGTGGACTGACCGTGCTAAATTGCCCATAATATCCAGAGATGTGCAGGCTAGTTGGATTGGCCATGGGGAATACAGGGTTTCAGGGATAGGATGGCGGGGTGGGTCTGCGTGTGATGCTCTTTGGAGGTAGATTTGATGAGATGAATGTCCTGCTTCCACACTGTAGAGATTTTGATGGGCAGAATGGTACCATTGGCTTGCAGGGACTTTAAATATGGCACTTTTAACTTTACCATGAGCTGCAGTGGGATATGGGTGTTACACAATTGGTTGCATCAACCGTGAATAGCTAATTAACAGCTATGTGATTGACCCTTCAAGCAGGCATCCCACCCATTTCCAGTACCAACATAGACATTTTTAGCCAGAGATTTCAAATGTAAGCACTCCTTTCTCTTTCTCTCTTTCTCAGCTCGATGCAAAGGACCATATACTTCTCATTTTTTGGGACCATAATTTGGAATCAAAGTGGACTGCTACGACTGAAAAACATGAAGAATTTTGCAACTTGAAAAGCAAGTGCTGTACATTGTTGCACTATGCAATACAAGGTGGGTTTTTGGAAGCAATAGAAGAGAGAACTTAAGACTGAGCAGCACCAAGTTAAAGATTCTACCTGACAACAGCCCTCCAATTGGTTGAACTGCAGTGTGTTAAAAAGCCTTAAGTGCCAAGAGCAGTAAAGGAGAGGAAACATTCAGAGCCTACAGATGGAAAGCATTCATCTCTCCCATGCTCTCTCTGTGTGTGGCAAAAGAGAGGGGAACTAAGAAAGTTTTAAAAAAAGAATTCTATAACAAGAAGAGACCTAGGACCACCTGATCAATTATTGAATCAAAAAACAACCATCACTTACAGACAGCAGCATGTCATCGTTGCTAAAATCGCAAAGACTGTGGGAACATAATATTCCATCTTGTAGTCTAGACTTTGAATCGTCAAAATTTTGTTCACCCTGTCTGTTTTCTTTTTCCATCCATAGTATATGGAGGGGCGTCATGGAGGCTCAGCGGTTAGCACTACTGCCTCACAGCACCAGGGACCCAGGTTCAATTCCACCCTCAGGGTGACTGTCTGTGTGGAGTTTGCACATTCTCCCCGTGTCTGCGTGGTTTTCCTCCAGGTACTCCAGTTTCCTCCCACAGTCCAAAGATGTGCAGGTTAGGTGGATTGGCTATGCTAAACTGCCCATAGTGTTCAGGGGTGTGTAGATTAGTGGGGGAGAGGGGGAGGGGTCTGGGTGGGATGCTCCAAGGGTTGGTGTGGACTTGTTGGGCCAAAGGGCCTGTTTCCACACTGTAGGGATTCTATATGCTTTAAACTGTCTGTCTTTTGTCTGTCTTCACAAAATCATTACAATGCAGAAGGAGACCATTCAGCCCATCGTACCTGCTCCAGTTCTATTCCTTTGTGCCAATCTCCTGCCTTTTCCCCATATCCCTGCACAGCATTATTAGCCAATAGACCATACAATGCCATCTTGAGAATACCTCCATTGAACTTGTCCCCACCATATTTCCAGACAGTGCATTCCATACTCTGACTACTTGCTGTGTAAAAAAGCTTTTTATTTCACACATTACCCTTGCTTCATTAGCACGTCACTTTAAACTTTATTATGATTGGCTGTATGTGTGTCAGAGTATTTGGAGTTTTGAGGGATTTTTTTTATATAAATTAAAAATCCTTTATTTAAATCTTTTAAATCCTTTATTACAGCTCTTGTTAGATTTAAATATGGCACAACAGTTTTGCTTTTCTATTCCTGACAAAACATGCTGTGAATTGCTTTATTCCTGCACAGCAGTCAAACAGGTAAATTAGTCATTTTAGTGATCTCATTGGGATTTTATATATTTATACATTTTGTGACAGATTGTGCAAAAGCATGGTAAGACTGTTGGTGCACTCTTCCCATTAAATCGTGACATCAGGCACTATGGAAGCCTTAGGGAGCTAACTAAATTTTTGATCTAAATTTTATTCTCTTCTATGCCAATCTCTTCACCAGCCACTGCACCATCTTGCCCAGGATTTGGTGGCCACCATAGATTCAATTCGCAAGTCCCAATGAGTCTGTACAGCATATCACATACCTCGTCCAAAAACCATTGTTTAACTACATGCAACCCTGTGGACATTGCTTTTGCCAGTGCTTTCTGTGGTAATGTAATCCAGATTGTTGAGTGAGGCAAGGGAGGTCATAGCAGGGTGCTTGCAATTCCTCTTTGGCCACGGGAGAGGTGCCGGAGGACAGGTGGACAGCCCATAAACCAACAAATTATAGGCTGGTCAGTCTCACCCCAGTGGGGAAACAATTCTGAGGGACAGAATTAATCTGCACTTGGAGAGGCAGGGATTAATCAAGAACAATCAGCATGATTTTGTTAAGAAGAGGTCATGTTTGATCAGCTTGATTGAACTTTTTGAAGAGATGACCAAGTGTGTAGATGAGGGCAATGCTTTTGATGTAGTCTACTTGGACTTCAGCAAGACTTTGATAAGGTCCCACATGGAAGACTGATAGCAAAGGTAAGAGCCCAAGACTGAGTGTCAGGAAGCAGAAGGTGAGGGTTGAGGAGTGATTTTCTCTCTGAAAGTCTCTGTACTGTGGGGTCTCACAGGGGTCCTTGCAGTTTGTGGTCTATAGAACATTAAATGGTACAGCACAGGATCAGGCCTCATGGCCTACCGTGTGTGGGCCAACCTTGTTGCCATTTCTAAACAAATTCCATCTGCCTGCACATAGTCCACAATCCCTCTATTCTCTGCTTGTTCATTGTCTGTCTAAATGTCTCTTAACCTTTGCTGTCATATCTGCTTCTATCACCTCTGCTGGCATGTTCCAGGCACTGGTCACGCTCTGTATAAAAAAAACTTTCCTCTCCTTTAAACATCTCCTTTAAACTATTCCCCCCTCACCTTAAACCTATGCCCCCAAGTATTTAACATTTCCCCCCGGGAAAAAGCTTCTGACTACCCAACCTACCTATGCCTCTCATAGTGTCATATACTTCCATCAACCTCTGATGCTCTAACAAAAACAATCCAAATTTATCCAACCTCTCCTTACAGCTAATACACTCCAATCCAGGCAATATCTGGTAGACCTATTTTACACCGTCTCCTAAGCCTTCATATCCTTCCTATGTTGTGGTGACCAGAACTGCTACAATATAGAAATGATTTAGACTTAAATGCAGGAGAATTGATCAATTATTCACAAATGTTACAAGACTTGGTGGGATAGTAAATTGTGAGAAGGGTAACCTTGATTACAGGGAGATATAGATGGGCTGGTCAGATGGGCTGATCAGTGGCAAATGAAATTCAATCAAGATAAGTGTGAGGTGATGCACTTAGGCAGGACACAACAAGTCAGGGGAATATATGATAAATGGTAGGACCCTGGGAAGCATCAAGGATCAGAGGGACCTTGGTGTGCATGTCCAGTGGTCACTTAAGGCATTATCACAGGTAGATAAAGTGATTAAGAAGGCACATGAGATACTTGCCTTTGTTAGTCGAGGCATAGAGTTTAAAAGCAGGGAGGTGATGCTGGAACAGCATAAAACACTGGTTAGGCTACAGATAGAGTTTTGTGTGCAGTTCTGGAATCCACATTATAGGAGGGAAGTGAGTGCACTGCAGAAGGGATTTACCAGGATGTTGCCTGGACTGGAGAGTTTCAGTTATGAAGTTATGAGTGTCGCCAAACAAAATGACCTAGGGGTGCAAGTGCATAGTTCCTTGAAAATGAAGTTGCAGGTAGACAAGATGGTGAAGAAGGCGCTTGGCACGCTTGCCTTCATTTGTCAGAAATTGAGTGTAGGAGATGGGAGATCATGTTGCGGCTATACAGGACTTTGGTGAGACAACTTCTAAAATACTCTGTACAATTCTGACTGCCCTTCTGTGGAAAGATGTTGTTCAACTTGAGACTTGTGCAGAAAAGATTTACAAGGATGTGGGATTGAAGGGTTTGAGTTCTAGGGAGAGGCTGAATAGGCCGGGGATTTTTTCCTGGATCAACCGAGGTTGAGGGGTAACCTTATGGAGGTTTATAAAATCATGAGGGGCATGGATAGGGTAAATAGCCAAGGTCTTTTTCCTAGGGTGAATGAGTCCAAAGTTAGAAGGCACAGGTTTAAGGTGAGAGGAGAAAGATTTAAAAAGGACCTGATGGGTAACTTGTTCATGCAGAGAGTGGTGTACGTATGGAACAAGCTGCCAGAGGAAGTGGTGAAGGTAGGTACAATCACAACATTTAAAAGGCATCTGGATGGGTATATGAGTAGGAAAGGTTAGAGGGATATGGGCCAAATACTGGCAAATGGGATTAGATCAGATTGGGATGTCTGATCGCTGTGGATGATTTGGACCGAAGGATCTGTTTCCATGCTGCACGAGTCTATAACTCTATAAGAGAGATTGGACAGACTTTGGATGTTTTCCTCAGACCAAAGGAGATTTAGAAGGCACATGATAGAGATGTCTAAAATTATGAGGGCCTGGATAAGGTAGAAAGGAAGAGATTTTTCCTGTTGTTGGAAGGATCAATGACTGGTCGGGGGTAGGGGTGAGGGAAACATAGATTGAAGGTAAGGCGAAGAAGGTTTAGAGGGGATGTAAGGAAGAGTTTGTCCACCCAGAGGGTCGTGGGAATCTGGAACGCAGTGCTGTAAGGGTGATGGAGGTAGAAACCATCATAACATTTAATTATACACTTGCAATGCCTAGGTATATAAGTGTGGGAAAATGTGATTACAATATTTAGAGTAGTGGTTGTTTTTGATCAGCACAGACATGATGGGCCGAAGGACCTTTTTCCTTGCTGTAGGTCTCTATGACACTATGCAGCAGAGAGCTTCACATTCAGTCGTAACTCCAACCCAGATTACCAGTGCACCACCACCCATACATGGGAAGCAAATCTAATCTTGGGTAAATGTTCACCTTAATGCCCCCAATCCTAAACAGAGTGGCACCACTGTAACTCTTCCATTTTGGCTTCCACAGCCTCTCCTAGTTGTTGACCTCCCATTGTTTCAATGATCCTGCTTTATTGCTGCCTGGACCTCCGCCCTCAGAAATTGGGTGCCTCAGCAAGTCCCTTATAATATCATTGGTTATTCTTAGTATCCCTACAGTGTGGAAACAGGCCCTTCGGCCCAACACGTTGTTCATTGGCTCCCTATGAGAAAGGCAGATTTTAGTTCTCTCAGAAAGTCCAATTGTCATTGGGGACCAGAGTGGAAGCAGAACCTCTAGTTGCTCACTGGCAGTGGATACTACCATATGGGTGCTGAGGCTTGCTGAGGGTCACCCAGTATTCCCCTCCTTCACAGCATGCCACCTGCAATGGCTCATGGTGGTGCTGGAAATTTCAAGGTTATGGTTTAGGGTGATACTGAAACATATTCACAGCTGTCATCCTTCTCCCGATGTGATATGGGTAGAATATATTACTCTCTTGAAAATAAACAGAAATTGCAGGAGAAACTCAGCAGGTCTGCAGCATCTATGGAGAGTAAAACAAAGTTGATGTTTGGAGCTCAGTGACCCTGAAGAGGTTTCCCTGGCAATTTCTGTTTTTGTTTCAGATTTCCCACATCTGTAGTTCTTTGTTTTATAACAATAATTTCTACATCCATTCATGAAGATCCCATGAGAAGAAAATTCCTCTGGGACATGTATTTGGAAACAGGGATGTCCTTTGGCAAATTGCTATCTCCCATGATCTTTGTATTCTTAAAGTGTTTAGCTATCATGTTGGTTAAATTCAAATCAAACTTAAAATTCTATTTGAATATCAATATACTTATGAAGTTAACAAGCTTATTGTAGTAGATAGTTGTAATTCATTAATAAATACTAATTATTCTAGCAATTCAACATTATTTTTCTTTGAATTAATTAAAATTGAATAGGTGACTCTAGTGACATAGTTCAGATATGTAGCTAGCCAATGTGTACATTTAATGTAGTTTAGCAGCTTCTCTCGTTCAGGCTTCAAACACTGAACAGATTACCTGACATGAGAATGCAGTCAATGTTCACAGTAGACAACCAGTTGGACAACAAAGAACTCAAAAAGTACTTAATCAAACACAAGTAGTTGCACACAGCTACAATAGGGTTTATAGAGTGAATGATACTCTAGATTTGTGTGTGACTATTTTAAGCATGAAAGACACTTTCACGGCTGTGATTTGCAACTTCAGGTACTGCAGTTTCCCACTCCTAACTACCCTGAGCTATTGCTTGGGCATACTAGTTTATTAATCATGACTTTTAATGTTCTACAATACTGATTACAAATGTTTCTATCGAAAGGTTCTATTAGATTCCCTAGTCAACTGACTTGTTTTTCTCTGCAATCACAGCTGCTAATTATATCAGAAGCACTATACCGAGAGAACATAACAGACAGCAGTCATCATTATTAGTTTTTATGATATTTTGTATTCCCATACTTATTGAGTCTGTATCCAATGTTTCAATCAGCCATTCCCTTCCATATCTAGACATGCAAGTGTCACATAAGTTCCTTAACAATGAATTGCTAAGCCTGGTTTGGAAATAAGACCTGACTGTTCCTTGAATACAAATTATAAAGTCCCAAATTCAAACACAAGCATCACACACGCAAATAATCTGTTTCACACATACAAAGATAAAAAGCACATGTTCTGAAGGGAAGGAAAACAGAAGGTAAACAATAATGACACACTAAACAACAAGCTGCTTTAAATCTACATACAAAACACAGCACAAGAGGTTAATTCATTTTTAACTATTACACTGGTGTGCAAACATATGCAACTAAAGAGATTGTTGACTTAGCCTGTCTCTTTCTCTCTCACCTTAGAATAAAACAAAGCATTTATTTCAAAACAGTATTACAGATTCAGTGGCAGCCTTTCACAGTTAGCCTTCAGCCTGTGTTCTGAACCAGTTGATACATGTTGCCTTTTCTGGACCTATAGCCCACGATACCCAGGTCTTCATTTCATCCCAGGTATCCTTCCTCTAGTAGAGCTGAGCCTAGGTCCACCATCAACAACTTATTATCTTAGTCCTATCAAAACTGTGGGGTCCCATCTTTTGATTATTCTGGAAAATGACCATACAGCATCTGCCCTTGTGTCAATTACCCTTTCCATAAGATTAGCTTATCCAGTTTCTCAGAAGTGACTAGAGCTACAAATTCCTTTACTACCATTACCAAACCCTGTTGTCTGCCCTGGGTACAGCGCCCTTTTCCAATTATGCAACCTCTCTCTCTTTTGCTGTATCTTACCTTGAAAACTACAAATGCTTCTATCACGTAATGAATGGTCTAGTACTCTTGACTGTAAAACCCAGTAAATAGCCTTAATATCCTGTATGTCTCCAGCTCAGCTTTGCTACACCACTGTTCAACTATCTGTCATCTGCCACACTCTTTTCCCCTTCCCTTGATACATCCATACGATATGCCCTCAGGGAATCCCACACCTCAGCCCACCAACCTGCCTCCTCTATATGTCTGTGTCAAACCATTTCCATTGCACATTTGTGGTTTAGATGATGATGCAGGGTAACAGTGGTAATGCTTCACAAATTGAGTCACAGACTCAGCTATGGTCTAGGGATTCCCCATTCCTTCAGATTCCCTTCTTCCTTGACCTTTGTGTCAACCCTATTTGCTTTGATCTTGCCCATGTTCTCACCCAGACCATTTATTTAATTGTTCATTCCCCAACTTTGCCCTGGGCCGCAGGTGTACAGCATAGCCATGCCAAAATTGCACTGCCCTCTCATTGAAGCCAGGCAGTGCTATTGTTAACCCTGCCTCCTGCACCCTTTTCCCTGCCCTGCACTATTGTCTACCTCACCCTTATATTTTGTATTGCCTTCCTTCACATTTAATATTCCCTCTGCATCCCAGCATGAAACTTCCAATCCAATAGAGGAGCTCATAGCTTCCATACCACAGCAGTGGCCCCTGATAATCCCTTCTTCACCATCAGTGGTCAGACCCATGGCAGTGACCATAGCCCAGCCTTCTGACTGACTTGAACAGACAGCGCCAAACGATGAGTGTCTGGATCCCTGCATGATCTCTGTGCAACTCCCCGAATGAGCACAACTCCCCAGATTGGTTGAACTGAACATATATACTCTGACTGTGGTCCACTCCCTGGACTTTAGTGTTATGGACCCCTTAACATTGGACATCCCAAATGGTCAACCAGCCATACTCATGTGCCGGCACTGATATCGGGTGCTACCCTTGCTTTATTATGCTGAAGTCTCCTGCCTGAAGGCTGTCTCCCTTGACCTGACTGAGGACTTTAGACATTTAGATGTAGCCATTTGGCTGAAGCACATTGAGCATTTTTGCCGCATTTGCTGCTGACAGACGGTGCAAGTGTGAGTTTGACATAGCACTGTGCTATACTAACATGTCCATCTCCTTCACTGATCTCTGCTGCCAAACATGACAAACTGCCTGGGTTTGTGTCCACAGCAAGGTGAAGACAGAAGTACTGTGAAACTTTAAGGTCTGGTTAGGTGGACTAAACTTAAAAAAGCAAGGAAAGGCAGAGATGTGGTGAGCATACAAGTAGGCGCAAAGTGAGTGAATGCTAAAAGAGCAAGCAAAAAGCCATGAGATGCACACTGTTCCAATCAGTGTGATGGGTGCCTGTCCCAGTGTGGAATTCGTCCTGGCAACAGCATTCCAAATAAAGATGCCAGAGTTTTCCAAAGCGCAGCACTGATGTGTCAATCTGCATTTCAAATGGGTTGAAGATGTGCTATTAGGGTGTGGTAAGATGGTACATGCCTGATGCTAACCTTTGTGGATGGAGGAGTGCAATTTGCCCACTGCCCACGGAGACGCTGGTGCCAGGTATCCAAGATTAAGATCCAGAGGAGCTAGAAACACCAGGTTTCAGATACGAGTTCCATGTCGTGAATTCTCAACATCCAGCTGCCAGTCCTGAGCATAGCAACCACTCGGTGCCCATTCATCTTAAGTGACCTTAGATCAGTAAATAACTTTTCCAACAGTTCTTTTAAAACAAACCACTGTTCCAAGCTCAATTCTGAACTTCAACCACTCTGCAGTTGGGATAAAAGCTTTTCCTTGTAAGACTTATCCTGCTTCTGCTGTGCACATGTCCAGTGATCATGGTCCCTTGAAAATGCAAACAGGTTCCTATTTGCTGTAATTCTGTCTCTGTAACATTAAATTACTTCCTGCTCCACATTAAGGTATTTGCCATAGTCCCACTGAACCATAGGTGTGCTGTCTTACTTGAGAGAGATGATTGATGGTGTTGTAACCTGAGGGTCCCTACACCTCAGGTGAGGGGAGAGATTGAGAAGGACAGTCTTTCAGGTTAACCCCAGCTGGTGCAAGAATTGAATCCACACTGTCAGCATCACAGACCAGCTATCGAACCATCAGAGCTAACTGATTCCTGACCTACTTTATATACATTGACATGGTTGTGTCTCTTTGTATAGCCAAACAGTTAATTTGTCCTCTAGATCTGAGCAGTTCTGAATTCAGCTTGCATTTCTTTATCATAGAATCCCTACAGTGTGGGATTTCTCAGTTTCATTGCTATGGGAGTCAAATGACTGTAAAATTGATTACAAGTCACTCCAGAGGTCTCACATCTACCAGGGATCCCATGTTGGGTGGAAATCATTTCCTCGCTTTGGCCAAAAGTATACCTCTCACAACTGTGGCAGTGGCCATCAATTTCAGCAGTGACCCCTGGCCAGAAACACTGCCCTCTGTTCAGAGCAGTCACCTTTTCCATTACCTGGTGTCCTGCTTGATTAAGAATTGCTCCCAACATTTTGACACTTGAGGCTGTCCAGAAGGAGGAGTTGCTTCACGTCTTTCCTTATGTCATGAACCAGCCGATTGATGCCTGCCTCAATCAGCTGAAGCTATACTGAAGTCCTCTTTCAAGATAGTTTGCAAAGGTGAATATACTAAGAATGTTCTGTAGCCAAATTTGCAGACAATGCAAAAATAGAATCAGAAAATCTCTACAGTGTGGAAGCAGGCCATATGGGCCATCAAGTCCACACTAATCCTCTGAACGGCATCCCACCCAGACCTACCCTATCTCCGTAACCTTCCATATCCTATGGCTAATCCACCTAGCCTGCACATCTTTGGACCGGTGGAGGAAACCAGAGCACCCAGAAGAAAGCATGCAGACATGGGGAAAATGTGCAAACTCCACACAAACAGTCACCCAAGGGTGGACTCAAACCCGGGTCCCTGGCGCTGTGAGGCAGCAGTACTAACCACTGTACCACCTCAACGAATGCTGACACAGAAAGGAACTGCTTATTTTGTCGAAACCCAGAATTTAATCAGGGACCTTTCAATCTTCAGTCTAATGCTCTCCCAACTGAACTATTTCAGCTTCCAAACTGAGCTATTTTGGCTAATATCTTTTGTTTTAACCCTTAAAATGCCTCAGCCAACTTGTCACTTCTATCCCAAGCTCTCAGTCTGCTGGATATCTATATGCTCTTCAATGTATCTGTCTAGTTGTATAATTGATTTCTGCACCTATATGCACCTACAGGTTTTGTAGCGAAGATCAAAACTGAGATTGACATTTTTGTTAAGTAAGGGTACTAAAGGTTGTGAACCAAGACATGTTAAAATACGTCTCATCCATGGTCTAAGTAAATATTGGCAAGAGATCAAGAGACTAAATCTCTTCCCTATTCCTATTACCTTAATATTGTGTCTCATTCCCAGTTTATCCGTCAATATTTTCTGGAAGGAAGCTGTTAGATCCCATTAAGTGTTACTGTAAATGGTTCTGAGGTTTGCAAATTATTTTATGACACCATTAAAAAATGCCTTGTCTCCGCACAAAACTGCCTGGTGTCATTAACATCGAGGTTTTATGGCTTAATTATCTAGGAACTTCCATGGTTTGAACTAGCTTTGTTTGCAGCCATTTGCAAGTATTCTGTTCCACTATAGTGTCACATACAAAAGAGGAATAGCCCTTTTTAACCTTGAGACAGCGAGGTGTTGTTTGAATTACTCTTTTCCCTTTTTATTTTCATCTTTTATGGTGATAGACCAAGTGTGCTGTCCATAAAACTGAAAGAACTGTGAATGCTGTAAATCAGGACAAAAACAGAAGTTGTTGGAAAAGCTCAGCAAGTCTGGCAGCATCTGTGAAGAAAAATCAGAGTTAACATTTTGGGTCTGGTGACCCTTCCTCAGACTCAAAACGTTAACTCTGATTTTTCTTCATAGATGCCGCCAGACCTGCTAAGCTTTTCCAGCAACTTCTGTTTTTGTGCTCTCCAGAACCCTGGTTTTCAGATAGCAACTTTTGAAATAAACCCACAGCAAAAGTAACGATAGATAAAATCAGTGATAGGGCTATTAATAAAAACAGCATCTGTGGAGAGAATTCAGAGTTAACATTTCATCCAGTGACCCTTCTCTAGAACAGACTTGCTGCCAGATCTGCTGAGTGTTTCCTGCAATTTCTGTTTTTGTTTCTGATTTCCAGAATCCGCAGTTCTTTTGGTTTTTATTTAGTTAAGCAGGTGTTGTTTTCCTTACAACAGAGAAAGCTGACAGAGGATCTAACTGATGTGTATGAAGCTCTGAGGAGCATAGACAGCTAGTTAGGGAGAAATTTTTCTGCTTAGTAAAGAAGTCAATAACCAGGGAGCAGTTTTAAGGAGAGAAAGCAAAGCTAATGTTTCAAGACCTGTGACCTTTCTTCAGAACTGTTCTCTCTTCAAATGCTGCCAAACCTGCCGAATTTCTGCAGAAATTTCTGTTTCCATTTCCAAGCCCTTTGTTTTGACCTTAGCTGAAAAGTCAATACAATGCAGGGGGTTCAAAATTCTGAAAATATGACATGAGATCAGCTTTGACTATTTTGTGAGTCCAGCAATGTTGTCCATTTTTAAAATAACTAGAAGTTAAACATGGAAATGTAGAATACAGTTTTCCCTGGGATTTCTCTTCATTCCCTCTAGCCATGACAGAAAACTTCCATTTGAAGTGGGAAGCTTTCAAGCTAAAACTTTGGGTACACTGAGATAGTTTGTTGAGCAAACAACTGAATCATTCTGATACCTCCGGAAAATTTACTGGAAAAGGTTCTTACATGATTGTTGTATGGTCAAAGCTGACTTGATTTAAAAGAAAGATAATGTATACATTTATCTCAATCCATACGCATTGCTTGTAAGGTACAGATGGATGTTTGATGCATTTGATTTAGTGAGCATTTTAATTCTGTGCTGGTAGCAATTGATTTAAAGTGGGATTTCAAAAAAACATGAATTGTTCAATAATCTTTTCCTGTGCAACATGTGAGAAACAAAAAGATGGACTTCTTGCTAGATTTATTGAATTGATTTATGGCAGTCATATGTACCTAAGTACAGTGAAAAACTTCATTTTGTGAGTAGTACAGGCAGATCATAGCAAACAAGGACATACAGATCATAGGTTGCTTAGATGGAGCAAGGCATACAGGTTACAACTGCACAAGAGGTGCGCTAGGCAAGATCAACATTAGCAAGATCAACATTATTTGAAGTTAAAGAGTCCATTCATCAGTCTAATAACACAGGGAAGAAGCTGTTCCTGAACCTGGTGGTGTGTGTGTTCAAGCTTCTGTATCTTCTGCCTGACGTTAGAGGTTATAGGAGAGCATTACTGGGGTGGGATGTGTCTTTGATGATTTTGGCAGCCTTTCCACAGCAACAAGAAGTGTAAATGGGTAGAACAGTTGCTGTATCAGGCTGTTGTGCACCTGGATAGTATGTTTTGCATCTGTAGATGCTGGTGAGAGACCTTATAAACATGCTAAATATTCTAAGTCGCCTGAGGAAGAGGCGTTGGTATGCCTTCTTGACTGTCATATCTGTGGGAAGTCCAGGACAGCTTGTTGGTTATCCTCACTCCCAGGAACTTGATGGTCTCGACCCTCTCCACCTCAGCTCCATTTTTGTAGATGGGGCGTATCCTCCTCCTTTCTTCCTGAAGTCAAAAATCCACGAATCTTGGTAGGTAACAGCCTTATAAAATTCTAGACCATAAGACTGTAAGAAATAGTAACAGGAGTAGACCATTCAGTCCCTCAGTAACTCCACCATTCAATAGGATCATGGCTGATCTGACACTCCTCACATCTATTTTCCTGCCTTTCCTCATAACTCTTGATTCCCCTACTGATCAAGAATCTATCTATGTCAGTCTTGAATACATACAAGTACTCTGTCCCACAGATCTCTTGCAGCAAGAAATTCCAAAGACTCACAATCCTCTGAGAGAAGAAATTACTTCTCACCTTGGTCTTAACTGGCACCCCTTTATTCTGAGGCCATGGCCTCCTGTCCTAGACTTTCCCATGAGGGGAAGCATTCTCTCAGTATTCACCCTGTCAAACCCCTTAAGAATCCAATATGTTTCAGTGAGATCACCTCTCATTCTTCTAAATTCCAAATAGTAGAAACCCAACTTGTTTAACTTTTGCTCATAAGATAATCCCTCCATACCAGGGATCATCCTAATGAACATGTTCTGAGCTGCCTCCAATGACATGATATCTTTCCTTAAATAAGGGGACCAAAACTGCTCTCAGTACTCCAGATGTAGGCTCACCAGCACCGACTCTTATACTGAAATCCTGAGGCTGAAGAGATACATGGATGGCATGTTTAGAGAGGTGGTCACACTTCAGCTGAAGCGCCTAGATGAAAGGAAGGAATGGGTGACCACCTGGGCAGTCAAGGAGAAACAGATAGGTAGTGCAGGAGTCCCCTGTGTGGTCACACTCTCAAATCAGTTTCCTATTCTAGAAGCGGAGGAGGGTGCTGATACCTCAAGGAGTGCAGTCAGAGCCAGGTTTCTGGCACCACAAGGGGTGACTGTACAGGAGGGAAGGAAGAAGAAAGCAGGAGCAATAGTGATGGAAACTCATTAGTTGGGAGAACCGACAGGCGTTTCTGTGGTTGGAGATGTGACTCTGGGATGGTGTGTTGCCAAGGTCAGGGATGTCACTGCTCAGCTGCAGTCCATCCTGAAGGGGGAAGTGTGATGAGATAGAGGTTGTGGCACACATTAGCATCAATGATACAGGCAGAGTGAGGAATAAGGTGTTGCATCAAGAGTTCAGGGAGTTAGGCAGTAGACTAAGCAGCAGGACCTCAAAGATAGTAATCTCAGGATTAAGCCCAGTGTCATGTGTGAGTGAGTACAGAAATAGAAGAATAGAGTAGATGAATGTGTGGCTTAAGAGTTTGTGCAGCAGGAAGGGTTTTAGATTTCTGGATCTCAGGAACCATTTCCAAAGAAAGTGAGAGCTTTACAAGTGGGACAGTCTGTACCTGGACCAGAATGGGGCTAACTTCCTTGTGGGATGGTTTGATGTTACTTTGGGAGGAGTTCAAACTCATTCAGCAGGGGCAGGTGACGCAGCATACCTGAGGGAAGGAACTAAGGCAGAAGGGGTTCAGCCATGTGGTGTTTCTAGGTTGTAAGGCAAGGCTGGATGGCCTCTACTTTAAAGCCAGGTGTATTCGAAGTAGAGGTTAGACCCTTCATGATGAAGGTGCATTATGGTGTTGATTAACATGTGGAACTGTGATGTTGTTGCCATCACAGAAACATGGTTGAGGGAGGGACAGGACTGGCAACTCAACATTCCAGTGTCTAGGATCTTCAGGCAGTTCAGAGAAGGGTGTAAAAGTGGAGGTGGTATTGCACTATTAGTTCGTGAGTTAGTCTCTGCAGTAAGGAGGAATGATAATTTGGAAAGATCATCAAATTAGACATTGTGGGTAGAACTAAGAACTAAAATGAGGATATCCTGGATATCTGTGAAGAGAAAGCAGAGTAACATTTCAAGTTCAGTGACCCTTTTTCAGTAAGACAGCTTGCTGGATTCAAAACATTAACTCTGCTTTTTCTCCACAGCTGCTGCCAGACCTGCTGAGATTTTCCAGTAATTTCTGTTTCTGCTTCAGATTTCCAGCATCTGAAGTTCTTTGTTTTACCTTATTTTAATAGCTCCTGTAGAAGCCAACAATTATGACAGTGCAACACTTTCTTAGTACTGCATTTAAGTGTCAATAATATGATTTGTTCTGGAGTGTGGCTGAACCTACAAACGTTAATCTAGGATCAAAAGAATATAATTAGAGACAAACTATAATGAAGAACGTGGTGCAACACGATGACTCAGTGGTTAGCTGTGCTGCCTCACATGTCCAGGGACCCAGGTTTGATTCCAGCCTCAGACGACTGTCTTTGTGGAGTTTGCACATTCTCCCCGTGTCTGTGTGGGTTTCCTCTGGGTGCTCCGGTTTCCTCCCACAGTCCAAAGGTGTGCAGGTTACGTGGATTGGCCATGTTAAATTGCCCCGTAGTGTACAGAGATGTGTAGGCTAGATGGATTAGCCATGGGAAATGCAGGATTATGGGGATAGGGTAGGATGCTGTTTGAGGGTCGGTGCTGACTCGAGGGACCGAATGGTCTCTTTACACACCTAGGCATGTATGATTCTAAGAATACAATCTGATCTGAATTTTTTGGGAAAAAGGTGATTTTAACAACTCAACCTAACATATTGCACAAATTAAACCAAAACTTCATTGAATTAAGAGATATTCTAAACTCACAAACCTCCAGAACTTTTTAAGAGTTTTGTGGACTTTCACTTCAATTGCTTATTAAACTTGCTTCCAGTCTGAAAAAGCACACTCCATATTCCCTGTCATTCATCCAAAGTTGTATCCACAGCACTGCTATCACTTATTGAGCATGGGAAAACTTGGCTTAGGATTCTATTTATTGCCGCTTGATCATACACCTTTCAGTATTCCATGTACCCCACATCAAACATATTGCCCTTATCAAACCTTTCTATTAGCCCATCAAAAAACTCAAACTTAATTACAACTTGCCCTGCACAAATCCACTTTCCTCAATTCATCTTGTCCAAGTGACCATTAACTTTGTCCCAGTTTATCATCTTCCCCACCTCTGAAGTTAAACTACGAAGTTACTGAGCTTGTCCTCACAGACTTTCTGAACAAGATTGTAATATTTCCAATTCAACAGTCCTGTTCCACCAGTCTTGTATCTATGGAGAATTAGAAGACATGACCAGTACCTCTTCAATTTCCATGCTATCTCGTATCCTCTGATCTGTCCTATCAGATCCTGGTAAAATTTAACATTCAACTTTTCCAAAATATTGAGAATTCTGGATATCTGAGGTAAAAGCAGAAATGTAGGGAATATTCAATACATCTCATAATATTTATGAAGAGAGAAATAGAGTTAACATTTCAGATCATCATTTTTAATCGGAACTGAAAAAGTGTAAATTTACACATAACAAAAGATGTGCATTGCATTCCTAAATCTGTAAAAGCACACTTATCAACAATAGCTGCAATTGATTTTTTTTTAATTCTTTCATAGGACATTGTCGTTGCTGCCAGGCCAGAATTTGTTGTCCATCCCTAAATGACCTTGAACTGAATGGCTCGCTAGGCTGTTTCAGAGGGCAGTTAAAAGTTAACCACATTGCTATTGGATCTGGAGCCACATGAAGGCCAAACCAGGTAAGGATATCATCCCTAAAGGACAACAGAAAGGCAAATAGGATGATGAAGATAATATGTGGTATGCTGAACTCAAGTTTGATTGCGTTGTGAATTTATTTGCTCCATTCCCATCTCTCTGCGCATGCATTATCATACCTGTCCTCATTTAATTTCCCCGGCCTTCTACCGAATTGAAGACTTTCCTTTTACATGTTTTCACCCCCCGCCTTTCCCAGCCTAACACTATTTCACCGACCTGAAATAAAACCTGTTCTTCCATCCCTTGCAGAGATACCGGAGTAACCGAGTGTTTCCAACATTTGTTGTTCCTAACTATCAGAGTTGATGTTTCCCTGCCTCCGTTGAGGTTTAACTGTTAATTTTTCATCATTACCCAGTAACAGAAATGTTGAAAGTACTCTGCTCCTGTGCCAGTCCCAGACAACAAAGTTAGCGCCTGAAGCAGTGCTCACTTCCGGAAGTGACGCTGCGTGACGCTTCATGAATATGGTCTATCCCGCTCAGAGTAGGCCGGATATGACGCAGCCTGACGGGGTAACGGCTATGGCGGCGGGTTCCGGCTCGGGGACAGGCTCGGTGGTGAAGGGTCTGATCAAACAGGAGGACTGCTCCTTCCTCCCCATCGTCCACGACATCATCAAATGGTAACGAGTGCATCGGGGTCAGAATCAGTGATGGCTGAGTGTCCGGGGGTGGGAAATAAGAGGGAATGGGTTTGGATGAGGGAGCTAGGCGGATAGGGCTATGGTGGGGGAGGATGAGGAGGCGGGGGGAGTGGGGAGTTTGGGGTGCAGTGTGGTGTTTGGAGGGGAGGTGTGCTGAAGGGGAAGCTGGCTTCCCATATTTGTACCTCAACTGATGTCAACTAAAACAGAGGCTTGGCCATTACCAAATCATTGTTTGTATGTGTTGCTGAGGACAAATTCATTTCCTACATTCCAGCAAGCCTGGAAGTTGAATCTCTGATCTCCTTGAGTTTGAAGGCTTGAGCCACAGCGTATGGGTTCTTGCTCAGTGTGACATCTGCTGTAGTATTTGCTGTAACTCTTTGCTTGTTGTTTACTATTATAGTCTGGATAGAAACTATTCACAAACCTTCTTGTTATCTTGTACTGGACAGTTGCAGTAGTTTATGTATAGGTCTGAAAATTCTTTTGAAGCAAAATGTGATATTAAAGGAAAGTAACAGTGTAGCAGTAAAGTCACTGGATTAGTAACGACTCCAAGGTTAATATTCTGGGGATCTGGGCTCAAATATTCCACTGGCAAGGGATGAAGTTTGAATTCAGTTTTTTTAAAATAGCTAGCCTAATAGCAACCATGTAAGCACTGTCAATTATCAATTTAAAAAAAAAACCACTTGGTTCACTATCATTTTAGAGAATGAAATATGTCATTCTTGCCTTGAAGATGTAACAAACAATGTGAACAATAGGATCCTGCAGATGTAGTATATCTGGACTTTGAGAAAGCATTTTGAAAGGCTAATGTACAAGCTAAGAACACATGGGCTTAAGAGTAATTTATTAGCTTGGATAGAGAATTGACCAACTGACAGAAAGCAGAGAGTTAGGATAAATTTATAGTTGGCAGGATGTAATTAGTGGGGTTCAGTCCTCTGGACCCAACTATTTACAATCTAGAATTGTGACTTGGATACAGGGTTAGAAAGTACTACAGCCAAGCTTGCCAATGACATTAAAATAGGTGCGAGATTAAGTTCCAAAGAAGAAATAAGGAACTTACAAATGGATATGGATAGGTTAGATGAATGGGCCAAAAATTGGCACATGATGTTTAACATGGATAGGTGTGAGGTTATCCATTTTGGCCAAAAGATTGAAAGGCAACTCATGATCTAAATGGAAAGAAACTTCAGAGTGCTTCGATGCAAAGGGATCTGGCTGTCCACGTATGAGTTGCAGAAAACTAGTATGTGGCTACAGCAGTGAATGAGCAAGGCAGATGAAATTTTGGCATTTATCGTGAAAACATTAGAGGATAAAAGTAGGTTGCTGCATTGGTGAGACCACACCTGGAGTACTGCATACAATTTTGGTCCCCTTACTTGAGGCAGGATGTAGTTGTATTAGAGGTAGTTCAGAGGAGGTTCAATAGATTGATTCCAGAATTGAGAGTTTTGTCTTATGAAGAGAGATTGAACAATTTAGGGCTATATTCGCTTAGTTTAGAAGAACGAGAAGAGATCTAATTGGGGAACATAAGATGCTAAAGGGCATTAACAAGCTACACGTAGAAAGAATGTTGCCTCATGTAGGGTAATCTACAATGAAAGGTCACAGTTTTAGGATAAGGGGTAGCAAATTTAAAACAGATGCAGAGAAATTACTTCTCTCAAAGGGCCATGATTCTATGGAATTCACTCCCCCAGAGTGTGGTGGATGCTGGCATATTAAGTATATTTGAGGAGGAGACAGGCAGAGTTTTAGTTAGGAATGTGTTGAGAGTTATGGAGAGCGGGCAGGGAAGTGAAATTGAGGTCAAGAGGCGATCAGCCATGATCGCACCAAATGATGGAGCAGACTCAAGGGGCTTAATTGTCTACTCCTCTTAGAATATATATTAATATGTTCTTGCTTGTCCTGGCCTACAGGGAGTCCAGAATCAGAGCAATATGGTTGACTTTTAACTGCCCTCCAAAATGGATCGACTCAGATCAAGGGACACTTAGGAAACGGCACTAAATTCTAGCCCTATCCAGTTAACAAATAAGAGTTATGAACAATGTTATCAATACGACTGTTTTGTAGCCCTAGTAATTTTGTCTGTGTTTGCTATTATAAACATTTTGTAAAAATATTACCATTGTATGTAATGATTTGTTTGTTGGTTTTTATCACTGAGTGCAGCATGGACAAAGACAGCCAAGATGTACACCAAGAACTCAATAAACTGAAAACAAAGCTGCAAGAGACTCGGGAAATAATTTTGGCAATGCCTGGAATTGACCTCAGTCCTGAGCAGCAGCATCTTCAGCTTCAGAATTTGCGAGACCAGGTTCGCACAAAGAATGAACTTTTACAGAAGTACAAGAGCCTGTGCATGTTTGACATCCCCAAAACATAGGAAGTAGCCAGCCACCAGCACCAAGGAACATTTCCATTGTAGATTATTTTTTTGCTGCTGAGTTCATGACTACAGAAATATAGGCAAGACTGCATGCTTAATAATGGTTTATTGAGTATACCTTTTTTAAATTATAAGCCTGTTGTTTAATTTAGTACAAGGCTCATTTATCAGAATGTTTGTCTGCTGTTTTTCTAGTCACCAGATCATCTGATTATATACAAATCCATTTGTTCAGTAAATACTTATTACTGGTAAGGCTTCAAAGAGTTATGTATGAATTGAAAAATTTATTGATTTGTAATGTACATGCAGTGATATATTGTTTTGGCAGTAAACTAATGGGGATTTAGTTAGCTGGTGTATGAATTCAAATTAAGTATATTATTTTCAAGCCAAGAACTGGAATACAGAAGGCCATTAGTCCAGTTTGGTGTCACCACACTCCCATATTGTCTTTTGACAGTAGGTTTGAAGTTGTGTAAACGTTTGTCTCTAGAAACACTAAAAGAAAAACTGTCTGATGCTTCCAAAACTGGATGTTGCGAAAGTGGTTTGACATTTAAAGTTGATAAACAGATAATTAATTCAAGAACAATTAATTGGTGTTGAAGTTCGACTCTGAGCTATGTACTCGGAGTATATGCTAAATGTTCTTTAAAGCATAGTAAAGTGTGGGTGTAATGTATATTTTCTATTAATGATTAAAATAAGCTTCCAGTCCCATTCATGGTTTTCAGTAAAGTTTATTTTGATCATTTTTGCATGTCTGATGCTATAGGTGTTACCTATTTGCTGTTAGGTTTCACTTAAGACATCTCTCTTCTGCGTAGTGTGATGCAATGTCTCTCCATTATAAATAGAATATAGTACAAACATATTAACCATGAGAGAACTCTCTAATTTTCTATAAAGGGAGAGCATTAGACCCTCTTGTATTTTAGTACTTCATACTATGTTAGTTGTACTTGTCTTTTCCCCTTCATGTACCCAGACTACTGGAAATGTGTAAATTTAGAACACTTTTTAATGCCTTGAGACACTTGTGAAGAAACTAAATTGTATTTTGAATTTATAAATCTATATTTTTCAATTCATAATTTGAGTGGTGATGTTTTATATATTAACCTTGTTTCAATGATAATACCTCTTGTCTTGTCAGAAAGCTCAAGTCTTACTCCAAATATTTAATCTATGCAGTCACTATTGCAGTATTTGGGGAACACTCATTGTGGAAATGTTTTTTGGATGAGGTTATTAAGCAATCCATGCTTTTGCTTCCAAACACTTCTCAAAATAGTGGGGTTTTCAATTGTCAATAGACATTCCCAGACAATAGACATTAACCTTATAATAACCACTAACAATAATTAACACACTTAACAGCAACACATGGTAAATCCTTGAATGCACCAGAAATGAAGAGGTGATTAATACCAGTTTTAATCTCAGTGCTAGGGTTCATCAGACCTATCTCGCTGAGCACTGTCGTTTTGCTATTGTTTCAACATTGCAATATTCCTGGACTACTGTGCTCTTTTATCCCGTGTTTTCGACTCCCCAGTGTAGTTTTCGTCCTGAGTGAGCTATGTATCAGTGATTAGGTTAAAGGTGTTCATATTTCATAAGCATAGATTTCCAATAAACTGTTAATCTCATCGCTCGAGACCATATTCCTTTGACAGATGTGGTGCTTGTTTCTCTGATTAATCCATTGCTGTCCTGCCATCTTATGTAAAAATAACCTAACTATTATTAAAAAAAAATGCATCTTCTCTGTTAAGTTGAAAAACAAATAAACTACATGATGCTGCATTGTCCAAATACTGCGTAATGTCTATAAACGTGAATTGTCCTATTTCGGGTCAGTTACAAAATCTGTTTAAATCGTAAGGATAATTGATTGCGAGTATAAAGACAATTAGTATAGAGAAATGAGTAACATTACCACTCAATTTACTTTTGCTAACAGGATCATAAACCGAATCTCCTTTGGCATTGTTCACAGAAGGTCTAGATCAATATCCTGATCGATAACTATCCATCCAGTAGTATTACTAAAAGCAGATAATTTTTGTCTTTATTCTAACTGTTACTTGCAGAATGTCAACATGTGTTAATTATTGCTGCTTTTCTCTGCATTGCAACAGTGGTCATGCTTCAAAAGTGCTTCATGAGCTTCAGCATTTTTGAGATGTTCCGAGGTTGAGAGTCATGTTGTCTAACTTCCAAACTTGTACTCTGTAAGTGCATTTTGTAAACAAATACCTGGTAAGCTCCTCATGATCACCAACCTACCTGTCACAAATGTGTCTATCAATGACAGTATTGGGGTCGCTGTGGCAGAGGAGATTTGCTAGAGCCACTTTGGAGAGCTTAAGCTATTCTGGCTGGGGAGTGAGACCTTTAAACAATAGTGAGACAAAAGAGAAGGTGGACGCTAGTACAGAAGCTCTTTAAAGATCAACAAAGCTAACCAAATGTGGAGCTGCAGGAGATGGGTAAGATCTTAAACAAATGTTTCTCGTCAGTACTTACTGTGGAGAAAGACAGGAAAGCTAGGGGATGTAAGTAGTGATGTCTTGAAAAAAGTCCATATTATAGAAAAGGTGCTGGTGATTCTAAACTGCAAAACGTTAGATAAAACCCCAGAATCTTATCACCTATATGCCAGGACATTGGAGTTTAACAGAAAAATGTGAGGTGTTGCATTTTGGTAAGACAAACCAGGGCAGAATGTACATAGTTAATGGTCAGGCCCTGGGGAGTGTTGTCAAAGAGAGAGAGCCAGGGATGCAGGTACATAGTTCCTTGAAGGTGGTCTCACAGGTAGACCAGGTGGTGAAGGAGTTTAGCATGCACACCTTCAGTTAGAGCATTGAGTACAGGAGTTGGGACATCATGTTATGGCTGTACAGTTCGTTGGTATGGCTACATTTGGAGTACTGCATACAATTCTGGTCACTCTGCTATAGAAAGGATGTTATTAAACTGGAAAGGTGCACAAAAGGTTTACAAGGATGTTGCTGAAACTGGAAGGTTTGAATTATAAGAGGGGCTGGGACTTTACTTCCTGGAGCATAGGAGGTGACAGCATAGAGAGTTATAAAATCATGAGGGGCATACACGAGGTAGGTAGCCAAGGTTTTTTACCCAGGTTAGGAGAGTCCAAAAGTAGATGGCATTGGATTAAGGTTAGAGGAGAAAGATTTAAAAGGAGCCTGAGGGACAACTTTTTCCATGCAAAAGGTGGTGCATACATGGAATGAGCTACCAGAGGAAGTAGTCAAGGCAAGTACAGTTACAACATTCAAAAGACATTCGGACAGGTACATGAATAAGGAAGGTTTACAGGGATATGAGCCAAATGTGGGCAAATGGGATGAGTTCACTATAGGAAACCTGGTCAGCGTAGACAAGTTGGGCTGAAGGAGCACTTCCGTACTGTATACCTCTATGACTCTGTGAGCACTGTATAGTCTTTGTGTAAATGCAGTCCTGCCTTTGAATTAAGGGTACCCTTGCTTGGGTTATGGGGCACAACCACTCTGTTTTGAATCAGTCCATCTAGGGGAGGCATTAGCTTTGTGGTATTCTCACTATTTATTCAGAGACGATGATAATATTCTGAGGTCCAGGCTGGAATCCCGACATGGTGGAATTTGTATTCAAACTTGAATTTTTCCAGCCCCTTTGAGGTGACTGCCTGGGGTACATTACTAGTGACTCTGGTAGCAGTGGGATGCAAACCAACAATTCGATAGACACTGGCGCTTAAAAGTCAGTGCTTCCAACCACTCGGCCATAAAGCATTAGCACAAACAGCAGTTGGTGGGATTTGAACGCACACCTCCAAAGAGATTGGAACCTGAGTCCAGCACCTTAGGCAGCTGAGCCACACTACCCAGGCAAAACTGCCTAAGTCAGGTAGTAGTCAAACATACAATCTTCTGATCCAAAGTCAGATGTGTTATCCATTGTGCCATTGGCCCCAGGCACTGGAATTTGTTTTCAACTAAAATCTAGATCAAGAGTCTAATAATGGCCATGAAAAGCTTGCTGATTCTCAAAAAAAATCCATCTCGTTCACTAATCTCCTTGAAGAAGGAAAACTGCTGTCCTTACCTGGTCTGGCCTTTATATGACTGCAAACCTACTGCAATATGGATAACTCTAGACTGACAACTGAATGACTTGCTCAGTCACTTCAGAAGGATCAATCAGTAGATAGTTTAAAATTTCTGGCATCTACCCGACAATATGAAAAATGGCCTAGGTATGTACTGTATACAAAAAGCAGGACAAATCCAACCCTGCCAATTACTGCCCCATCAGTCTACTCTGATCAGTGGTAAAGTGATCGAAGATGTCATCAACAGCACTACCATAGAGTCATCGAGTCCTACAGCTCAAGAACATTTGCTTAGTAATAACCTTCACACTGACACTGGCCCTGACACTACCTGCCACTGGCCTGACTCCCCTCCCATCCCATCACATCTGACCCCTCCTTCACTGCCCTGACTATCTCAGATCCAATGTTCCCATCCCACCTATTGGACTTGACTCCCTACTCAACCCTCAATCTATTAAGCTCTCATCACTTACCAGGCAATTCAACAAGTTTTTGGAGTGCTGCTGGACATTTAACTCAGGACAGAGTGAGTGACCACTGCAAACATTTTCATCGTTGCTGGATTCATAGATTCCAGGTCGGATTCTTTACAATTGGTCCTTGCTCAGGAATCTCCACAGCAGCCAAGACATCTAATATTAATCGGACAATCTTTAACCTAATCAGGTTTGGAAGTAAAGTTTCTGACCCTGACTGGATTATCTGGCTCATATATTTCACTTGAATCGTTTCCACGCTTCCTAGTATTGCAGCACTTTCCAAGTTAATTACTGAATGTTTGAATAGCCAAGAGTGAGTCAGAATTATTACGAAATGGAAAAAGCATAAAAATATATGTGCAAATTTTAATCATTGGTTTTTGGGGATGAGGGGGTAAAAGGCATTGAGGTGTTCAATCAGCTATGATCAGATTGAATAGGCTCAATAAGCTGAATAGCCTACTCCTGTTCCTATTGCACACCCTTAAAGGATTTTTTTAAAAATCAATTTTCATGGGAGTTGCTAGCTAGGTCAAATCTTTTGCTCATCCCTAATTCCCCTTGCTACTAATTGGTTTGTTAAACTATTTCAGAGGGCATTTAAGAGCAAACTGCATTGGGAGGGTCTGGAATTATATTAGGCCAGAACAGGCAAGGATGGCAGACTTCCTTCCCTAAAGAAGATGAGTGGACCAAATGGGTTTTTATGACAATCCATGATTGTTTTGAAGTCATCATTACTGGGACAAATTTTCAGTTCAAGAATTTATAAATTGAATTTAAATTCAACCAATTACCTAGACAAGATTTGAACTGCTATCCTCACAAAATTAGCCTGGCACTCTAGACTACTACACCAGTGGCTCAGTGGTTAGCACTGCTGCCTCACAGCCCGGGGACCCAGGTCTGATTCTAGATTTGGGTAACTGGAGTTTGCATGTTCTCCTCGTGTCTGTGTGGGCTTCCACCCGGTGCTCCAGTTTCCTCCCACAGTCCAAAGATGTGCAGGTTAGGTGGATTGGCCATGCTAAATTACCCCATAGTGTCCAAGGGACGTGCAGGCTAGGTGGGTGACCCATGGGATATGTAGGGTTACAGGGATAGGGTAGGGGATTGGATCTGGGTGGAATGCTTTTCAGAGGGTTGGTGCATTGGTGCAGACTTGATCGACCAAATGGCATCTTTCCACACTGTAGGGATTCTATGACTAGACCACCATGTCACAAGTACTCCACTGGCTACAACTTATTTCGATGAAAGGTTACAATCTGAAATATTAACTCTAATTCTCTCTCCATAGATTCTGCTAGACCTTCTACTTTCTGCGTTTGGCTTTAATATTTGATATAATTGATTCTTTGAAGTTCTGATATGAACCATATTAAGTAGATGAATAGATAAATGCATCTGCAATAGGTTAAGATTGGGGAGAGGTTTCCCAATTTGTTAACAGTTCCAGACAGGATACCCCATGTTGTTATGTTTCTGGGTGAGCAGGGATGAATTGGCATCACTTCTTTAGTCACTCACCCCTCGGTTAATCACAAGGTTAATTAAAAAGGTTCCCTTCTCTTGGGGCTACCTTAATATCTGACAAAATCAATTTATGTTTTAAAATGAGCCAATTTAACCAGGCTTTCTTAAGGTAAAAAAAGAGTGAGTTTATTTGTTACAAAATTTGAGAAGGTGTAATAATGCAATATACATGCCCAAATTAGAAATGAGAAAATGATGAAAGTGAAAAGATATATGATTAATTTATATATATATTTATGATATATGATGAGTAGGTAGTGGAATGTTGCTGCTGTTACAATGGGAGATACTGGAAGTGTTGACGTTGGTAGTAGCTTTCATGATTCTTGACTTTGTAGGTTCTTCTGTCTTGTTTTCTCTCAATAGTGGCTAGCTTTCAGTTTGCGAAGTAAATAATGTGTTTTACCTTGAGCTGCCATGCGAGGGTGTTTAATGACTGTCCTCAATTTATGATGTTTATAGCACGTTATTCCACTAATAAACACAGATCAGGGGTTGATGTTGGTTTTTAAACCCTATTTTGCATATTGCTGGGAGGATTTAAGACAAAAATGTCTTCTGACTCATATCCACAGACTGGAATGTAGACCACAAAGAAAAGGTTTTCCTGCTAAGAAGAGATAAGTAGATTGCCTTGCCCCTCTGCATTTTGAATTCTATCTAGCAGAACAAGCTCAGGGAGCCGAATAACCTACTCCTGCTATGTTTTTTCCTAAGTTTTTCTTTGAACACTCCTTGGCACCCTCCAAGGTGCAACATTCAAACACAGGGAATCTTTTGGCAGTCAGTAAAGTCCATGCTTAGAAGTTACGTTATCAGCCAGACTTGGCTTGCAGTCTTTGTTTTCAAAATAAGTGAGTCTTGTCCAAAACTTCAATACATTCATATGTAATTCAGGTTCTAATTCACCATCATCACAGAAACAACCCAAAATGCTCAGTACAGAGCGTCCACTTATTTACAGTAAGCTGCTACCCTCAGTCAGCCTTTAATGGGAGGTGTTGTCAGAATGGATAAGAACCTTCAAAATCATTGAAGCATGATGGTTTATAAATGAAAATGCACACAGCTCACAGCAGGGAAAGACGAGAAATGGAATAACTGCTACAGTGTAGGGCCCATCTTGAGTTATTTAGTGAGTTCAAGGTCATAAGAGGATTTCTCCTGAACATGACCAGGTGAACTAACCACATCACTCATTGGAGTACGGGAAATTGATGAGGAGTGGATCTTAACATCTCTCCCTGCTGTAGGAAAGATGTTGTTAAACTCGAAAGGGTGCAGAAAAGATTTACAAGGATGTTGCCAGGGTTGGAGGGCTTGAGCTATAGGGAGGGGCTGAATAGGCTGGGGCTATTTTCCCTGGAGCGTCGGAGACCAAGGGACGATCATATTGAGGTTTATAAAATCATGAGGGGCATTGATAGGATAAATAGCCAAGGTCTTTTTAGTAGGATGTGGGGAGTCCACAACTAGAAGGCATAGGTTTAAGGTGAGAGGGGAAAGAATTAAAAGGAACCTAAGGAGCAAGTTTTTCATGCAGAGGGTGGGGTGTGTGTATGGAATGAGCTGACAGAGGAAGTGGTGGAGGCTGATACAATAACAATGTTTAAAAGATATCTGGATGGGTATATGAATAGGAAGGGGTTAGAGTGATATGAGTCAAATGCTGGTGAATGGGACTAGATTAGTTTAGGATATCTGGTCGGCATGGACAATTTGGACTGAAGGGTCTGTTTCCGTGCTGTAAGCCTCTATGACTCAATGACTGTGATTCTAATGCTGTGTATATATCATCAGGGAGAGGAAAGCTTGAACGGGTTACCATAGAGCAGCAAATAAAATGTATTCTAACAACTCACCTGGTTTGCTGATGTCCTTCTGGGAAGGAAACCTGCTCTGTTTACCTGGTCTGGCCCATATTGTTCCAACATGGTTGATTTTAACTGTCTTGTGATGTAGCCTCAAACTTTACCTCAGTGGTATTAAACAGCTACCAGCATCTTGATGTAAAGGGCCAGCACCAGCTCAGGATAACTGGGAAAAGAAATAAGAACTCAGCCTTGTCAGAGGTGCCCACCACCAGAGAATTATTATTCTTTTAGTATTGGTGAAAAGGTGAGAAAAGAAAGGTTCAATAAAACTGTAAAGAGTATTTAAGGACAACACTGGTGATGTGTGGAGGTTTTGCTGAGAAAACATTGATCATTATCAGTACCCAACTCCCAATGTGTGCTGAACCTCAAAATGGGCAAGTGGCTCTCACGTTTCCAGTTACTTTGGTCAAGTGTTTGGAGGAACCTTACAACAAGAGTAGACACACATGATTAGAATAAAAATAGTTTATATTAACGCAGCTGTTTGTGTTTTACTGCACAGAGGTAAGCAGCTTATAACATGACAAATGCAGGAGGTGGCCATTGTCTGTTTCCTCAGTATGCCATAAGGTCAGAGTAGTGCAATGAAAACATACAACAGATTAGTATCGGTGGCATATGGGAAACAAATCAGTATCAATAGCTAAACACACCCTTGCACCCACTCTTACTAAACTAAAGGTACCATAAGATAGAGGTGATAGATGTTGGCACACATCACCACCCCCCCCC
>NC_063352.1:48973230-48976453 GCF_021869965.1 Rhincodon typus | reverse complement strand
TGAAGGCACTTAGAAATTTCAGCACACAGCACTGTACAGTGCCATGACCATTAGGTGTTTGGTGGGTCTAGAGTTTTGGAAATCTTTAGCACTGTAACTAACCTGTTCAACACACTTCTGTGAAACGAGTGTCCCTAGGCATCAGTTTATCCTATTAATGCTACTTAGTACCCGATGGTAGGTTAGCTCAGAGATAGTAGGAACTGCAGATGCTGGAGAATCTCAGATAACAAGGTGTACAGCTGGATGAACACAGCAGGCCAAGCAGCATCAGAGGAGCAGGAAAGCTGACGTTTCGGGCCTAGACTCTTCTTCAGAAAAGTAGGTTATGGTAGGTTAGCTCAGTTGGTTGGATGCTATATGATCCCAAAAAGTGTAGGTTCAGTTCCTGTACTGCCACAAAGTCCTACCATCTTAACCTTGCTCCTTGCCTGAGGCATAATGACCCTCAGGTTAAACCACCATTAGTCTTCTCT
Source organism: Rhincodon typus (assembly GCF_021869965.1). NCBI lineage: Eukaryota > Metazoa > Chordata > Chondrichthyes > Orectolobiformes > Rhincodontidae > Rhincodon > Rhincodon typus. Next base: position 48,975,977 of record NC_063352.1, on the reverse strand, counting down.
CTCTCTAATGAGAGAGTGGGATTATGGTGATTTAACCGATACTGTACACCTCAGTGAAACCATAGAGCTTTAGAAAAGAGGCTCGTTCTCCTAACACCTATTATCATATGAATTAGGAACAAGAGAAGGTTGTATAGCCACTTGAGCCTGTTCCACCATTCAATAAGATCATGGGTGATCTGATTGTAACCTCAAGTCCACATTCCTGCCTACCCCTGATAATCTTACATCCACTTGTTTAACAAGAATCTAAACACCTTGAAAATATTAAAGGACTATTGTCCCACCATCAATGGACTTGTGACAACTTGTTGTGCCTCATCTCTGCTTGAAATGGGTGACAACTGAATTTTAAACAATGATCATTCTGGTTCTAGATTTTCCAATAAGTGGAAACATCCACTCATTCTATACAATAGAATTAAATTTCTCTCTGAATATTATTTCTATTATCTCCTTTCATTTTTAATTTATTTTTATTGTGTTTTCTATGTATGTATTCCCAGCAAAACTAGGCATAGTCTTCTTAATGTGATCTGTCAACCACATCTTAGCATAATTAATTATTGCATTATACTGATTGCATAGGAACCTTGGCATATGCCATCAATAATTTAGCGTCAAATATGTATTTTAGGGATTAAGTATTGTTTTCCTGCGAAATAATTGGTGCATATACTATAGTCTATTTCAGCACAAAGGCAAGGAATGATAAGGTGAATGCTGTGAGAAAATAACTCCCAAATTGCTTGAAATAAATCAATTTATAAGACCTGACTCACCAGTTATTGCAGGGATTGTTCAGAATAACAAGTGGCACAAATAAGAGTTTTCATAGATCTTTTGTCAGAGTGGGCTGTTGGTTTGAGATGACACATCTGTAAGCAAAGTGCTTACCTATCCCAAGTTCATAATGTTCTTGACAAGGACATTGCATTTCTGTAGCCCAGGCTCATTCTTTGTGTCCATGTGTAATTATTAAATGAATGAGCTCAACTGTTCCTGATAGAGGTTATTAGTTTTCCTCATATTTTGATTTGGTTTTCACAAAGTGGCCCTAAAATATCAATTCCAGACCAAATTACATCAAACAGACTGATGTTTAACTGTATGGGCGTGAAGTTTTTAGCAGTAACTTGTTACAGCATTTCTAAGGAATGTACAACAGCCTTTGATGAGAACCTCAAGTGTTATTTTACAACCGAGCATCTCAAACGTGCTACTTTCGCGAATATACTTTAAAACCCCTTGATATAACTGTGCATTCTGTTATACTTTGGCAGAAGGGATGAAATAACCAGTAAAGCATTTTCTGAACTCCTGGAATACTAGTTTATTTACAGATTATTCAGTGAGATTGAAACTCGTGGTAGCACATCTGATGATTTTTTTTCTCCTCAACAACAGCGACATGTGATCACTATTGATATTTAAAGCCTCTTGATTCACTTTGCAAATTCTGCTGGTTTGTAGCCCAGGGAAAAGTACTTTAACAACCCTGGAAAGGAAGGGAACTAAAGTATTTAAACACATGCGCACACTTAACAACAAACTGGAATGGAATGCCTGTAATATAGAAAATGTCCAAGATGTCTTATAGGGTAGTAGAGAATAAGGAAAAATAGATTAGGAAGGCAGACTGAAAAGTTTGATCACAGAAATGGTTTTAGAAAAAGGGGAAAGGTAGGATGGTTTAGGGAAGGAGTTCTGGAGATCGGCAGTTAGCTGGAACATCAATGATCAGCAATTGAGAGTCTGCACAAAAGACTAGGCTCGGAGTGGCAAGGACAGTAGGGCAATGAAAGTTAGGGGAGTGTAGATTTGCGAAGGAGTTTGAAGATTTGAGTTTAAAACTTAATGTAATCGGCAGGAAGTGACCTGGACTTATTTCGGGGCAAGATAGAGACATTTTAATACTGGATAAGATAAAGCTCATTTAATATGGGGTATGAGGGTTAGGAAAGAAGACTCTAGAAATAATCTAGTTTGGAGTGACAAGAACGTTTAAAAGAAATGTAATTTCACTGAGGCTACGAGAGGAAGAAGCGAGAGAGAGTGTGCACTTTAAGTTAAGTGGTCCAGGTGATAATTAAGGTGTGGCATTGGATGGCTTATTGAACAGCAAAGACAGTTTTTTTTACACACTTCAGCATTGTGTGGCCCAGTTAGTGGGAAGGAAAATGTCTTTGGCAAGTGAATTAATGTTAATGGGGGACTGTAAGTTATAGCTTCAGTCTTTAGTCGCAGTACGTTTTGGCTCGTCTGTTCAGCCAGGTAATCTAAAAGCTCAAAGGTGAGCAAAGAAAGAGTTGCAGTAGAGATAGATATCATCAGCAAGCAGCTGAATGCAAATCCAAAGTATATGGATTATTAATCGTTGTGTCACATTAGGATAGCAAGCGTTCCTGTCCTTGGAAACGCTACCCTCACCACCAACCCCCCCCACACACACACAACCCCCTCATGCACACTCAGTACCCACCCCCACACACACACAACCCACCCCCACACACACACACCCACACATCCCCCCCCACACACACTACCCTTCCCCTCCACACACACACTACCCACCCCCACACACACACACCCACACATCCCCCCCACACACACACTACCCTTCCCCTCCACACACACACTACCCACTCCCACACACACACCCACACACACCCACACCCCCCATACACACACAATACCCTACCCCCCCACACACTACCCCCTCATACACACACACCCAAACACACACA
>NC_063352.1:48868127-48973130 GCF_021869965.1 Rhincodon typus | reverse complement strand
CCCCCACACACACACACCCACACATCCCCCCCACACACACACTACCCTTCCCCTCCACACACACACTACCCACTCCCACACACACACCCACACACACCCACACCCCCCATACACACACAATACCCTCCCCCCGCCACACACTACCCCCTCATACACACACACCCAAACACACACACACACACTACCCCACCATGCACACACACACCCACACACAAACACTAATCCCCCAACACACACACTACCGCCAGCACACACACAAACACACACACACTACCCATCCCCACATACACAAACTACCCACCACACCCCCCCAAACACACACACATACTACCCACCCCCCACACGCACACTACCCACCAACCCCCTGACACACACACACACATTACCCTCCTCGCCACCCTGATACGCACACACACCTCTTCTGATCGACAAAACCCCACAGGACTAGTCAAAACCATTCTTGTGCACCTCACTTCCCTACTCCCTGATGAACTGTTCACTCCACCTGCAGCCTGCATTGTATCTTGACGCCCCCATGTGGAATCACCTTCCTGTGTGGGATTCTCCAGCGGAAAGCCCTTGGTCAGAGGAATGGGAACACAGGAAGTCCCTAACAAGTCCCTTGTGACAAACCCTAATTGTTCAAAGGCAGGCGCTGAACTGCTCTATGGTGACAGTGTTCCCTGCTAAACAGGTTCAGGACAGGAAATGTTCCAGTGCAGCTAACATCCACACCACCCCCAACCCCACCATACCCCCGCCCCCCCACCCTCCACCCCGTCTAGGGAATTAGTACAAACTGTTTTTGCACTTGTAAAGTAACACAAACTGCTGAGGAATGCCCCCCTGCCAGCAACACTGAAGGAATGATGGTATATTTCCAAGTCAGGATGGTGAGTGGCTTGGGGGGGGGGGTAACGTGAAGATGGAGGCGTTTCCCATGTATCCACTGCCTTTGTCCTTTTAGATAGAAATGGACCTGAGTTTAGAAGGTGCTGTCTATGGAGCTTTGGTGAATGTCTGCAGCACACCTTGTAGATAGTACAGACTGCTACTACTAACTGTCAGTGATAGAGGGAGTGGATGCTTGTGAATGTAGTGCCAATCAAGCGGCTGCTTTGTCCTGGATGATGTCAATCTTCTTTGAGTGTTGTTGGGGCTGCACTCATCCAGGCAAGTGGGGAGTATTCCATCACACTCCTGACTTGTGCCTTGTAGATGGGGGACAGGCTTTGAGGAGTCAGGAGGTGAGTTACTCGCCGCAGTATTCCTAGCTTCTGGCCTGCTCTTGTAGCCACTGTGTTTATGTAGTGAGTCCAGTTGAGTTTCTGGTCAATGATAATCCCCAGGATGTTGATATTGGGGAATTTAGTGATGGTAACAGTGATGAATGTCAAGGGGTGGTGGTTACATTGTCCCTTATTGGTGATGGTTATTGTCTGACAATTGTGTCGTGCAAATGTCACTTGCCACTTGTCAGCCCAAGCCTGGATATTGTCCAGATCTTGTTGCATTTGAACACGGACTGCTTCAGTATCTGAGGACCTGAGGAGTTCTGAATGGTGCTGAACATTGTGCAATCATCAGTGAACATCCCCACTTCTGACCTTATGATGGATGGAAGGTCATTGATGAAGCAATTGATGGTGGGGCCAAAGACACTACCGTTTGGAACTTCTGCAGAGATGTCCTGGAGCTGGGATGATTGACCTCCCACAACCACAACAATCTTCCTATGTGTCAGGTATGACCACCGGAGAGTTTACCCCTGGTACTCAAGTACTTAGTGGCTCTGGCGGAACCCAAACTGGGCATCACTGAGCAGGTTATTGCTGAGCAGGTGCTGCTTGATAGCACTGTTAGTGACACCTCTGTCACTTTACTGATTGATTGAGAGTAGACTGGTGGGGAGGTAATTGGCCAGGTTGGATTTGTCCTGTTTTTGCATACAAGACATACTTGGGCAATTTTCCACATTGCCAGATAGATACCAGAGTTGTAACTGTTCTGCAACAGCTTGGTGAGTCAAGTTGAGTTTCTGGTCATGGGGTAACTCCCCAGGATCCTGATAGTGGGTGTTAGTGATGGTAACAACATTGAAAATCAAAGAACAGTGGTTAGATTGTTTCTTATTGGAGAGTGTGAATGTTACTTGCCATGTGTCAGTCCAAGGCTGAACATTGTCCAGATCTTGTTTCATTTGAACATGGACTGTTTCAGCATCTGAGGAGTTGTAAATGGTACTGAACATTTTGCAATCGTTGGTGAACATCCCCATGTCTGACCTTATGATGGAGGGAAGGTCATTGATGAACCAGCTGAAGATGGTTGGGTCCACGACACTACCCTGAGGAACTGCTGCAGAGATGTCCTGGAGCTGAGATGACTGACCTTCAAAACAGCTACAATCAGCTTCCTGTGTGTTAGGTATGACTCCAACCTGGACTGGAAGCTAGAAATTCAATGTAATTCTAAAGAATTCATGTGAGATTTAATGTGTTAACTGTAGTTCTCTTTCTACAGATCTGCTGCCTGTCCTGTGGTGTCTCTCCTGCACCTTCTACGTGTATGTTGGAAATGTGATGTGTTTTATGAATGTAGGAAGGAGGGAGGGGAAAGGAGGAACAAAAGGGAGGTCAGGGATAGGGCAAAGGACAGATGGCATGGAACAGAAAGCAAAGGAAATGGCAACAGTTATACATAAAGAAAGAAAGCATTTGTCCAGAATGTAAATAGCAGAATAACTGGCAACTCTATCTAAAAAGAATGTGAAAAACAAGATTCAAGACAGCACAAGGCAAAATGAAAATGATCAAAATGGGATGGAGTTCACGGTATGAAACTGCTGAACTTAATGCTGAGTCCAGAGAGACTGGAAAGTGCTGAGTTGGAAGGTGAGGGGCTGTTCCTTAAGTTTGCATTGAATTAATTTAAGAGTTGTAGATATTGATTCCCTGGCAGCTACTGAAAATGATTTGTATTTACTTTGCACCATTCAAGACCTCAGGGTAGTTTACAACAAAATTATTTGAAGGGTAGTCTTTTCTTTCAAGGCAAACATGCAGCCATCTTGCACAGTGCAAAGAACGATGCAGTAAATGACAAGTTATGGGAATTATCATGTTAATTAAGGAATGCAGCACATGTTGGGCACGAATGTATTGCTGATCATTGGTTGGGCATATGGCTCCATCACATGATCTATTTTGTCACTTTCCCAAATTTATTTTTGAGACATGGGCTGTATGGTAGGAAACAGACTTTTCTGTTCCACCGACCGATGCCAGTGTTTATGTTCTACTGAAATCACTTTCCATCCAACATTCTAACCCTTTAGTTCTTGCCCAATGGCTTGGCTAGTTTCCTCTTACTATCAAATATATTGCTCACTTCAACTGCTCCCTGTGGCAGTATGTTCCACATTTGCACTGCTCGCTGGTTAATTTTGTTTCCTGAATCTATTGCATTTTTCAGTGATTAGTGTTGGCCTCTCGTTTATTATCTTGAGCACTAGCGGAAACACTCTTTCTGTGTCTACTTCATTGCAAATCTTCCTAATCTTAAAGAATTTTATCATCCTTCTTTGACCATTGGTAGGATATTCATGAACCGATACAGTAACTACATGATCGCTGACTGAGCTCATTAGCAAAGAGAGCTTGGAGAAATATGAAACATGTTATTTGAGAGTAGCAGCAGAGATCACAACACCGGCTTCATTTCAAAACATTTATTACAAAACTAAGACTTTGTTCATTGTTCAAGTACAACTTGATTGCCAAAATACAACAAATGGCAATTGTAAACAATTTCTGACGTTCATTGCACTACATGTAAGAGTTTGCACACATCAAGGTTACAATATGTTGACTTTTGAAAAAAAATCAAGTACAAACATTTCACAGTCAATAGGACAAAAAAAAGAACATTCCTGGGGAGACCTGTCAGAGCAGCCTCTCAGTTTTGTGTGTGTCTCTCTCAGTCCTTGCGCCTATGTCTGTTCCTGTGTGAGAGCTGGCGTCCGCTTCCGTGAGGCATTGTCTCATCAGCGGGGCGCACCGACACTGTCCTCGCCAGTCTTTAGCAAACGCCGTCACTTGGCCGGGTTCATGCCCCAAGTGGAGAAGGAGGCAGGACTGAGTGACCTTTCCTCCCCACCTACCCCCAATACACACACACGCGTCCCAAACCTCTTGGTCTACTCGGCTTGAGGGGCAGTCACTTTAGCTGATGATACAGCGGTCCTTGTCCCTGGCGTGGCCGCCGCCGACCGCCTTCTCTTTGATGTACATCAGGTCGCTGTGCACACTCGGCCTCCGGGCGAACGGAGCCACTATGCCGTAGGCGTCCTCGTCTTTGAGCTTGCGGCTCCGGAAGGTTTTGCGGTGCAGGATGTCACAGTACTGTACCGAGACCTTCCTGTGCAAGTCTGGGCTCATCTCACTCGGCAACTTGGCCATGGTAAAGAGGGTCTGGAACATCTCGTCCACGTTGCTGTTCCTCTTCGCCGAGATCTCAAAGTAGGCGCATTTGGTTTCACCATCCAGCAGCCGCTGGATCTTGTCCCTGGGCACTTCTCGGTAGAAATCCCGGTCACTCTTGTTACCGCAGATGACGATCGGGACGTCAATGTTGTCCTTAGTCTTGTTCTTCAGACACGACTTGGTCTCCATGATCTGCTGCTTGAGCCGCTGTACTTCCTCAAAGGAGTCCTGATTATCCAGGCTGAAGACCAGGATGAAAACATCACCTGTAGGAACACAAGACAGCACAACGTGAGTCCACGCTGACAGCCAGGAGACACAATAACAGAGCAAAAAGATTCCCCCCCCCCCCCGCCCCACCCAGCTGACAGACACTCTCGCCTCAAAACAATCTGCACCACACTCCCTTTACAATTCAAACTCCCAGTTTAAACACAGTCACAGAACAAACGCATACGCTAATTAATACAATAATCACATCGAAGCGTGAACTCTGTCTCTCTCTCTCTCCTCACAGAGGCTGCTAGAAATTTCTCCAGCAAAGTTCTGCTTCAGTTGGAGGGGAGGGGGATAGTGGTGGGATTAGCTTAAAGGCTAAAATCTGTCAGCTCCTGCCCCGCAACGGAGCCAAAACACCAAATTAACACTGACTATTGAAGTTGACCGAGTGGGATAAAAAGGTTAAACTTAAATACAAAATGCAAGAAATAAGCTACAACGGTGCCGCAGCAGAGCAGCGTGATTTTAAAGGGTTCTGAGGAAGGGTCACTGGACCCGAAACATTAACTTTGATTTCTCTCTGCACAGATACTGCCAGACCTGCTGAGTTTCTGCAGCAATGTCTGTATATGTTTCTGATTTCCAGCACCCGCAGTTGTTTCGGGTTTTTTTTGTTTAAAGACTTTGTTGTCTGTGTGTAGTTTGGAGGTAAAATGGGGGTGAGAGGAGACTGTGGTGGGTGTGTGGGAGGGTGAGGGGAGAGTAGGGGTGAGGAGTGAGTCTATCCCCGCGGCGTTGCTCCTTATTGAGGAGAGCGGTTTTTACCTGTCAATATGGAGAGGCGCCTCATGGCCGGGAACGGGTGATTTCCCGATGTGTCGAGGATGTCCAGCTGGTAAACATCGCCCCGGATGCTGTAAAATTTGCGATGGAAATCCTCGATGGTAGGCGTATACTGGTCCTCGAACTTGCTGTTGAGGAAACGCGACACGATGGCGCTTTTGCCTACTTTGGAGGAGCCCAGGATGACCATCCGGTAGCAGTTCTTGGCAGGGATGTTAATCTCTGGGTCGCAGGGCGACATCTTCATCATAACCAGAGGGACAAAGACAGCAAGCTGAGCTGGAGGCAGTGCGGACGGGCACAGACACACAGAAAGAGAGAGAGATCGGAGTGTTATAGTCACAGCAGAAGCTCAGCAACACAACCAGACAGCGCAGAGCTCCGCCGCCTTTTATAGCGCCTGCCACTGGCGTCATTGCAAGAAGCAACCGCGTGGAGCTGGTAAACAGAGGGACAGTGTGTGTCTGAGAGAGATACAGCACGTCAGCAAATCCTGGCTACAGTCTCTGCAAAGGCAGCCCCAGACTCTGAACCTTGTTAGGAACTGCCCTGTGTCGAAGAGACACTCTGTCCCTCAATTCATTTTCAACCTCACAGTGTTCTGACAACTACCGTGTCCACACCTCCCCCCCCCCCCCACACTCAGACATTGGAGGGAGACACTGTATGTGAAGTGTACCAGTGTCTGCACAAGGATAAAGATTTACCAGACACCCCAATCCCCCCCACCCCACCATTTTCACTCTGAGATTCGAATCCTGCCCAGACACCCGCAGAATCGAGGCTGAGAAACCTCTTTGTGATTGGCAAAGTGATTACTTTAAGAAATCGACCTGATGAGGTAACTGAATGGACGTTCGGAGAAACGAACCAAATTGAAATTGGGATTGGAGCTGCGGCTGGTTGATGCTGAAGGTTCCGTTGTGTATAAAGTTTGCACAAAGTTATAGTGGTAAACCGTAGTCGGTAAACAGGCAGGCGGACTGTCCTCAGCGTGCTCTTCCCTTGCCTTTGGGAACAGTTCACTCACGGAAAAACTTTCTGGTTTACCCTCTGCAAGCACCCACTGGCCATCGATTCTATTCCGCTCTAAATTGCATTCGTTTTATTTTCCCCAGTTTTTCTTTACAAGGCCCTTTAGCTCGGAGGTTGGGGTGGGGGGTTGCGTGGGGAGGGTGGCCCTCTGCGCCTGAAGTGTTCATTTTGACAGGCTCCAAGCCTAAACGCGTGGATTCTGACCAGGCTATTAGGCTATGGAAGGCATCACAACTCCATCTCCTGTCCCCGCCCGAGTCCTTCACTGACTGCACTTCAGCGGATGAACGTTATTTGGGACCCCATTAGCCTGAAAAGTTTCCCAGTCAGCTATTAGAGTGAGTTTTGGCATGTCTGATCACAGTCCACCTGCACAGATAGTTTTATTTTTATGTAACCTCATTATAATTGCTTGAGACATACAGTGTCAATATCCCAAAAACTTCCGGCTTCTCACAGATCCTTTCGTTGACTCCATTTCAACAAGTCACCTGCAAAAGGAGCTCATTTATATACACACACAAAAACACCGTAAGCATTGCACTGTGACTGAACCCCGCACTACAGCTCACATGGCAGCGTGTGTCCTTTGTAAAATTTCCCATGTCATCATTCAAAGTGATTATATTGTTGCAGCTCAATGTGTGTTCGCATAAGGGGGAAATCGACCCTGTAAATTGGAGCCAACATTGTGAAGGCGACTGAGTTAGGCTAAAGCTGTAAAACTTTAAAAACAGCAGCTGGAGCAATGTGTGCATGGCTGAGAACTAACACATTGATCGCATCTCCTATAATGATTGGCTTGCGGTCCGCATTCTGTTTATACAAGTGACTTTCTCTCAGCTCTTAGCCAGATTAAATCAATGCTGAGTATTTTTTCCCCCCGAAAACTGCAGTGTGATAACACGTTGCGAAGCAGGTGACCCGGACAGATTATACACGAGGAATTCCATTTGACTTTGCAGGAAGGTTGGGTTTGAGACGAGACAAGTTACATCACCTAAACGAAGTGATATTATGAATATTGTGACAGTGTACATCTCCCCTGTACCCTTGACATTAAAGTAGGATGAGGAAGATTCTTGTCCTTTTAATGACTCGTATTATTTACAAATGCAATGAGAATGAACACGGCTAAAGTAAATAAAACATGCGGAGAGTCAGTTGGTGGTTTTAAAACATTTCTCGCTCAGTATGCACTGAAGAGACCTTTATTCCTTTTGTTATTGTTTGAACTCCCGTGCACCTGCTTACATCGAGTGTCACATAAAACAATTCATTTTGACACCCGATATTTCACAAACTTTCATGCGGCAGTTCCTGATAATACCAGAGTTTTCTGAATGATATTGAATTAAATGTATCGATTTGTGACTGTGTGCGTCTTAATGTATATATTAAAAGTCCCCTTCATTTCAATTGAATTGACCTGGAATAATATTTTAAAAAAACGATGTTTGCACTGAAGATAATTGCATTTTTTTTTAATTATCAAAGATGGAGACACAATTGAGACAGGTTTTTATTGGTGTGCCGGAATCGAAGTGAGAGACGAGGTCTCTTTGAGGCCAGGCTGGCTGGATGTTTGAAACCGTTGCCTGAAGGACACTGCAAAGGCTGTAACAGTCATGGTCATTTTCCCCTCCTGCCAAACCTTCAAAACACCACGTCTATTGAAACGAGTTTCTGCAAAACTTGATGAATTGCATCGCTTCCAGGTTGCCACCAGGTCGCTGTCCCCTCTCCTTTCTTAACAAGTCAAACAAGTAAAGACTGTGGAACAAAGTTATTGTATTAAGAAATCATAAAATTCCCGAAACTACATCGCGCTCAAACTGAAGGGTGATCCTGCCTTGGTGCCGCAAGGGGGCAGCAAAATCCACCGCCTGGAGAGGAAGACGTTCAGTCCTAATTCATTCATTCCCATTGCTTCAAGGCATTACAACTCTTACGGTGCAAGATAAGAGACACTTAGACATGGGACAGGGAGTAAGCGATGCTAGTGCACCGCAACCGGCTGGGTCGAGCAAACAGAAAAAAAAACTCAATGTAATCTGACTCAAAGTTAAGGAGGGGGTAACTGAAAAGAATTTAAAGGGGGATTCAACACGAGAAGGATTGTGTTGTGTTTTAAGATCATAATAGAGGAGCAAAGGGGTTTAAAATCAGCTAAAAGTTACAATGTACCTCGGTGGGTCACAACAGGCTCTGACTGGTTCAATGCCTTGCTCAAAATATTCAAACTCACCCTGGAGATCCCCAGGATTAATACAGACTGCCCTAGAAAACGAAGGACAAAGGGGAAACCAGATAGACAGTAAAAACAGTGACAATCCAGGGTGCAACTGTTCTATGATGTGGGGTATCCCTCCAGCAGGGTATTGTACCTGATCTGCCTGATCCCTTCTGTAACAAAAAAAACAGGCCCGGGATAAGGTGGTGTTGAAGAATCCAATAGACATTTAGCATGACTAGCTATTACATACAATCAGTACATTCATAGGTATAGCAATATCTGACTTTTAAATTATACAGAGCAACATGCTGTTTATGGTATATCATGCTTCCAAGTGGTCACAGGTAAGATGGAGTCTAAGACCTTTATTCCCTCAGGTAACATGCTGTGATTGTGATGACATCGTGAGCATGTCTCTGAAAGGTATCCTGACTGTGAGAAATAAGGCAACAACCTTTTACTTGTTTCATTCCTTATTAATGCACATGGTAATAACAGAGACTGATGCAATGATCATTTGAAAAACATTTAGGCCAAGGTTTTGGTGTTTTTACAATATGGGGCTATAGACCAAAATCTCGAAAGTCAGATTAATCTGAATTCAGCTAGCACAGATTAAAGGGGCAAAATAGCCTCCTGTTCTGTATAGAGATAGTAGGAACTGCAGATGCTGGAGAATCTGAGATAACAAGGTGTAGAGCTGGATGAACACAGCAGGCCAAGCAGCATCAGAGGAGCAGGAAGGCTGATGTTTTGGGTTTAGACCCTGCATCCTGGGCCTCCTGCAGTGCCACAACGATGCTACCCAAAGGTTGCAGGAACAGCAACTCATATTCGCTTGGGAACCCTGCAGCCCAATGGTATCAATGTGGACTTCACAAGCTGCAAAATCTCCCCTCCCCCTACCGCATCCCAAAACGAGCCCAGCTCATCCCCGCCTCCCTAACCTGTCCTTCCTCCCACCTATCCCCTCCTCCCACCTCAAGCCCCACCCCCATCTCCTACCCACTAACCTCATCCCGCCCCCTTGACCTGTCCGTCCTCCCTGGACTGACCTATCTCCTCCCTACCTCCCCACCTACACTCATCTTTACTGGCTCCATCCCCGCCTCTTTGACCGACCTGTCTCCTCTCCACCTATCTTCTCCTTTGTCCATCTTCTTTCCGTCTTCCCCTCTCTCCCTATTTATTTCAGAACCCCCTTCCCCTCCCCCATTTCTGAAGAAGGGTCTAGGCCCGAAACATCAGCCTTCCTGGTCCTTTGATGTTGCTTGGCCTGCTGTGTTCATCCAGCTCTACACCTTGTTATCTCCTGTTCCATATATGTTTGTTTATATAAATAACTTTTAATCAAAGAAAAATTAGCAGGCTGGTATCAAATCACGAGCAAATCAGCTTCCAATTACTTTCCAACGAGAGGAAAAGCCATCTCTCATCTCCTCTGTGGGTGGATGAGTTATGAAGTGCTTATGTTGATATCTATCCCAAAACTAATGCATTGACATTCAAGTGCAGCTGTAAAGATGTTTTTATTCTTTCTCATATGATGCTCCCTCCCTCCCCCCCATCAGTTTTTGTTGGGCCCAAGTCAACTATGTCCAGCTGCAGTGAGCTGTAAACCACTGTGCCCTTTCAATCTGATGAAACATGGGCTCACAGCAAAGCTGGACTTGGACAACTCTGCTGAACTGTCTCACTGACTACTGTTGGTCCAGTGTTTTGGATCATCGATCTGTCTGCATGTGGGTACACTCTGGTTCATCCCATCTCCTGCCTGATTGCCTGACAGACTGGGACAACTTTGTCAGTCCTCTGTCCATCCCTGCCACCTGCCAAAACCTCCCCTAATTTAGCTGCCAAGGGATTGGTCGCCCTGAAAAGCTCCATACCAACCATCATAAAAAATGCAGAAAGGCATCTGCTCAAAATAACTAAGTGAACCACATCATAGGCATTTACAGCACAGAGGGAAAAGGGGAAAATGGCACAGAATTCTCACTACCTCCAGGTGACAATTTATACAGTGATTCCAGAAATTCAAAGAAAATGACCCGCATTAGGAATTCAATATTTGGAAATTAAAACATAAGACATAGGAGCAGAATTAGGCCATTCGGTCTGTCGAATTGGTTTCTGTGCAGTATTACCCCAGTGGGTGAGACAGTATCCCTGTCTACTCTGCTCAGGTGTTGCTGAATTTGCCTTGACATTCATCATTAGAGTTTCCTCTGTACCTTTCAGTTGGAATATTAAGCCTGAGAAAGGAGAAGTAACAAAATAAATTTAAATTTTGATCTTTTTAGCCATTTTAACACTACCTTTCTACAAGATTCAGACTCAACTGGTTATACCGTTTCCTTTGTGGACGAGAAAGATTGGTTGGCATTCTGCACCAAAGATTCTCAATTTTAAGAGCATCAACGGAATTGGGAGAAAGCAGGAACGTGGCATTGAGATTGAGCCATGATCATATTGAATTGCAGTGCAGCTTCGAGGGGCCAAATTTGTTATTCCTGTTTCTAGTTTCTATGTATTAGGAATCTCTCAATGAAATGTTACGTACACAATTAGTTATGAGCCCAAACTGCCAGCAGCAAATGTGACAGGCTGTTAATGTCTATATCCAGCAAGTTTGTAAAAGTAAGGGAAGCTCAAAGGGAAGATACTATTTGTTCGAGGCAAACTGTAGAAATTACCAGTAAGTCTGAAACCTTGTAACTCTCAGAATTCTTGTACTCTCCTTGAGCTGGCTGCCAGACCTGTGGATTAATACTGGACTGCATTGTTCACATATCACCCACTCTCCAGATATGGCCAAGCAAATAATGACTAGCAGTTCTTTCTCAGAATTCTTTCCTCCTCCCTTTCTTGTTACACTGTCTCACTACGTCGTAATTGAGGCTCATTCCCAAGCATCTGCCTCATTTCTTTCCTACTACTGGCTCAGGTTCTGAAATACCGCAGATAGTAAGCTACCCTCTGTGCCCCCATGGTGAGTGTTCCCCAAAGACGTAACTTTGTCCCACTTCTATTTCTCATAGAATTATTGCCTCTTGGCTTCATCACCTTTTTTTTTAATTCCTTCATGGGTTGTGAGTGTTGCTGACAGCATTTATTGCCCATCCTGCATTGCCCTAAAGAAGGTGGTGAAGAGCTGTCTTCTTGAACCACTACAGTCCATGTGCTGTAGGCAGACCTACAATGCCCTTAGGGAGGGGATTTGAGGATTTGAACCAGCGACACTGAAGGAGTGATGATATACTTCCAACAAAAACAGAAACTGCTTGAGAAACTCAACATGTCTGGCAGCATCTGTGGAGAGGAAACAGAATCAATGTGACCCTTTTTCTAGAACTAATTGCAGCTGGGAAAATGTGGCATATATGCTGAAGACGGGTGGGGTGGGGTTGGTAGTGGAAGGAGGTGGAGCCCAGACAGAACAGCAGTTGGTCAGACAAAGGAATGGATAATGCTGAGCCTGAGTGACCCTGACCCTAAGCCTAACCCTAACCCTAACCCAAACTGTAACCCTAACCCTAACCCAAACTCTAACCCTAACCCTAACCCAAACTGTAACCCTAACCCTAACCCAAACTGTAACCCTAACTCTAACCCAAACCCTAGGCCTAACCCGAACCCTAATCCCTCGTCCTTGCCTTTGTCTCTCTATGACCGGACTTTCCTCCTTCACATTCCGTAAACTGTGGCTCAGGCGAGACTTTGCTGCTGAGATGGTGCTGTCGTGGTACGGTCACTGGGCTCCTAAATCAGAGGCCAAGGCTAATGCTCCATGGCATCTAGAGGAATTTAAATTCAATGAAAAAATATCTGGAATTCAAATCTAGGAAGATGCCTTTGAGGAGTCAGAAGGAAGTGGTCGAAAGTAGGAATTCCAGGAAAATTTTGTGAGGAGCCTAGCAAAGCCTGTTCGATGAAGGAAGCATTTTCAAGAGGGACAGTCTGCTGGGTACCAATGAGATGGCAACAGTGAGGTTCTCCTTTATGGAGATTAAGACTGGGCTGTAGTGAGATATTTATTTATGGGGATTAATACTGCTAGAAGTAAGATGCCTACCTAAGGGGAATAGTGTTGGGCATCAGTGAGGTAGTGCTATTGAGGGAGTCCAGCAAAGTTTCACTGGAGTAATTCCCGGGATGGCAGGACTGACATATGAGGAAAGACTGGATTGACTGAGCTTGTATTTGCTGGACTTTAGAAGAATGAGGGGGCATCTCATAGAAACATATAAAATCCTGTTTGGACTGGACAGGCTAGATGCGGGAAGAATATTCCTGATGTTGGGGAAGTCCAGAACTAGGGATCACAATTTAAGAATAAGAGGTAAGCCATTCAGGACTGAGGTGAGGAAGAATTTCTTCACTCAGATAGTTGTGAACCTGTGGAATTCTCTCCCACAGGAAGCTGTTGGGGCCAGTTTGTTAGATATATTCAAGAGCTTACTTTAGCAGCACATATATTAAAATGGAAATGATACAGAGAAGATTAGCACGACCCCTGCACAAGGATGACACACAAATTTGTGAAACGTTCCATATTTTAGGGGAGGCAATGGCCCAGCAGTATTATTACTGGACTGTTAATTCAAAGACCCAGTTAATATTCTTGGGACCCAGTTTCGAATCCCACCGCAGCAGATGGTGGAATTTGAATTCAATAAATATCTGGAATTGAGAGTCTAATGATGATCATAAATCCATTGCCGATTGTCGGGAAAAACCCATCTGGTTCACTAATGTCCTTTTGGGAAGGAAACTGCTATCCTTACCTGGTCTGGCCTACATGTGACTCCAGACCCACAGCAATGTGGTTGACTCTTAACTGCCCTCTGGGCAATTAGGGATGGGCAATAAATGCTGCTTGGTCAATGACGTCCTTATCCCATGAACAAATAAATAAAAAAAAGAGGGAGTTGGGTGTGGCCCTTGCAGCTAAAGGGATCAAGTGGTTTGGAGAGAAAGTGGGAATGGGATATAGAGATTGCATGATCAGCCATGATCATATTGAATGGTGGTGCTGCCTCGAAGGGCCGAATGACCTACTCCTGCGCCTGTTTTCTATGAATCTATGTTTCCATACCTACTTACGGGGATTAAATGCTGGGCACTAGTGAGATTCATATTTCTGGAGATTTGATGGATATTTTCAAAATCATGAGTGGGCTGGATAGAGTAGATAGGGAGGAAGTACGCCCTCTTGCAAAAGGAACAAGAATGAGAGGGCATTGATTTAAAGTGAATGGCAAATGAAGCAAGAGTGGTGTGAGAAAACACTTTTTTCACACAGAAATAGTCAGGGGTATGGATTGCACTGCCTAGATATGTGGTGGAGGCAGGTTCAATTCAGGCATTCAAGAGGAGGATTGGATGGTTACTTGGATAGAAATGGTGTACAGGAATATGGGGGAGAAGGCAGGAGATTGGGACTAGGGGATAGTACTGGTAAAGACACAATGGGCTGAATGGCCTCATACTGTATCAGAGCAGTTCCTTATTTCTGCAGGTCTTTTCAACTTTAAGACCATTCTGAAATTAATCTCTTTGGTAGGCTTGCTTCTAATATTCCCATCTTTGGCTACAGCTCTGTGAAGGGTCTTTCTAGAATGAAGGCATTGTATAAATATCAACTGACTTTTTTTGAATTTAATCCCAATCTCAGGTTATTACTTTCACAGAATCCTGAGATCTACATGTTGTGTAGATTTGATTTTTATCCAAATTATGAATGCTTCTCAGAAAGTGAGTATATTTCCTGTCCCTCTCGCAAAAATTAATTCATGACATTTCCCTGGGATAATCAAACACATCCCTGTTTAATTCTCCTGCTGGCATACGTGGGTGGAGAGAATATTGCCTGTGACAGGGAAGACTAAAGTGTCATAATTGATATGTGGGGAAATGAAGGGGCAGGTGTTGCACCTTCTGCGGTTACATGGGACGGTGCCATGGGAAGGAAGGTTGATGTTAGAGGTCAAGGTCATGGAATGGACTAGGGTATTCCAGAGGGAACAATCCCTGCAAAATACAGACGGGGGAGTGAGGGGAAGATGTGTTGGGTGGTGGCATTCTGCCGGAGTTGTCTGAAATGGCGGAGAATGATCCTGTGAGAGCGGAGGCTGGTGGGACAAAAAGGGGGATCAAGGGGAACCCGATCACATTGTTGTGAGTGATGTGAGGGGGCAAGAGTGGAATCACGGGTGATAGGTTGGATGTAGTTGAGGCCCCTGTCACCCACAGTGGGTGGGAAACCGTGGTTATGGAAGAAGGAAGCCATGTCAGCAGCTCTATTGTGGAAGGTGGCATCATCTGAACAGATGTGATGTAGACGAAGGACCTAGGAGAATGGGATGGAGCCCTTACAGGACGTGGGGTGTGATGAGCTGTAGTGAAGGTAGCTATCGGAGTCAGTGGCTTTGTAGTAGATGGAAGTGGACAGTTTGATCCCTGAAATGGAGTCAGAGAGGTCAAGGAAAGGAAGGGAAGTGTCAGAGATGGACCATGTGAAAGTTATAGAGGTATGGAAACTGGAGGCAAAATGAACAAATTTTTTAAGGTTTGGGCAGGAACGTGAAGCGACACTGAAACAGTTGTCAATGTACTGAAAAAGGATTTATGGTAAGGGGCCGGTGTAGGACTGGAACAAGGATTGTTCCACGTACCCCATAAAGAGAAAGGCATAACTGGGACCAATGTGGGTGTCATAGCCACTCCTTTGACTTGGCAGAAGTGAGATGAATTAAAGGAGAAATTGTTCAGTGAGAGAATAAGTTCAGCCAAGTGGAGGAGAGTTAGTGGTGGATGGGGATTGTTCATGCCTCTGGTCGAGGAAGAAGCTGAGAGCTCGCAGACCGTCCTGGTGAGGAATGGAGGTATGGAGGGATTGGACATCCATGGTGAACAGGAGGCAGTTAGAGCCAGGGAACTGGACATTGTCAATATGATGGTGGGCATCAGAGGAATCGTGGATGTGGGTGAGTTGTCCAGGATGGGGAGACGAGAAGGTTGGAGGCCGTTGGGGGAAGATCTCTGGAGGTAATGAGATCAGTGACAGTCCTAGCAACAATGGCTTGGTGTTTGGATCCTTTTGTCATTGGCTAATGTATCCAAAGTGTTTAGATTCTTTTATACAAACGCCTGAGAAGTAAGGTTTTGGGCCTCATACCGATCGTCATTGAGAAGATCCTTAGGTTTGTGTTTATAGAATCCCTACAGTGTGGAAACAGGCCATTCAGCCCATCAAGTCCACACCAACCCTCCGAAAAGCATTCTATCCAGACCCACACCCCCCACTTATCCCTGTGATCCTGCATTTCCCATGGCTAATCCACCCAGCCTGCACATCCCTGGACACTATGGGCAATTTAACATGGCCAATCCATCTAACCTGGACATCTTTGGACTGTGGATCACCCAAAGGAAACCCATGCAGACACGGGGAGAATGTGCATAATGTACACAGACAATCGCCTGAGGGTGGAATTGAACTTGGGTTCCTGGTGCTATGAGGCAGCAGTGCTAACCGCTAAGCCATCACGCCACCTGAAACAGTCCCACCCTGTGAACATGCCTGGCATAGTCGCCTCAATTAGGTAAGTGCTGTCACAGTCAGGAGATTTGCCTTTAAGCCGACTGCCACATTCGGATTTGCAGATGCCTAGAAAGTGCCTCAAAAAGTGATAATGTTAGTTGTTGAGGTTCATTTCATGAGGACAGATCTGCAATCATGCAATAAAGTCCTCAGAACACAAGTTGCTTCAGTCTTAGTGCTCAGAGACAGCTTGATCTTATTTTGTGCATGTTTCCCGAGTCAGCCAAAGATGGTAGCTGTTTTGCTGATGTGCGTTACACGTTTTGTATCAAGGGACAGATTGTCTGTTACTCTCAACCCAGGGCAGCAGTGTTTGCTAGCCACTTTCAGCCTTTGTTATTGAGTGTGGCAAAGGGTACAGAAATGTCCCATGAGCATGGTTTTCTTGATACTCAAAGTGAGGGAGAGCAAGAGAGAGATAATCCAGGAGTCTCCATAGCTGAGTTTCCCTTTGAGAGTCCAGCATGGTATCATCAGTGTAAGGAGTACTCTGATGAAGATGTGCTGTGTTTTGTCTTCATTTTCGGTTTAGACAGGCTGTGGATCTTGCCTAGTTTTCCTTTCATATCTGTAGGCAGTTCAAAGATCAAGTGCATGAAGAGCAAGGTGGAACTAGGACACAGCCTTGTTTCATTGCATTCTTCATTCTGAAATTGCTGGAAGTGGTGTTTCCAAACTGGATAGCTAAGGGCACTGCTGTGAAGAAACATGGCATCTTACAATGTAAGAAGATGTTATTTAAGTGTAATATTGTGATGATTCCAGAGCATGAGGAAAATCAGGAACGTTCCTTTCCCGTTAACCGAGAAAAGAAATTTGTTTGAGTTGCACAAAATTTCTAACTATTAAATGTTGGAAAATTACCCACAGCACATTTTAAATGCCCACTGGAATGAGCAAGGCTACCATCAAAAACATGGAGTTACAAAACAGCCTTTGTCGTGTTTCTTCCCACACACCGTGTCAGATCACTTTGCTAGGATTCTTTCTTTCCCATTTCATTCTCTGGGGGATAAGTTAGACAACTACTAAAATGGGCAGCATGTCAAACATGGGAAAGCTCTCACGCTGTTTCTTTCAGTCAGTACTTTTTACCCTTAATTCTTCCAATCTGTTACTCCAACTTGTCTTTTGCTATGCGATTTTTCTGTTTTCTTTTATTTTCTTTCATACATATGAACTTGCTTTTTCTCTCTCTCTTCATGATTTTTCTCAGAAACTCTTTTCCCTCGCTATGCACTGTTTCCTGTGATTTTTTTGCCCTTTGACATTTTCAGTTTTTGGCTGTCCCTATCATTTTTCTGAGTCTTTGATTTCTTTGGTGTTTCATCAATTCTTTTTCCCTCTCTACTGCAGAGTGTGTGTGTTTACAAATGATAGATTTATCTGTAGGAGAACTATTCCATCAGTGGCAGCACACCGACCTCACAGCATCAGGGTGCCAGGTCAATTCCACCCGCGGGTGTGGAGTTTGCATATTCTCCCCCATGTCTGCGTGGATTTCCTCCAGGTGCTTTGATTTCCTCCCACGGTCCAAAGATGTGCAGGTTAAGTGGGTTAGCCGTGGGAAATGCAGGGCTACAGGAATAGGGTAGGGAGTGGTTGGGATGCTCTTCAGATGGTCGGTGTGGGCTCAATGGGCTGAGTGGCCCATTTCCAAACTGTAGGGATAATATGATTCTATGACAATTGCTCCAACTAGAAGAATCTGCATGTCCAAACCCAATTTCCTACTCCTCCATTCCTGACCATACTCTCCTGCCAGTTTCCCAGAGGGATAATCTCTTCAATTTCCAACCTGTATGTCTCAACACACTCATCATTATCTACTAGAACTCTGCCAGCATTCAGTATGCCCCTTCTCCCTCCAATACCTCCCTTCATGATTTCTCTTCAGTCACAGAGCCCAAAGGTTGGGAGCATTGGGCCAGTACAGTTGGAGCTGATTTTTCATTCTTCTCCTCTGCTTCCCTGTTAGCCATGCTGAAACAAACAAGCCTTCACACCTTCTGGGATGGAAGGCCATTTAAATTCCTGCTTGGTCTGGTCCAGGAGCGTGCAGCTGGGGAGAACGCTTTCCTCCCACTCAGTGTGGACATGGGTTCAGTTCAACCCATATCCATGGGGATTCTGTGGCTCTTCATCAAGATGGCTCCTTCGTTGGCGAGAAAGGATTTTTGGTTTAATTTATGTTGCGATGTTGCTATTCAGTTAAACTCAATGCATTATCGTCAATTCCTGTCTGGGATGTGGATTAAATCCATCAGTTTAGCAGGGAAATAGGGCACAGTGTGGACAGGAGCAAGGTTTTAGTCAGATATGAAAGAAATGCTAGTACAGTCCAGCAGGCGGAGAAGATATGGGCAGGATAATGCACATGGGAGGACCAGGAAGTTAAACTGTATCTATTTTAGTGCAACCTTATTGGTAAGGTGGATGAACGTAGAGCATTGATCAGCACTTGGGAATCTGATATTGTTGCAATCACTAAGACATTATTGAAGGAAGGACTGGACTCGCCCCTCAACATTCCAGGGTATAGAAGGTTCAGGTGTGACAGGGTGGGGGCTGATGTAAGTGAGATGGGGGCATTGCATTATCAATGAAGGAAACCAACACTGCAATAATGAGAGGGGATGTCTTAGAAGTCTTTTCAAATCAGGCCATCTGGGTAGAGTTTAGGAATCTAAAAAGGAGCAATTACCTTGCTGGGATTATACTTCAGGTCTCCCAACAGTCAGAGGGAGATAGAGGAGCAGATATGCAGGTAAATCACAGACAGGTGTGAGATGAATAAGGTTAGAGTTGTAGGGGATTTCAACTTCCCTAACATTAACTGGGGTTGCCTTTGTGTGAAAGATTAGATGTGATGGAATTTTTAGAGTGTGTTCAGGAGTGTTTTTGGTGCCAGTACATAGATAGTCCAACTAGAGGTGGGGCAGTGCTAGACCCAAGTGGATGACATTTCCCTGGTGAACATTTTGAGGATAGTGACCATAACTCTGTAAGTTTTAAAGTTATTATGGAAAGGGATAAGGATAGTGCAGAACCTAAGTGTCTAAATTGGGAGAACGCCATGCCTGATATGATAGAATCCCTACAGTTTGGAAACAGGCCAATTGGCCCAACAAGTCCACACCGCTCCTCTGACATGCATCTCTTCCAGACCCACTTCCACCATCCTGTTCTCTATAACCCTGCATTTCCCATGGCTAATCCACCTAATTTACACACCCCTGGACACTATGGGCAATTTAGCATGGCCAATCCACCTAACCTGCATATCTTTAGATTGTGGGAGGGAACCGGCAGAAACTCACACAGACACAGGGAGAACGTGCAAACTTCACACAGACAGTCACCCGAGGGTGGAATTGAATCCGGGTCCTTGGTACTGTGAGGCAGCAATGCTAACCACTGAACCATCACTCCACCCTATCATTAGGCAGGATCTGGTAAACAGAGATGGGAGCAGCTACTTGCAGGTAAGTCTACATTTGGAAAGTGAGAGTCTTTTAAATGTAGTATAATGACAGTTCAGGGCCAGTATATTCCTCTAAGAGTGAAGGACAATGGCAGCAAGTCCAGGGAAGCCTGGATGTTAAATAGATAACGAGAGTTTGATTAAGAAAAGGAAGGAAACACATGTCATTATAACAGTGCATTAAAACAGGGGAGGCCCTTCTAAAGTATAGTGTACAAGGGGTGCTTAAAAAATAAATTAGGAGGGCAAAGAAATACCTTTGGCAGATAAGATTAAGGAAAACCCCAAACCATGTAGAAAGTTTATTGAGAGCAAGAAGATTACCAGGGAAAGAGTGGGGCCTATTAGAGACCGAAGGGCCAATATATGCATGGAGCTAGCGGACGTGGTTAAGGTCTTGAAAGAATATTTTTCATCTGTATTCACAAAGGAGAAAAATATTATAGCTAGAGATAATCATTTGGGGTGATAAAGTTCAAGAATATGTTAAGGTTAATAAGAAGGAGGTATTTATGTTTTAACGGGCATGAAAGTGCATAAATCCCCAAGGCCTGATGAGATGTATTCCAAGCTGCTATGGAAGATAAGGGAGGACATTGCTGGGGCTCTGGCGAAGATATTCAATACTTTGCTGGCCATAGGTAAAGTGCCACATGAGCAGAGGATAGCTAATGTGGTTTCTTTGTTCAAGAAGGCAGCAGGGATAGGCCAGGTTATTGCAGACCAGTTAGTCTGACGTCAGTGGTAGGGAAATTATTGGGAAGAATCCAGACTTGGAAAGACATGGATGGACCAGGCATAGTCAGCGCGGATTTCTTATGGGGAAATCCTGTCTGACTAATTTAATGGAGTTGTTCGAAAAGGTGACTAAATATATTGATGAGGGTAATGCAATTGATATGCTTTACATGGACTTCAGTAACGCCTTTGACAAGGTTCCACATGGAAGACTGGACCAAAATGTAAGAGCCGATGGGATCCAAGGAAAGTTGGCAAATTGGATCCAAAATTGACTTGGAAGTAGGAGGCAAAGAGTAATGGTAGAGGGTGGTTTTGTGATTGAATGTCTGTGACTAGTGGGACAGGGATCAATACTCAGACCCTTACTCTTTGCTATGTACATTAATGACTTGGTGATGAATGTAGAAGGTACAATTAGTAAGTTTGCAGATGGCACAAAAATTGGTGATGTTGTTTATAGTGAGGAAGATGGTCTCAATCTACAGTCTGATATTGATCAGCTGGTAAATTGGGCAGAGCAGTGGCAGATGGCATTTAATCCTGATAAGTGTGTGAGGTGATGCATTTTGCGGGGTCTAATAAAGGAAGGACATACACAATGAATGGGGGCCCCTAGGGAATACTGAGCTACATAGGGACCTTGGTGTGCAAGTCCATAAATCCCTGAAAGTGTCAGCACAGGTAAACAGGATGGTGAAGAAGGCACACAGGATGCTTGTCTTCGTTAGACAAGGTGTAGAATATGGGAGCAAGGAACCCTTGTTACAACTTTATAAAACATTGGTTAAGCCACAGATGGAATACTGGAGTGCAGTTCTGGATGCTACACTATCAAAAGGATGTGATTGCACTGCATAGGATGCAGAAGAGATTCACAAAGATGTTAGCTGGAATGGAAAGTCTCAGTTATGAGGAGAGACTGGGTAGGCTGGGTTTGTTGAGATATACACATTTACAAGAGGTATAGACAGGGTAGATCATGAACGTCTTTCCCCCATGGCAGTCATATCTAAGATGACAGGGCATAAGTTTAAGGTGAGGAGTAAGTGGTTTAGAGGAAATCTGAGGAAAAGTTTTTTTTATCCAGAAGGTGGTAGCAATATGGACTGTGCTGCCTGAGAGGGTGGTGGAAGCAGGTACTCTCACAACATTTAAGAAGCATTTGGGCGAGCACTTAAAATGCCAGGGCATGCTAGGCTATGGACCAAGTGCAGGTAAAAGGGATTATTTTAATTCAGTGCTTGTTGGTCGGCATAGACATTATGGGCTGAAGGGTCTGTTTCTATGCCGTTTGATTCTAAATCCATTTGGCTGGGATTGGACAAAGTGGTTAACAGAAATGTACTTTTGAAATGTGCTTCCTCAGTTTGGGTCAAGGGCTGCAAGGTTTGCTTCTGTCATGTTCCTTTAGTCTTCAAATGGTGCCCACTCTGTGCCTGCACTTGCCAAACACCATCTTGGTGAGAACATTAGGAGCCTGTGCTTGAGGTGAGCAGAGTAGGCAGTTTGTGCATGAGCGAGTATCGAACACCAAATGTATGGCAGTGCAGCTACTCTGCATCTTACTGCTTCAATCATACACTCAGCTGCAGGATTGGCTGTTATTGAAAGGGATCACCAGCTGCCGCGAGGTTTGCTATTGCTAACATTTGACTAGCTCTGGCTGTACTGGGAACTGGCTGTTTTGGGCAGTCAGCTTACTGTTGGTGAGAGTCATAGGGAATGGTGCTGATGAGGGGAAGGCCTTGCTTATGACAGCAAAGATCAAGCATGCTGTTGTTGCAAATCCCCTCCGGTCGCAGGCTGAGACAGACATGGGCCAGGGCCAGGGCCAGCAATGACAAAGGCTAATTATTCCCAAAGAGGGGAAGAGAACGCACAGGAGGGCTCTAACCAGGAGGCCTTATCTATGTAGGCTCTCCAAGGCTTCATTCACTAACCAGCTCTCAGTCAGGGAATGTGCTTTATGAAAGAAGCACTCACACAACATGAGCAACTCCTTGCCACCAGAACTGCGGCTACAGAACAGGGTGAGGACAGAGCCCGAGGCTGTGGAAGGTTCATACTCTCCGAACATCCTCATGTGTTAGGGAAGCATTATTCAACCGACTGTGCACAGCAGTCTCAGAGAGCTATTAGAACATGTGTGTTTGTGTGTTTGTGTTTGTCTGTGTGTGTGTGTGTGTGTGTGTGTGTTTGTGTGCATGTGTTTGTGTGCGTGTGTGTGCGTGTGTGTGTAAGAGTGCGTGTGAGTGAGTGTGTGCATATGAGTGCATATGTGTGTGTGTCTATATGTGAACGAGAGCGTGAGTTTGTGTCTGTGGGTTTGTATTTTTGTATGAGTGTCTGTGTGTATTCTGTGTGTCTGTGTGTGCACCAGGATAGTGAACCTCACTGTCTTGATCAGACAGACGCCTGGAGGCAGTATACACGGCTTTGCCCAGTTTGAGAGTTGCCCCTTAGTGCAGTGAGCCATGGACTGCACCCACCTGTCTTTCTGGCTGAGCTGAGGTTACAGCTCTCTGACTCTGACATTAATGCCAGGCTATACTCAACCATATCATACTGGTGAGTATCCACAAGCCTGGCAACAGCTGTCATGCTTTCATGCTGTGCCCATTTGGTGTTCCATCCAGCTTCCAGCCAGCTCACTACAGAGAGAGGCTGCTAGCCTTTATGGGTTGCTCTGAGCCAAGACTCCTCCCCACAACCTGACCACAGGTAGCCAGTGTGATGACAGTGAGAACCAACCTCCTGAGAGAATCGCCAAGGGGGAGATTATTGGAGATTCTTTAAAGTTTCTGGAGGAGATCTGCAGTACTTATTGGAGTGGGTGGTCTGGTTTCTCCTCTACCCTCTGACCATTTGGAGGGGACAGTCTGTGGTACCTGTGAGTACCTCATGAGCAGGAGGAGGTGAAGAAAGGTAGGAGGCAATTGGCACAACCACATTCCGACTGGGCTGGCCATAATCACACAATGTAACGCCTACCTCTGTGAGTACAACCCAATGTGACTAGGGTACATCCTTACTGTCATAAGAATGAGAGACTGCAGCACTCAGGGTACACTCCATTCCAAAGACAGTACCCGACTGCATCATATTATTAGCCAGAGACAGCAGGGGGCGGGGATTAGAATCATAGAATCCCTACAGAGTGGAAACAGGCCCTTCAGCCCGACAAGTCCACACCGACCCTCAGAGCATCCCACCCAGACCCACCCCACAATAACTCACCTAATCTACACATCCCTGGACTCCGAGGGCAATTTAGCATGGCCAATCCACCTAACCTGCACATTTTTGGACTGTGGGAGGAAACCGGAGCACCCGGAGGAAACCCACGCAGACAGAGGGAGAATGTGCAAACTCCACAAAGACAGTCACCCCAGGGTGGAATAGAACCCGGGACCCAGGTGCTGTGAGGCAGCAGTGCTAACCACTGAGCCCGCTTATTGCAAGGTCTTTGATAAATCACTCAGGACAGTTCAGGAGTCAGTAAAGAACAGTTCAAAGGTTACAGTTAGTGAGCTTGGAGTGGTCAGGGAGAAAGAGAGAGACTCCACATTGGACCATGCTCTTTATTCTTCAATGGGATGTGAGCATCACTGGCTAGACTAGTGTTTACTGCCCATCCCTAATTGCCCAGAGGGCAGTTAAGAGTCAACCACATTGCTGTGGGTCTGGAGGCATATGTAGGCCAGACCAGATAAGGTCAGCAGTTTCCTTCCCTGAAGGGAAGTAGTGAACTAGATGGGGTTTTACAACAATTCACAGGGGTTAATTTTCAAAAAATGTCAGGTTTTTAATTCAATCAAAATCCCACTATCTGCCACAGTGAGATTCAAGCCCATGCCCCCAAAACATTCTCCAGGGTTACTGGATTATTGGCCAGTGTTATGACCATCGTTGCTGTTAACTGTTGTCCTGGGAAGGTGACTAAACTCTAGGAGCCACAGAGACATAGAGTTATATAGCACAGAAAAAGTCAGCAATCCAACTCACCCATGCTGAACTGAACTAGCCCCATTTGGCAGCATTTGGCCCATATCTGAGGAAGGGTCACCGGACCCGAAACATTACCTCTGATTTTTCTTCACAGATGCTGCCAGACCTGCTGAGCTATTTCAACAACTTCTGTTCTCACCTATCCATGTACCTGTCCAAATGTGTTTTTAAATGTTGTTATTGTACTTTCCTCTACCATTTCCTCTGGCAGCTCATTATGTACATGTACCAACCTCTGTGTGAAAAGGTTGCCCCTCAAGTCCCATTTAAATCTTTCCCCTCTCATCTTAAATGTACGCCCTCTAGTTTTGGATTCCCCTACCCTTGAGAAAAGACCTTGGCTATTCACTTTATCTGTACCCCTCATGATTTTATAAACCTGTCAGCTTCCGATGCTCCAGGGAAAAAAGTCCCAGCCTTTTGACCCTCTCCTTATAACTCAAACCCTCCAGTCCAGGCAACATCCTTGTCCATGTTTTCTGCGCCCTTTCTAGCTTAACAACATCCTTCCAATAGCAGGGTGATCAGAATTATATGCAGTATTCTAAAAGTGGCCTCACCACTGTTTGTACATCCACAGCATGATGTCCCAACCCCTACACTCAATGCTCTGAACCGTGAAGGCAAATGTGCCAAATACCTTCATCACCCTGTCTATCTGTGATCCCACCTTCAAGAAACTATGAACCTGCTATGAACCTGCAACCCTAGGTTTCTCTGTTCAGCAAAACTCCCCAGATCCCTACAATTAACTGTGTAAGTACTGTCCTAGTTCATCTTACCAAAACATAAGAGCTCACATTTATCTAAATTAAACCCCATCTGCCACTTTGCAGGCTCATCTGATCAAGATCTTGTTTTACTCTTAGATAAGCTTCTTCACAGTCCACTATACCATCAAATTTGGTGTTGCCTGCAAACTTACTAACCGTATTTCCTGTATTCTCATCCAAATCGTGGATAAGAATGACCAACAACAGTGGGCCCAGAACTGATCCTTGCAATTCATGCTGGTCACAAGCCTCCAGTTTGAATGACAACCCGCTGTCTCTTATCATCAAGCCAATTTTATATCCAATTTTTTAGCTCTCTTTGGATCCTATGCGATCTAACCTTACTAACCAGTCTACAATGTAGGTCATTGTCAAAGGCCTTGCTAGAGTCCATGGAGACAATCTCTGCCATTCTGCTTCATCTGTCTTCTTGGTAAACTCTTCAAAAACTCTGTGCTTTTAGAAGACAGAGCGATGTTCTCAGGAGTAGGAGGCAATTAAGGCAGAGAAGTCTTAAAATAATTTATAATTCAGTACAACTGAGAATGAGGAAGGAAAGGTCACAAACAATATTTGCTTAATGCCTCTGAGAAAGATTGGAATACAAGGAAAAAGGCAAGGGCAATTTTAACCTGGTGAAGCTAGCGGTCAGTAAAACCCTGAAGGTAGCAATAGCACAGTGTGTACTCTGTGGGAGGGATTTCAATGTCCATCATCATGAGTGCCTTGGCAGCACCAGTCCTGACCGAGCTATTCCCGTTCTAAAGGACATAGTTGCTGGAATCTGTCTGTGGCAGATGGTGAGAAAAGTAACAAGGAGAAAAAAAATCACAACTGAATTGGGCTGGATGAGCTGGGATGGGCTAGGATGGGCTGTGCTAGGCTGGACTGGGCTCAGCTGAGCGGGCTCGTCTGGACTGGACTTGTCTGGTCTGGTCTGGTCTGGTCTGGTCTGGGATGCTACAAGGACAGGATGCTTGCTGAGTAGGTGATCAGGCCAGGGCTTGAGGCAGCAAGCAGGTTGAAGGATGAGTCTGGGGACACTTCATGGGAAATCGAGACCTCTGCACAAATACTTGCAAGTAGTGGAGCTAATCTCCTGAACCAATACAACATGAGATTGAAAGAGAGAGAGAGTGAGAGAGAGTGGGAGGCAGGGAGAGTGATAGAGTGTGGCAGGCAGAGAGAGAGTGTGTGTGAGGCAGTGAGAGAGAGAGTGTGGGAGTCAGTGAGACAGAGAGTGTGTCAGAGATAGAGAAAGTATATCTGGAAGGGAAAAAGGAGTGTCCGTGCATGTGAGGGAGTAAATTTCATTCATCGATACTATTTTGAAGTAAGAAAGGAATTTTCTCTCTAGTGCGAAGGCTAACATTTATCGGTCAATGACAACATCTGGGGAGACAAGTGAAGTCCTACACTACAATAAAGGCACAATGCAAGTGAACTGCTCCCCTAGTTATTATCACATTGCAATTTTTGGGAGCTTCCTTTGTATAAACTGTTGTCACAATTCCTATATTCTAGTAGAGATTACACTTTATGCATACTTCAATGGTTGCAAGACATTTGATGCATTCTAATGTTGTGAGGGTCATAATATAAACCAATGACTTTTAAAGAAGGTTCCAAATATGTATTTCCAAATGGGTTCTACAACAAAAACACTATGCATTTATAGAGTGTCGTTCTAGTAGTATGGTGTCAGAGGAACTTAGGGCATCTGTAGCTGAAAGCATAGCCAGCAGTGGTGGAGTGATTAAAATTAGTCAGTCAAAAAGAGGAGACTCTGAAACAGGGAAACAAAGTTGTGGTTTATCTTTGCACTCCAGGGTAGTCCAGGGACAGTAAGCAGTTTTAACGGATCAGAGCAGATTCCGATAACCTTTTGTGTAGTTCAGCTAGATGTAATGGTATACAGCAAGACTGGTCGTCTACAGTGTCTTTTCAAGTCTGCATCCTTTGGACTTGACAGAACGGAGGTGTAGGCCATTCTGACAGCAGGAGCAGTTATCAACCGTGGATTGAAAATATTTAGTTAATGCAAGGTCACTGTCAACACAGCAATCTAATTGTGGGATGTATCATAAGGATGTTTGATTACAAGTCAAAACAGATTATTCAAATCCATATTTTCAAATTCCTCTACTGCCTCATTCCCTTCTTATCTCTGTAAATCTGTGACAGCTTTCCAATCAGCAGAGATCAGTACTGTCCTCCAGTTTTGGTTTCTAGAGTATCCCAATTTTAACCCCTTCAGCACTGGTGACCACGTCTTCACTTGTCAAAGGCCTACACTTCAGAATTTTCTTCTGAAACTCTTTTGCTTCATATTCCTCTTTTAAATCACCCCTTAAAGGCCGTGTCTTTGGCCAAGCATTTGGTCACCGGTCTTAATATCTTCTGATATGGCTGTTTGGTAACGCTCCTGTGAACTACCTTGCAATATATAGAGGCACCATATAAATGCAAGATGTTGTTTCAGAGTCATTTGCAAAGCCATACTTGGGATATATCCGACCAGAAATTTAAAAAGTAATCGTTGATTTATATTTTGCTTTTCACTGCATTATGATGTACCAAAGTGTTTCATAACCATTGACATACATTTGATGTGTAATGACTATAACAATATAGTCTGCTTCTGCTTCTCAAACATTTTCTCTGCCTTTAAGATGCGATGAAGGGTCCTGACCCAAAAAGTCGACTTTCTTGTTCCTTTGATGCTGCTTGACCTGCTGTGTTCCTCTAGTTCCACACTGTGTTAATGCATTGAATCATACCTCTTTGACCAGATTTTCGGTCACCTGCCCTAATATCTCCTGAAGCATTTTGCTCTTATATTTTGTCTAATAATGCTCTTTTAAAGTGTTTCAGCAATGTTTATTACATTAAAGGTGCTACATTAATATAAGTTATTATTATAATATATAAAGTTGCTTTTCTGTTGAATACTCACTGCAATACGCACACTTCACACTAAAATCTTTCTAATGTCCTCAGTTTATTCATTTGTATTTGTTGGAATTATACCAATCGCCCCCACACTAGCCAGTTGGTTTAGCATCACCAGCAACCTCAACATTATTACCAGAAGTGATTCCTCCATATCAAAGTGGAAATAACAGATGCCATGACCTTACGAAACACCATTAGTCACTTCCTCAGGCAGACAAATGATCCATTGCCCATTTATCATAGGCACTTTTTCACAGCCAAGATAGGTTCACAATTCAGGAGTCAATATGTCACAAATTCTGTCTTGTATTTTCTTTTCCATCCAAGACAGAAAATTTGCAGAAAATAAGTCTTGAAAGACAGATAGGAGAAAATTATTGGACAGCCAAAGAAGTCTTTTAAGCAATAAGAGGAAACTGATTGTGTCATTAGAATTTTCTGGGCACTATTTAAGAAAATAAGAAATGGGAGCAGGAGTAGACCATTCAGTCCCTCAAACATGCCCTGCCATTTGATAAAATCATGGCTAATCTGCCCTAGGCCTCGACTCCTCTTAAATGCCAGCTCCTCATAGCCCTTATCTCCCCAATATTACAAAAATCTATCTCCCTCTTCTTTAAATACTTTCTGTGATCTAGCCTCCACAAACCTCTGGGGTAGAAAATTCCAGATATTTTAATTTGCTTTGATTTATTATTGTCACACATACCCAGGTACGGTGAAAAGTTTTGTTTTATGTGTAGTACAGGCAGATCATACCAAACAAAGTGCATTAGAGTAATAGAACAGAGCAAGGAATACAATGTTACGACTGCAGAGAAGGTGCACAAAGAATGAGATCAACATTAAATTTAAAATTTGAGAGGTCCGTAACAGAGAAGTCTGGTAACAGCGGGGAAGAATTTGTTCTTGAATCTGTTGGTATGTGTGTTTAAGATCTCCATAGAATCCCCACATTGTGGAAGCTGGCCATTCAGCCCATCGAGTCCACATCGACCCTCTGAAGAGCATCCCACTCAGACATACTCCCCCTATCCTTATAACCCTGCATGTCCTATAGGGAAGAGATTATAACTGGGGTGGGAGGGGTTTTTGATTATGTTGGCTGCCTTCCCAAGGGGGCAGTGAGAAGTATAGATGGAGGCAATGGATGGAAGGCTGGCTTGCATGAGATATTCACCATCCTCTGAGAGAAGGAATTCCTTCGCATCCCAGTTTTAAATGAGTGTCCCCTTAATTTGTAACTACTCCCCTAGTTCAAGATTCCCCTACTAACTATCTCAACATCCACTCTACCAAATATGCTCAGAATCTTAAATTAAAAACTAAAATAACTGCGGATGCTATAAATCAGAAGGAAAAACAGAAATTGCTGGATAAGCTCAGCAGGTCTGGCTCAGAGTTCTGAGGAAGGATCACTTAGCCTGAAATGTTAACTCTGATTTCTCTCCACAGATGCTGCAAGACTTGCTGAGCTTATCCAGTCTAATGAATAAAGGCGTAATTTGACTAGCCTTTCTTAATAAGTAAACCCCTTCAACCCGGGAATCAGCCTAGCAAATCTCTTTTGAACTGCCTCCAAAAGTATTCGGACCAAAACTGTGGACTGTACAATAGGTGTGGCCTCACCGACTCCCAATACAGTTGTAACAAGACTTGCCTATTTTTAACCTCCATCCCCCTCGCAATAAAGGCCAAAATTCCATTTGGCTTCTTAATTACTTGCTGCCCCTGTATGCTGTTTGTGTTTCATGGACAGGAACACCCAGATCCAACTGCACTGTTTTGGAATCTTTCTCCATTTAAATAATAGTCTGCCTTCAATTCTACATACCAGTGTGCATGACCTCACACTTCCCTACATTGAACTCCATCTAACAAGCTTTTGCCCACTCACTCAATCAATCTATATCCCCTTGTAGACTCCTTATGTCCTCATCACAACATGCCCTCCCAGTTAGTTTTTTATCCTCAGCAAATTTGGATACAATATCTCCTGCCCCTTCTCTAAGTCATTAATATAGGTAGCAAATGAGAAAAATCCCAACTCTCTTTTCTGTGTGTTCACAAATCCTCAATCCATGCAAATACATTACTCCCAGTACTGCAAGTTCCTACATTGCATAGCAACCTTTTACATGACGCCTTATCAAATGCCTTCTGAAACATCAAATACACACTTACCACTTCCCCTAATCAATTCTGCTTGTTATATCTTCAAGTGAAAAGTGTACAATGTCGCCACATTACCGTGCCATCTTGGATTACAGAGTGAGTCACTGAATAAATTGTACATGTGGTGAAATGCTGAATAAATTAATGCTAAATTGATATTACTAAAATTGAAAGAGCTTCAGAAGTTCATCTTTCCCTCTCCACCTTCACCCTCTCTGCTCCTCCAGTTACCCCGGGGTTCTGGCAATATGCTCCTTTCCTGTCCCCACTGGTGCCATCATTTACAACAATCTTCAGTGTAGTTTTTTCCCCAGAGATAGTAGGAACTGCCGATGCTGGAGTCAGAGATAACAAAGTGTGGAGCTGGAGGAACACAGCAGGCCAGGCAGCATCAGAGAAGCAGGAAAGTTGATGTTTCGGATCGGGTCCCTTCTCAAAAATGGGGGGTGGGGAGGGGGAGGGAGCTGTGAAATAAACAGAGAGAGGAGGGGTGGGGGTGGGGCTGGGGAAGGTAGGTGGGATGGCAATAGGTGAGTGCAGGTAGGCAGTGGTGGGAATTGGTCAGTGAGGTGGAAGAAGCGGATAGGTGGGATAGAAGATGGACAGGTTTTGTCAGGTCAAGGAGGTGGGGATGAGAGGGAAGGTTGGACATGGGATGAGGCTGGGGGGTGGGGAATTTCTGAAGCCCGGTTAAAGAAATAGGCGCAGAGGTGGAGGCTGTGGAAAAAGTGTTCGACGTCCACCCCCTTGGCATATACCTGCTTTTGGATTATGTCAAATATCTCGTCCGTCACTGACAGAGATCTAAGTGAACTCAATGTACAAATTAAAAGCAGGAATAAGCCATTCAGCCCCTTCAAGCCTGCTCCAACATTCCAAAAGATTCAAAAGGGCTTATTTTCAGTGTAAAAGACTTTTCTGCTAACCTGACCTATTTGGAAACTGCATATGCCTTGGTCACAATGATGTAACAACTGATGTAATGCCTTCAATGTAGTAAAATATCCCACATTAGTTGCAAGAATGTTATCAAACAGAATTTGACACCATGCCAAAATATGAAAATATTGGAACATATTATGCTGAAGCTTGGCAAAGGAAGCAACTTTTAAAGAATGCCTCAGAGAGATGGAGAAGTTTATGAAGTGACTTTGAGGATATAGAGTGTAGGCAGCTCAAAGCAGAGGCAGCAATGGTTGAACTATTGAAAGTGCGGTCCAAGAGGTTTAAATTGGAGTAGCACTAAGTGTGTCGTGAGGCTGGAAAACCCAACACACATTGTCACGTGGAAAGGGATAGTAAAACACGTCTTATTATCCACAGCTCATTAGAAAGTGGTTTGGGATACATCGAACGTGAGGGTTGGGATGGGGTTGGGGAGACTGACATTGGTCTCCACCAGCAATGCAAAACAGGCTTGCAGCCATACAGCTGCTGACTTGTCACCACGCCAATTTTTCACCAACCTAGTTCTTATTTTCCACTGACTTCGTAAACATTGTCCAGAATTCTAATGTCAAAACAAGTAAAGTGGGCAGCAAAACTAGGAATCAAGACTTTAAATGATTATTCTGTCAATTTGTGTAGAAAGAAAAGTGGTGAAAAATTGGCTGCTGATTCACTACAAGTCTATTTCACACAGCTAACATTAATATCACACCCATGGTGCAAGTAACAACGTCATTACCTCTCATCGCAGTTAGGGGAATGTGGTTAAAATTGACAAAGTAAAATATCCATCTCTCTATTTTTACACCTAAAATAAATTAAACCAATGAGTACAACATGTTTCAAAACTATAAGATCCCACGTAATCAACATCAAATCTGAAGTAAAGGATGCCATTTCAAGATGTACAATGATAGTTCTCTACTGACATGAGAACATCACACAATGATCCAAAATTAAACAAAATCTGTATTACAACTAAAATAATGCAGCTTTATTTCTTCGAAATATCCGGGAAACTGTTCATTGTAAGCACTTTTCTAAGAAACACGACTAAAATACTAAAAGTACAAAAGAAGTGACATTCAGACTTTGTCTGCCTTAGTTAGGAACATAGAAGTCATTGAATCAATGAATCATTGAATCGAAGGGCAGGGGTAGGCTATTTGGCCCTTCCAGCCTGCTCTACCATTCACCAAAATCATGGTTGACCTGATTACGGTCTCAGCTCCACTTTCCTGTTGACATCCCATAAACCTGAGTCACTTGTCCATCAAAATCTATCTGACTCAGTCCTGAATAAATTTAAAGACCCAGCCTCCACTTTTTTTCAGGGTAAGAGAAATTCATACTTTAATGAACCACTGAAACTTATTCTTAAACTATGTCCTCTGGTCTAGTGTCCCCAAAAATTGGGATGTTTCCCTAAGAGGATGCACCTTCAGCCAACCCAGTCCCCTCATGATCTGTTCACATCTAGATGATTACCTCTCTACAGTGATTGGAATGCGGTCAGCCAAGCGAACCTCATAAAATATGAGTTCCCTGATTGGGGCTGTTAATCTGATCTAATCAGGGTGCCCTGTCTGACAGATAGATACAGGAGCGTCAGAGGTTCTGCTTACTCTAGGAGCTGACTCTGCTGTGTCAATGTCATGTTCTATGCCTGTGTAAATAAAGGGTGACTTGGTGACGGAATACTGGCCTCTGTGGAGTCATTACACTCTCATTCTTCTAAACTCCAACAGATACAAGGTCTAACCTGTTGACCTGTTCTTCATAGGATAAGCCATTCACCCCAGGAACTAGTTGAGTGAACTTTTCTGAACTACTTCCAAAACAATTAAATGTTTTTTTTTTAAGTAACAAGACCAAAACTGTACACAGTGCTCCAGATGTGGACAAACCCTGTACAAATGTAGTAAACTGTCATTTACCAAAAATGCCATTTCACTGAAAAGGGTATGATTGTACCTCGAAGGAAGTCAAGTTGTATAATGTAATGGAAAAGGTAAAATTCTCAACAAATTTGCTAGCATAAAAGAGCAGGGCCATGTGGAATTATCTCCATTTATGCCAATGTTTATTTGCTTTCACATGGGGCCAGAACATTGTTTGATGATGGTTGGGTAAGGTTTAGCAGTGAATGGTGGCAGATGATTTCTTATACTCACCATTGACAATTGCACTGCAAACTGTTGGAAGGTCAATCCAGTAAGTGGCGTAGTGATGTCAGTCTCACAACAAAGAGTACATGAATATTGTGCTCAATGGTCTAGTTCCACAGAGTCAATAGAATGAGGGAGTGAGAGAGAGAAAGAGAGAAAGCAAAAAAACACAGGGAAGAAGGCATGAATTAGAGTCAAACAAATAGTGGGGACAGAAAGAGGATTAGAGAGAAGGAATGGAAGAGTGGATTGTGGAAGGAAAAGTATGAAGCCATTCAACAGCCAAAGATGACATTGCAACCTGGTTGTAATACATGCTGAGTGAGTGAATGGCAGTGTCACCCCCTGACTTCATGATGATGAATATGGAAACATCTGATGGCTATGTCTTTATACTACTTTCATAGAAACATGGGAATCTCAAAATAATGAATGACCAAAGCACATCTATTTAAATAATAATAAGGTAACTTGAGATTTGTGCAAACTGGCATCAGATCATTTCAAATATGAATGGAAATTCAGGTAATACCCAGCAGACACAGTATTTACACAAATTAACCCTGTGGTTTATACCTGGTTAAGTAAAAACCTTTATCTGTCTGATCATTCTCCCCATCAGGCCACCTCCCACTAAAGACACCCTTTCCTCCAGAGAGGATCCATTTGAGTATTATATTTGCCTTACTGGGTATCCTCCCTGATCATTACCACCTACTGCTGAAGTCCCCAGCGCAACTGCTAAAGCTGCCCTGCTTGGCAACTTCATCATCATCACCGACTGCTGCTCAAGTTTCCATTACTAACGTCTTTGCTACAAGCTTACCACCCTACCAACTACAGACAGCACACAGTGACAATTGTTACATAATCAGCAGGTTCAGTTACACTATGATGGCCAGATAGTTCAGGTCCATGTTAATGGCAGCGCTGTCTTTTTGCATCACCAATCTGGGAAAATGATAAGGGCTGCCTAACATCCAGCATTTGCCTGAGAGGACCTTCTGAACATTTGATTTGTACTTGTACCTTCCAAGTGATCCAGGTTCTAAAGGTGGATCAATTTCTTTGGGGTCGAGGTTGGTCAGGTCTCCAGGAGTCATGATGGGTGGAACTTAATCCTTACGCCTCTGTCTCTGCAGTTTTTTAGAAAAGGAGTTGACCTCCCCCAACCCCTGGATTCACGACATGTAGGTCAATCGCAGATTCTACATCACTAAGTGACTCCAGCCGAGCCATCTCACACACAACAACTCTTCAGATTCTGCAACACTGCACAGAAAGCTGCTTACCTTCATGTCACCCACCAACTCAAGTAACCTCCCTGTGTGAACCACTTTCTGATGTTTCCCTCTACGTATTGGTCCAACAGCACAGGCGTGGCCACCTGTGTTCAGCCATTTGACTACTCCATGGTGTTTAGCATTCCGAGTATCCTGTCTTTCATTCCAAAACCTGCTATTCTGATTTTGGAGGAACATACAAGTGCCGATTTCAAAGCTCAGTCCTGTCAGGCTTGGAATCATTCAATGCCTTCTCCTCAGCACATCTCTCTCAGTCCTGTTGGACGCCATCTTGAACACCTGGTTTAGCCTTGTCAGTTATCCATTCACCGAATCAAATATCTCCATCACAAGGTGTGGTGAATCTGTGGAGTTGATTCACAGGAAGGACTAGGCCCTGTCTAAAGAAGAGCTAGTGGACAGGATAGCCTGCAGGTGAGTGTGGGGTTGTGACTGTGAGCATAAACCAACTCTGGAAGGTACGTGGGCCACTTTGGTTTACTCTCAGGAGACAAGGTACGCAGACAGTAATGCAGTGTTCAGTTATTTTTAAATTCACTTGTGGGATGTGGGCATCACTGGCTGGCCAGCATTTATTGCCCTTGAGAATGTGGTGGTGAGCTGCCTTCTTGAACCGCTGCAGTCCACCTGCTGTGGGTTAACCCCAGAATGCTGTTAGGGGGGGAATTCCAGTTGAATCGTAAGCACTGTCCATAACCGTGTAGATCTAAGTGGGTGTTGTGACTCCTGGCGGTGCCAGAGACCTGGTAAAACTGATGTAGAATCTTACTCCTTCAGTTACATCACTGATCACTGTGAATCCAACATGGAATACAGAAATGGGACAAACCAATCATATATTAACACTTGGGCTATTGTTGAGGCATTGGTCATGGGTGGGAATGGCCTGCATGAACTTGATGCAGACATCCTTGAGTACAAGAGAAGGCTCAAGTTTCATTGCTACTGAGTCAAATCACCGTAAAATTGATTACAAGTCACTCTAGAGTCTCTCAGCTACCAGGGAACCCATGCTGAGCAGAAATCATTTCCTCACTTTGGCCAAAAGTACACCTCTCACAATTATGGCAGTTGTTATTCATTTCAGCATCGACCCCTGGCCAGAAACACTGCCCTCTGTTCAGGGCAGTCACCTTTTCCATTACCTGGTGTCCTGCTTGAGCAAGAATTGCTCCCAACATTTGACTCTTGAGGCTGTCCAGAAGAAGGAGTTGCTTCATGTCTTTCTTCATGTCATGAACCAGCTGATACAAAACTCTATTCTCCTTCCTAGATAGTGGGAACTGCCAATGCTGGAGAATCTGAGACAACAAGGTGTTGAGCTGGATGAACACAGCAGGCCAAGCAGCATCAGAGGAGCAGGAAAGCTGACAGTCTGGACCCTTCTTCAGAAATGGGGGAGGGGAAGGGGATTCTGAAATAAATAGGGAGAGAGGGGGAGGCGGATGGAAGATGGATAAAGGAGTAGATAGGTGGAGAGGAGACGGACAGGTCAAAGAGGCAGGGATGGAGCCAGTAAAGGTGAGTGCAGGTGGGGAGTTAGGGAGGAGATAGGCCAGTCCAGGGAAGACGGACGGGTCAAGGAGGCAGGATGAGGCTGGTAGGTAGGAGGTGGGGGTGGGGCTTGAGGTGGGAGGAGTGGATAGGTGAGAGAAAGGACGGACAGCTTAGGGAGGCAGGGACGAGCTGGGCTGGTTTTGGGATGCGGTTGGACAAGGGGAGATTTTGAAGCTTGTGAAGTCAACATTGATACCATTGGGCTGCAGGGTTCCCAAGTGAAATATGAGGTGCTGTTCCTGCAACCTTCCGGTGACATCGTTGTGGCACTGGAGGAGGTCCAGGATGGACATGTCGTCCAAGGAGTGGGAGGGGGACTTGAAGTGGTTCGTGACTGGGAGGTGCAGTCATTTGTCACGAACCGAGCATAGGTGCTCCACAAAGCGGTCTCCAAGCCTCCACTTGGTTTCCCCGATGTAGAGGAGGCCACATATGGAACAGTGGATACAGTATACCACATTAGTAGATGTGCAGGTGAACATGTTGAAGGTCTTCTTGGGGCCTGGGATGGGGGAGAGGGTGGAGGTGTGGGGGCAGGTGTAGCACTTCCTGCAGTTGCAGGGAAAAGTGCCGGGTGTGGTGGGGCTAGTGGGGAGTGTGGAGCACACAAGGGAGTGACGGAGAGAGTGGTCCCTCCAGAAAGCAGATAAGGGTGGGGAGGGAAAAATGTCTTTGGTGGTGGGGTCTCCTTCCTAACCCTCTTTGTGCTTGTTTGGGCTCCCTTATTAGCTATATCCCTTATCATCTCCAAAAATTGAGGTGTGGCAGACAGCGAAGAAGGTTACCTCAGGGTACATTGGGATTTTGATCAAATGGGCCAATAGGCCGAAGAGTGGAAGATGGAGCTTAATTTAGATAAATGCGAGGTGTTGCATTTTACAAATCAGTGCAGGAATGATACACTTAATGGTGAGGTCCTGGGGAGTGTTGCTGAACAAAGAGATCTTGGAGTGCAGGTTCGTAGTTCCTTGAAACTGGAGTTGCAGGTAGACAGGATAGTGAAGGAGGTGTTTGGTTTGCTTGCCTTTATTGGTCAGTGCATTGAATATAGGAGTTGGGAGGTCTTGTTGCAGCTGTACAAGACATTGGTTATGTTATTGGAATACTGCATTTAATTCTGGTCTCCCTGCTATAGGGAGGATGTTGTGAAACTTGAAAGGGTTCAGAAAGGATTTACAAGGATTTTCCTGGGTTGGAAGTTTTGAGCTATAGGGAGAGGCTGAATAGGCTGGGGCTATTTTTCCTGGAGCATCAGAGGCCGAGGGGTGTTTATAAAGTCATGAGGGGTGTGGATAGGGTAAATAGACAAGATATTTTCCTCAGGGGGAGTCCAAAACCAGACAGCATAGGTTTAAAGTGAGAGGGGAAAGATTTAAAAGGGACCGCAGGGGCAACTTTTTCCCACAGAGGGTGGTGGGTGTATGGAATGAGCTGCCAGAAGTCGTGGCGGAGGCTGGTACAATTACAACATTTGAAAGGCATCTGGATGGGTGTATGAATAGGAAGGGTTTGGAGGGATATGGGCCAAATGCCGGCAAATGGGACTAGATTAATGTAGGATATCCGGTTGGTATGGACGAGTTGGATTGAAGGGTCTGTTTCCATGCTGTACATCTCTATGACTGTATGACTCTATTTGATGGATGTTGGGCCTTCAAATAATGGTACAGTGTACTGATGTCTGCCTCAATCAGCTGAAGGTATATTGAGGTCCCCTTTCAAGGTAGTTAGCAAATGTAAATGTACTGAGAATGTATTACAATCAAATTTGCAGACAACACAAAAATAGATGGAAAGGCAAGTTGTAAAGTTGATGCAAACAGCTTACATAGAGAATAAACACCAAAAGAACTGCAGATGCTGCAAATCAGGAGCAAAAACAGGAGTCGCTGGAAAAGCTCAGCAGGTCTGGCAGTATCTGTGAAGAAAACATCAGAGTTAACATTTCGGGTCCGGTGTCCCTTTCGCAGAACTGTTCTGAGGACCCGAAACATTCACTCTGATTTTTTCTTCAAAGATGTTGCCAGACCTGTTGAGCTTTTCCAGCAACTTCTGTTTTTGTTCCAGGTTACATAGAGATACTGATTGGTTAAATAAGTGGGCAAAATGTTGGCAAATGAAGTATAATGTAGGAAAATGTGAAGTTGTTCATGTTGGAAGGGAGAACAAAAGAACAGAGTATTATTTAAATGGAGAAAAACTGCAGAAAGCATCAACACAAAGGATCTTGTGTGTACTTGTGCACAAAACACAGAAAGCTAGCACTCAGATACAGCAGGAATTCAAGAAGGGAGTTGGAGTATAAGCGTAGGGAAGTCTTACTGCAATGGTACAAAGTGCTGGTGAGACAATATCTGAAGTACTGTGAGTGGTTTCATCCCCTTATTAAGAAAAGATATCATTTCATTGGAGGCAGTTCAGAGAAGGTTTAGTCGGATGATCCCCGGTATAGAGGGATTATCTTATGAGCAAAGACTAAACAGGTTGGGGCTCTACTCACTGGAGTTTAGAAGAATGAGAGTTAATCTCATTGAAACATATAGGATTGTTAAGGGGATTTACAGGGTAAATGCTGAGAAGATGTTCCCCCCTTCATGGGCGAGACTAGGACCAGTGGGTATAGTCTCAGAATAAAGGGGTGACAGTTTAAGACTGAGATGAGGAGGAATTTCTTCCCTCAGACAGTTGTGAGTCTTTGGAACTCCTTGCCACAGAGAGCTGTGGGAGCGGAGTCCTTGTGCATTTTTAAGGCTGAGATAGACAGATTCTTGATCAATTGAGGAATCAAAGGTTATGGGAAAAGGGCAGGAAAGTGAATGTTTGGAGTGTAGGATCAACCATGATCTCATTGAATGGCAGAGCAGGCTTAAGGGGCCAAATAGCCTACTTCTATTCCTACTCCTTATGGTCTTATAGTGAAACCACATCTGGTTGTACTTCTCTGGAATTGATTCGAGTCTCATTCATAAGTGCATGGATGGGATGTCACTGAATCTTAGTCTGAATATTAGAGGGAATTCAGAGTTCAGAATGCTCTCTTGGAGTTGGAACATTGGCAACTTGTCAACCACAGCCCCCTCCAGCCAAATGGAGGTCAGTTCTCTCTTGTGGTCAGTATTCCGACTAATGGTAGCAGTATTTGCATTAGTCTCACTTGACCTGCATCATATCAGGAAACAAAAGTGTATGAGTTCAGTGATCCAGTGGATCTCTGTTGTTGAAAGTGGTTGAGTGGATTGTTGTCTATAACAGTTGAATTTCTGCATTGATCAGAATGCCTCTGAACTTCTGGAAAATAGCCCAGCTCAAAGCCAGCAGTTCCAGTTTCATGCTAGAGTAATTCTCTATGTTCCTCTCATTCAGCTTGAGTCTCTAACTGGCATAAACCATTGCATTCTGCCTTTGAGTCTGTGACAACACTAACTACAGGCCAAGGAAACTGGTGTCTGATTTCCACAGAAGATCATGGAATAGGGCAACCAACCATGAATAGCTTTGTACAATCTCCTATTATAACTTGAGAGTCCAAGGACCCCATGCAGACCCCTCTCTGTCTTTGTCCTCTATTGCTCAGATCTTCAGATTGTCAGATGTACTGCTTTCCCTGGTAACAAAGTGCTCAAGGTACTGTACTTTTGTCGAGAAAAGTTGAGACTTCTGATGTTTGATTTTCAAGTTAATGAATGACACACGGACTAAGACAGTTTCTGTTCTTTCAGGGGTCTCCTCGAATGTCAAGGCAAAGATGAGTGCATCATCCAGGTACATCAGCAGGGACTGGAAATGAAGTTTGCCAAAACAATTATCCATTTCATGCAAAAATTTGACAGGGGCATTAATGAGCTTAAACCACATTCTTATGTATTCATCAAGATCCCCCAGTGCCTGTTTGGAATACTTTAACAGTTAACAGCACTCAAAACACAGCCAGCTCCCTTTCACCTTCTTGTCTTGTCTTCCTCCACATACTGACAGTGTGCTTTCTGAAAAAGTGCACTCTTTGTTGAACCTTTTTCAGCGCCCTTACATTTTTTTTTGTTTTTCATTCATGTGACATGGGCATCGCTGACTGGGCCCCTGCCCTTTGAGAAGGTGATGGTAAGCTGCCTTCTTAAACCACTGCTGCCCATTTGCTGTGGGTTGATGCACAATGCCCTTAGGGAGGGAATTTCAGGATTTTGACCCAGTGATACTGAAGGAGCAGCGATATATTTCCAAATCAGATGGTGAGTGACTTTTAGGGGAACTTGAAGGTGGTGGTATTTCTTCTCTAATCAAATGAGTAGAAGCTCACCGAATCAACCTTTCCTCATAAGAAAATCTCTCCAGTCCTGGAATCAACCCATTGGATCCTTTCTGGACTGCCTCCAATGCTAGTAAATCTTTCCATAGATAAGATGACCAAAACTGTTCACAGTATTCCAGCTCTAGTCTGACCAGTTCCTTGTATAGTAGGACCCTTTGAGTTACAAGGAGATGCTGGATAGATTGGGACTTTATTCACTGGAGCGTAGGAGGTTGAGTGTGACCTTAAAAAGATTTATAAAATCATGAGGGGTATAAATAAGGTGAATGGCAGGTGTCTTTTCCCTAGGGTGGGGGTTTTCAAGATTAGGGGGCATATTTTTAAGATGAGAGGAGAGATATTTAAAAAATACATGAGAGGCAAGTTTTTTACACAGACAGTGGTTTGTGTGTGGAACGAACTTCCAGAGGAAGTGGTGGATGAGGGTACAGTTACAACGTTTAAAAGACATTTGAAAAAGTTCATGAATAGGAAAAATTTGGAGGGATATGGGACAAGAGCAGGCAGGTGAGGTAAGATTGCAGAAAGCTACAGCACAGAGGGATTTGGGGATTTTTGTGCATGAACTGTGAAAGGACAGGATCCACGTTCGGTGGGTAATGGACAAGGTGAATTGATTGTTTAGTTTAGTTTATGAACATGGTTGGTGTGGAGTGGTTGGACCAAAGACTGTGTTTCCAGGCTGTATGACTCTATGAGTCATTGAACCCTTATAGTCTGAAAGCAGGCCATTCAGCCCATCAAGTCCACACTGACCCTCCAAAGAGCATCCCACCCACACCCACCCTCTACCCTATCCCTGCATTTCCCACCCCACTATGGGCAATTTAGCATGGCCAATTCACCTGACCTGCCCAGCTTTGGACTGTTGGAGGAAGCTGGAGCACCAACAAGAAACACAGACATGGGGAGCATGTGCAAACTCCACACAGACAGTTGCCCAAGGCTGGAATCAAACCTGCATCCTTGGCACCAAGAGGCAGCAGTGCTAACCACTGAGCCATCGTGCTGCCAAGTCTATAAGATGTCCCTGTTGTTATACTCCATTCCCTTTGTAATAAAGGCCAACATTCAATTTGCCTTGTCTATTGCTCACCAAACATGGATCCTGTCTTTTCATGGTTCATGCACAAAGATCCCCAAATCCCTCTGTGCTGTGGCATTCTGCAATCTTTCCTCATTTAAATAATATTCAGCCTGAAATGCTTGAACCTCACATTTTCACATTATATTCCATCTGCCATGAATTTACCTTAGCCTGTCTATGTTAAACCATAAGACCCTAAGGAATAGAAACAGGAGGAGGCCATTCGGCCTCTCGAGCCTGCTCCACCATTCCATAGGATCATGGCTGAGCC
This sequence comes from Rhincodon typus, assembly GCF_021869965.1. Lineage (NCBI taxonomy): Eukaryota > Metazoa > Chordata > Chondrichthyes > Orectolobiformes > Rhincodontidae > Rhincodon > Rhincodon typus. The sequence goes on along the minus strand of NC_063352.1, from coordinate 48,930,930 downwards.
AACACTCCTCACATTCTCTTTCTTGCCCTTTCCTCATAACTTCTGATTTCCCCACTGATCAAGGATCTATCTATTTCAGCTTAAAAGACACACAAGGGCTCATGCCCCACTGTAGCATGGAACTCCAAAGATTCACAATCCCCTGGGAGAAGAAATTCCAGGAGAAGAGTGGGTGTGGGGAATATGCTTCCACTAGGCACAGCCTCAGAGTGAAGAGACAACCCTTTAGAACTGAGATGAGGAGGAATTGACAGTGGAATGTGAAGCTCTCTACCTACAATTTAATTGGTATTAGCTCAATTAAAATGTTAAATGTGGGATCTGAATTTAACTCTGAGGTTTATGCTTGCAGGATACAGGACTCAAAACTACTCATAATATTCCAAATGTGACGTGGCCAGAGCCTTATACACCCTCAGCCATACATCTCTGCTCTTGTATTCTAGCCCTCTCGAAATGAATGATAACATTGCATTTATCTTCCTAACTATCAACGGAACCTGTATGTTAACCTTAAGAGAATCCTGAACATTGATCACAAGCTGTGGATTGAATATCCAGAGAACGTTGCCCCTTGCTTGGCCGTGAAGCCCTATCACAAGGACCAGGTGAAGAAACTTATGAAGAAACTGAAGTTATTGAAGAAAGATATCTAAAGTCCTTTGTGTTTCAGATTTCCGAAGCCGTTTCTCATATCAAAAATATACTATACTTCTAGTCTTCCTACCAAGGTGCGTAATCACACATTTTCCCACATTATATTCAATCTGCCACTTTTATGCCCATCCTCTAGCCTGTCCAAGTCCTTCTGCATCCTCCCTGCTTCCACAACACTACTTGTCCCTCCACTTATCTTTGTGATATCTGCAAACAATAGCACCACCCTCAGATCCTTTGTCCAGATCATTAATGTACAAATGAATAGTTGTGGTTCTAATACTGACCCTTGTGGAACTCAATTAGTCACCAGCTGCCATCCTGAAAAAAGATCCCTTTATCCCAACTCTCTGCCTTCTGCCAGTCAGCCAATCCTCTATACATGCTAGTACCTTCCCCCTAACACTGTGGGCTCTTATCTTATTCAGCAGCCTCCTGTATGGCACCTTGTCAAAGAGGTTCTGGAAATCCAAATAGATCACATCCACTGGCTCTCCTTTGTCTGATTTGCTTGTTATCTCCTCAAAAAATTCTAACAGCTTTGTCAGACATGGTCTTTCCTTGACAAAGCTGTGCTGACTCAGCCCTATTTTACCATGCTCTTCCAAGTACTCCCACAATTGCATCTTTAATAATGAACTCTAAAATCTTACCAACGACTGAGGTTAAGCCAATTGGCTTACACTTTCCTGTCTTCTGCCTCCCTCCCTTATTGAACAGGGCTGTTGCATTAGCCATTTTCCAGTCTTCTGGGACCCTTCCTGACTCCAGTGATTCCCGAAAGATCACCACCTATGCCCCCACAATCTCCTTAAATATCTGCTTCAGAACTCTGGGGTGTAGTCCATTCAGTCTGAGTGATTTGTCCATCTTCAGACCTTTCAACTTCCCCAGCATCTTCTCCTTAGTGATGGCCATTTAACCTTTGCCCCTTGACTCTCTTGAACTCCTAGCATGCTGGTGGTGTCTTCCACGGTGAAAACTGATGTAAAGTACCTATTCAGTTCCTCTTCCATTTCTTTGTTCCCCATTACTACTTCTCCAACCTCGTTTTCCAGTGGTCCAGTGTCCACTTTTGCCTCCTTCTTAACTTTTTAGATTATCTAAAAAAACTCTTGCAGTCTTCTTTTATATTACCAGCTAACTTACCATCATATGTCATCTTCTCTCCACTTATTGCTTTTTCAGTTAATCCGTGCTCATTTTTAAAAGCTGCCAGTCCTCTGGCTTCCAACTAATCCTCACCACATTATATGCTTTTTCTTTTGCTTTTATGCTGTCCCTGACTTCCCTTGTCAGGTACTGTTGCCTTGTCCTCCCCTTAGTATGTCTCTTCTTCCTTGGGATAGATTTCTGTTGTGCCTTCTGAATTACCCCAGAAACTCCTGCCATTGCTGCTCCGCCAGGGACCTCCTTCCGATCAACTCCGGCTGGATCTTCCCTTAGTTACCCTTATTCAATTGTAACACCATTACATATAATTCCAGCTTCTCCCTCTCAAACTGCATGGGGAATTCTAATATATTTTTGATCATGTAGGGGTTTCCTCATCTTAATCTCCTTAATCAATTAATTGATTATTTAACTGAAAAACTGACACAATAAAGGTGGCAGGACAGATGATGTGTCACAACTTCAGCATGTGGGAGGTCCTGGATGCCATGCCAATCCACAGCAACTACACATGTGATTAGTGTCTGTAGCTTGAGATGCTTCAAATCTGAGTTTTGATGCTGACATTGCAATGCTTCAGGGAGGGAGATGGTTACTTGGACACTCTTGATTCAGAAGGCAGTCATATCCCCTAGGTTGGTGTTGCCTAATTTGTTCAGTGGTCAGAGTTGTGTGACTGTGAGCCAGGTAGGTAAAGGGATCAAGGAAATGCTGTGGAGAAGCCTCAGCCCTTTCAATTGTCTAACAGGTTGGCGATCTTTGCAGATTGCATGGACATGAGTGAGGACTGCAATGTGGATAAACTAACTGACCGTGGCACCATGGAACATCAAGCCATTCATATCAGGGGTAGGGTGAGGAGTGTAAAGTAGTGATAGTAAAGGAAAGTCTAGTGATGGGGTTACAGTACTAGGGATCTGGGTTCAATTCTACCTCACGTGACTGTCTGTGTGAACATTCTCCCTGTGTCTGCGTGGGTTTCCTCTCACAGTCCAAAGATATATTTGGGTGGATTGACCGTGTTAAATTGTCTGTGACGTGCAGGTGGTGGGCCTATTCTATGATTCACATGTAAAGAGTGAATGGCCTCCTTCTGTTCCTATTCCTAAGTTCTTGTGACTCTGTGCCCAGATATGTGAAACTATCACTCCTTCCAGGACGTGTCTTCTCAAATCTCAAGTGCCCAGCATTTCAATGGAATGTAATAAGGTCATAACGTAATAACGATGACTCCCTGAAGTTCAGCAGCATTGACATTAACAATTGCAAGGAGCTCGCCACCAATTGCTCCAAATGTGGCAACTCGTCCTTCAAACTGCCTCATTCTTTGAGTCCAAATGTCTCAATGATGAGGCAGAACAGCGGCAGAAAAGGAAGCAAACCCTGCTTTCCTGGTCCCATCGCCTTGGAGGGCGTCCTGCGTCTTATGTTTGAAGGTCTGTGCTTGAGAGTCAGCCACGTGAAGACCCACACCAGCAACCAAAGACCCCGAGTAGATATCACCCTCAAATCAAGAGACAGCAGATAGCACTAAAGTATAGATCAGCTGTAACTGAACAGTGAAACAGGCTCCTTGGAATGGCTGGCTCCTGTTCATTATGCTCCTTGGATTCTTTGTTTTACAACCCATTTATAAGTAGCTGCAGCAAAGCTGAGAAGTATCACTTTGATGCCTGTGAGCACCAGCCCACTGTGCAGGGAGCAGCTTGCCTTCCCTGTTTAATTAGGAGCGTGGTGGGAAAAGCAGTTTGTGCCAGCAGCCTGGTAGACATCCTGTTGTCCTGCATTCCCACTGCAAACACAAGGTTCACCCTTTTCGATTTACAAAGTGTGTCATGGGGCAAGCTGATAGCATTTTATCATCCAGTTTCTCACATTTCCCATTGCAACAAGTAATTCAGCAGAGGTGAAAAAAAAGGATTGCATTTAAAAAGCATCTTTCACAATCTCAGAGCGGCTCAAGATGCATCGCTAAAGTGACAAAACTCATTGACAGTTGAGGAACGAGTTTGTATTTATTGAAACCTGTTTCCCTATGAATTCTTGATTTCAATGATTAGAATATAAGCTGTGGGCAGAAATGGGGTGGAAATAATCTTTTAAAAATTGGTGACATTAAATTTTCTCCCATTTCACAAGTTTATAATTTTCTGTTGGCTATGAGAAAATCACATGTTGATTTCACATCATTCTTGCTGCTCAGGGCCGATTCCACATCAAAGGTATCTCTCTTGACATTGTCTATAGGCACCAGGAAGTCAAATATACATAATATTTATAGGAGAGAAATGTTTTTGAGCGATTGAAAATTCCTTTATTTTCACAAGATTTCAATTTGCTTTTTGCCTGAACTTTTATTAACACCTTTATTGCAATCTCTAAAGCACTTTGCAAGCTGACCCCCAAAAAAAAGCTGCATGGTGAAGTAATTGCACAAAAGCCTTGCTGAAAAATTAACCTAATATTCTAAATTCACCAGCAAATGCAGGGGATTAAAGAGATATGCCACCTACTGCAAATGTTCAGAACATTTCAAAAAACCCCAAAGTTTTCTTCACAAAAGTGACACCTCATTCTGAATTAGCCTACCAATTAGTTTTAATTCAAAAACTCACCATGGTTGATTAGGCCTGGTCATTCAGAATTTTTTTCTTTTTAGAATTAGAGTTAGCTTTACTGTCACATGTACTCACATGAGTACAGTGAAATCCTTACAAGTCACCAGTTATGGTGCTATCTTAGGTACAGACTCTTAAGGACAAATTCTTAGGGGAAAAATTTAGAAAAATAAACAAATAAAACATTCAGAATAACAGTCCTTCCAACCCAGTCCACACTGGCACTTAGCCTCTAATCCATGTCAGGTCTTTATTCCAGACCGCGCTGGGCTTCACCTTGAGGCTCTTGAGACCGGGAGACTGCTCTGGAATAATTTCGAGGTCGGGAGTCCATGCTGGGGCCGAGAAGCCATCACACCAGACTGAGAGACTGCCATTACAGGTTGAGAGACTGACATGCCAGGCTGGGTGATAGAGATAACAAGGTGTAGAGCTGGATGAACACAGCAGGCCAAGCAGCATCAGAGTTGGCCAACCCCCATTCTAACTCCCGACCTACACTCACCTTTACTGGTTCCATCCCCGCCTCCTTGACCTGTCCGTCTCCTTTCCACCTATCTGCTCCTTTATCCATCTTCCACCCGCCTCCCCCCTCTCTATTTATTTCAGAATCCCCTTCCCCTCCCCCATTTTTGAAGAACGGTCCAGACCTGAAACGTCAGCCTTCCTGCTCCTCTGATGCTGCTTGGCCTGCTGTGTTCATCCAGCTCTACACCTTGTTATCTCAGATTCTCCAGCATCGGCAGCTCCTACTATCTCTGGGAGATAGAGATGCCCAGTTGGGAGACTGCCACACTGGGTCTGTGCTGAGGCCAGGTGTCCGAGTCTGCGCTGAGGCCGGGATCTCAGGACATTGACGAAAAGAAAGAAGGGATAAAGAACATTACTATCTTTGTTAAAAACACAATCATTAGCATCTCTAGGTTGGAAAGGGAATGATTTTTATCATTCAATTTCATTTCTGCACAGTCAGTTGTTAACAAATCTTTAAAATATAAGGTTAAAGTGTTCATTGTTAATCTCAGAATCCAATTTTTCAATCCCTTCTGTAATTTGTCTTTTTTAAAAGCTGGTTTGGTGCTAATTCACCCACATCTCAGTTGTTCCTCATCACTTCCCAATCTTTAAATCTCACTGGCTAAGGGCTGATGATCGATGAAAGTTGCGGACGACCCATTGCCCTCACTGTTGTCAGTTTTGCACTTCCAGCAATTTATGGTACAAGCCCATTTTGAGTTTACATGCATGAGAGGAGGTCTTACCTCATGATGGAAATATTACTGTGCAAAAGGAAATCATTCAGCCCATCATCTCTGTACTCGCTCTCTGAAGGAGCTATTCACTGTGTACCATTCCCCCACTTTCATCGCCTCACCCTGCACATTCTTCCGCTCCAAAGAATTCCCTTTGGAATGCCTCGATCAAACCTGCCTCCCCCACACCCTCAGTTTGTGCATCCCTGGCTTCAACTGCATGAGAAAGATTTTACTCACGTCACTTTTGACAATGACGTCAAAGCTCTGCTTTCTCATACTCAAACATTTTTACAACTGGGAATAATTTGTCCCTAACAACCTTGTTCGGTCATCTTGTGAATTTAAAAATCTCGAAACGCTTTGCCTCTGGCGAGATCCATCCCAAGACATAAATTGAATCATTCCTGGTGTGAACTGACCCGTGCACTTTTCAATAATTCAGTTCAGGCACTTAGAAATGAAAAGTTTCTGCATTGGGAGTTATTGCAGCTTGAAAGTGTAAGTTGTTCTATTGCATTTCTTAAATGAATGGCCCAGAACAGTTTGGCATCTGATACTTGTTTCTAGGTAGAGCTGAGGGTAATGAGAGTTCCTGTGCACTGTTTTCTAAAATGGTGTATCACTGAATCCGTGGCTGGATCTTATACCGCTCTGCATTCGCTGCCTTGCAATTGCGATAAAGCCTGCCCATGTTTGGCCATTTCATCCTGCAGTCACTTAACTGCCATCAGGCTGTTTACTGGCCAGAGATGAGTGCTTCTGTTCTGTTGGAGTTGCTGGCCAATCAAATCCAACCTCTGGCTTCATTGGCGCCACCGAGATAGGTGGCCACTGCTGGAACTACATCCAGTCCTCAACAGTGAGGAGCCATGCTATCAGTCTTAAAAGTAATTGGGGTGGGAGAGGGATGGTCTTGGCAAGGACCTGGTTGACAGATCAATACAGAATGGCGATGCGAGTTAGGTGGGGAGTTCAGTGTGTGGCTGATGGGAGAGGGAACAAGGCAACATTGGGGAGGGGATTTTGTGGTCTCTGATGAGGCCAGGGAGCTCATAAATGAGTTATTGACCCTTGTCTACCATTGGCCCAGGCAGTAAAGTCTGCCAAGCTGAATGATGAGGATGGGACTCTCCCGCTGCTGAGTAAATCTCTCAGTGGTAGTAGGATGAACTCCTCAGTTGGTCATCAGTTGGCCAATGTGAACCTTGGAACTGACCAATACTGGCTCTTGACACTGATAAAAGTGTAAACAAGGGCAAGGGCAGGAGGTAGGCAGCAGATATGGAACCCATGGCTTTGCAACCAATTTCACAAGCTGCCCGCTCGGGGAAAGATCAAATCCAGCCCTTGGTTTTTTAAGTTGGCAACAGGTATGCTGAGAATGTTGAACTTGAACACTCAAATCTGGGATTGGTTAAGTGGTAGCAACATTTTAATTTATCATATTATTTCACCCAGCTCTTATCTGTCCAGCAGTAAGCATTTGTAAGCCAATGATCTCTATAAGACAGGTATGCATGATCAAAGCCTTTGTAAATTCCTGTATTTAAAAAGGTACCCACTACGGAGTCAGCTGTGTCTTTGTGAAATCTGAGCTTTAAGGGTCTGAAATGATGGAAGATTTCCTCTAATGGTTATTATTGGCAATCTCCTACACACAGGAGCGCAATTCCAGGCACAAATATTCATTTTATCATTTCTCTAAACCCAACCATGCTCTCCCACTGCCACCCTTTCCTCTCTGTGTCTAACTGTTCAAAGATTTACTGATGCAGAGCAGTTAAGAGTATATTGTTCAGTCTGAAGACATTATTAAAGGCAGAAAATATAACTGTGTGTGAGCTGCAATATTTCCTCATTGGGCTGGATTATAATCCGAGAGGCCGTGTCCTCCATAGCCCAGTACAAATTCCAGGGGTAAGCTAGTGTTTGCTTGGCCAACTACGGCACTCTTTTGGTTAGACCAGGAAGTAGTTTTTTTCTTCCATACTAGACCAGGCTGCCCTTGGAGGTTCCTGCATTTAAACAGGAAGGTGGCGGCAATCTCCAACATGAACAGTAGCTCACACACCATAGTGAGCAGGCTCTGCCCAAACAACATGGAGGCAGTGACATGGACTTGATTTGATTGCTTGTAGACTCAGACTTGGCTTGAAGTCGCTGCTTATACAATATAGTCAGCTGCAGGGTAGAATTGAAGATCCTTACAGAAGAAATCCTTATGCCAATCCTCAACAAGGAGGAATATTCCAGGTACTCAAACCTGGTAAGAGACACACTGCAACAGGAGAGTTAGCAACTCCCTGGAGAAGGAATATTAGTAACACCAAAGCAGATGTAGACTGCTTTGCGAGGTGGTGGTCTGTGGGACAGGTCCCAAGTTGGGGCTCAGCAGTGAGTGAACTGATATTGGAGTCTCTGTGGGCATGGCTTAAAATCCCTGGTGGGCCAGGGAAATTTTAAAACAATGCAACAATTGCATTGCAGAGGGCAGCGATTAGTGGGACACCTCAAGGATCAGTGCTTAGGCCCCAGTTATTCACGATATATAAAAAAGATTTGGATGAGGGATACAAATATAACATTGTTTCAGAGATAGTAGGAACTGCAGATGCTGGAGAATCTGAGATAACAAGGTGTAGAGCTGGATGAACACAGCAGGCCAAGCAGCATCAGAGGAGCAGGAAAGCTGAAGTTTCGGGCCTAGACCCTTCTTCTGAATACTATTAAAAGCTATTAAAGCTATTAAATACACTTTTCTCTCTGCTGCAGCAAAAAACCAGAATTCTCTCTCTGTTGATAGATCGATTCTTTCAGTGTCTTTCAAGAACATCAATAGAGGTTTTGTTTGCATTTTAACTGTGTTGTAAGAATAAAGTGTGTTTTACTGAAAACCAAATGGTGGACCAGTTGAATCTCATGACAAAGAAAATAAAAAGTTAAGGTCTAGGCTATCTCCTTGATATACCTTGAGAGGGTTTGGTCAGATCCATAACAGAATCTAGAACTAGGTTTCATATTTTAAAAGTAAAGAGGTACCTATTTAAAACTGAAATGAGGAAAGTCATTCCCTCGCCCAGGCTGATGCAGTCATTGAAATATCATCTTCTGGAGGTCCATCAGCTGCTCCATCATGGTCCCGGCTGAAGAATGGGCTGCTTTTTATCTACCTTACACATCGGTCAGGGCGTAGCATAGCAGAGTCATCAGCGAGTAGCTTTTGTGTCCTACTGCCTGGGCTGCAGCATGGTCCCCATCATGGAGAAGGGAGACAAAGTGGAGTGTTCTGTTATAAATTCCATCAGGTAACAGCCTCTATACATTTATGAGTCGAGGACTGAGAAGTTCTACTCTGGACCCAATGGCTCCTTGGAAGCAGCCAGATTCATAAAGGCTCAGCTGTTCAGGTCACAGGCCCTACTCCAGCAGCTGGTAGAGCTCAGTGACAGTGTCCTGGAACATCCTCATTCTGAAGAGATAGTGTGTCTTGTTCATCTGGAGAAAATGGCATTGAGGACAATCGATTCTGACCCTCCTGTACCTCTGGCAATTCCTGACGGGCCCTGCAGCTAGGACCTCTTCACGTGGAGGCTGTTCAGCATCTGCTGGAACTGCTGCTGGTCCTGGGCTGGCTGAACCATCTAGTGACCACTGATGAAGCCACCTCCTGCAGTAACCATCACCCTCCAATGCACTATCATCTCCCCCTCGAGTTCACCCCCTCACATGTATTATCCCCTCTGTATTTCAGCACAATCCCCATGATTGAGTCCCCAGCTTCCCCTCACAGTGGTGACCCCTGATAAATGTTGCCTTGACTTTCAGTGGTCAGGCCATCACCCCTAGCAGTGACCATGACTCTGGTACCCTGACTGATGTGGACAGAGAGCCCTGAATCATGAGTGACTGGACCCTTGACTGATCTCTGTGCTGCTCCGTACCTGACAGATCACAACTCCCCAGGCTGGTTTCACTGACCCACAGGACTGACTGGGCCCTACTCCCTGGACTGCAGTGATTGGACTGCCTAACACTGTACATCCCAAGAGGCTGACTAACTGTATCCAAACCTCTGAACTGATATCGGTGGATGCCCTTGACTCACTGTGCTGGGTCCCCCCTGACTGAAGAGTGTCTCCCTTGACTTGACTGAGGACTACTTCCCTATGACTTTGAGATAGGGTTGTTTGCTTGCAGCACCTTCAGTGTATTTGCCACATTTGCAGCTCCACATGGTTTGAGTTTGACATAACCTCACTGCTGTACAGTAACATGTCCACCCACTTTGACTGATCCCTGCTGATAACCATAATGAGCTGCCTGGCTTTGGGTCCATGCGAAAGCAAAGGGAGACAGAAGGTCTGTGAACCTGTTACCTCTGGCTGAGAGAACTGCAGATCGTACAAGTTCCCCTCCAAGCCACTCACTATCCTGACTTAGAAATGTATCACTGTTCCTTCAGTGTCACTGGGTCAAAATCCTGGAACTTCCTCCCTAACACATGGACTGCTCAGTTCAAGATAGCAGCTCATCACCACCTTCTCAAGGGCAACTAGGGATGGACAACAAAGGCTGGCTCAGTCAGCAATTCCCTTGTCCCAATAATGAATAAATAAAGACAAAGTAGTCATTGGGTTATGGAGGTTCCACACAAGTCTCCTTTCCCCTACTGAATCTAGTCTAATCCCAATTTTATTTGAAGAAAAATGGAAATGACATTCAAAAAGAGTGGAACTTAACACAAGTTGAGATAAAAGACATAAGACAAGTGTAAGTTATTGCAAAACATACATTTGATTTCCCTGGGGTAGACTTCTTTTGCATCACTGAGTAGCAGACATCTGCTGCTCTCTCTCTCTTAAGAAAGCTGGGGGCTGATTGAAAATTTCAAACTGTGATTGATAGAAGCTTGTTTGTCAAGGGATAAGGGTATAAAGAGTTACAGAAGCAAGGTGGGTCAATTAATTTCAGTTTCGCCGTGATTTAATTCATTGGCAGAATGGGCTCAGGGGATCAAAATTGTCCTCGCTTGTTCCTACAAAATGCCATGATAATAAATTGTTGTCAACAGTGATATCACCACTGATGTCAGTCCCAAAGCTTCACATTTATTGCAATTTCCTGTACTTTTCAAGAGAATTGGAATACAAATTAACTGATTTATTTTCAGACACATCTATCTGACTTCCTGAATGCTCTGATCCTTTGTCACTTTGATTTTTCTGATACTGTATGATGTGGTTTCCCTCAATTTCAAATTGTAAGGCAAAGATTGTGTAAAATTGTTCTGCTGCTGGAACCAAAAGGCTCCATATAGAGAGCTGAATGGGTGATATTCAAAAGGCTGTCACAAGATACTTGATGAGATTCTGGCATGGAAGTGCAGATAAGATGTAGAACTAGCGTATCTCTGATGTCTGATCTGCTGCACAATGACATCATTATGTTACTGGAGTGAGGAGTGACTCAAAACAAGCTCTGTACATCTGATCTCATTGTGATTTTTCAGCTGTCCGAGTCAGGTCCATTATTTGCAATTCACTAGCTAAAGAAATAGCTAGCAGTACCTGTGAAGGGTTTTATGGTGCAGTGGAGGACAGGGGAGGGTGTACTAATGGAGGTGGTCTCACAGTATTTGTTAGGGAGTCAGTTATTGCTGTCAGAAGAGATGATATTTTGGAAGAGTCACCGAATGAGGCTTTGTGGGTAGAATGTAGGAATAAAAAGGGGACAGTCACACTGTTCAGGAATGTACAATAGGCCCCCAAACAGCCAGTGGGCAACTGAAAATAGATGCACAGTCAATTCACTGAGGTGTGTAAAAATTACAATAGGGGATTTATCAATCCCAATATTAATTGGGATAACCATATTATGAAGGGTTTGGCGGGGTGGGTAGATTTCATGAAATGTATACTGGAGGAGAGTTTTTAAATGTCCAAATGTGATGGTCCAATAAGCGAAGTTGCAGTGCTTGACATAATTTTGGGGAATGAAGCTGGACAGGTGTTCGAGCTGAGAGTTGGGGGAATTTTACTGATAGCAACCACAAGACTGTACGTTTCAAAATAGTTATGGAAATCTTTTTCACCCTGAGGGTGATGGGGAATCTGGAATGCTCTGCCTGGGAGGGTAGTTGAGGCAGGAAACTTCACAACCTTTAAAAAGTACTTAAATGAGTACTTGAAATGTCATAACATTCAAGGCTGTAGGCCTGATGTGTGAAAGTGGGACTAGTATAGGTAGGAGTGTATTTTTTGTGGTAGAGACTGGATGAGTCAAAGGGCCCCTTCTGTACTGCTTAATTCTATGCTTCTATGACTCTATGATAGTGACCCTACCTCTGGGTCGGAAGGTCCAGGGTCGAGTCCCATTTGACCTGGAGATGTGCCTGAACAGGCTGATTAAAATAATGAGAGATAATTACAGATTGCATTATTGGAGTAGTTCCCAAGGACGTGTACTAATTGAATCTAAAACTGATTACGTTCCCAGATAAGATCAGCACTTAATTTGAAACAGTTGTCTCAATGTTTTATATGAAACAGAAATGTATTAAACTAAAAAACAACACACTTGCCAATTCCATTTTTTAAAGCAATCCATTAGTTCATGTAATTTGTCAAATTATTTCCTTTATCATTGTGAATAATCCACTTTAATTGAGTTGAATTAGCTTTATTTAAACAACTGTACCATTGCCTCATTCAATGATTGGATAATTTAAAAACAAACTCAACAATAAGTGACAAGCAAACTACTGTGGATGCTGGAAGACTGAATTTAAGTCAGAAAACGTTGGAAACATTCAACAGGAGCAGAGTTAACTTTTCCAACCAATGATCTTTCATCAGAAAGTGTAAGTTAGATGATTTTTTTAAGCTACTCAACTGGCGTTTTAACACTACTTCCAGGTTTCAAAATCTGCATGTATTCTTCCATGTAGTTCCTACAAATATAGTGAATTGTCTACCATTATGTTTCAATATAGAAAAGGTCTACGTTTCACCATTGAGAAGAGAAGGAGGAAATATATATCATTGAATCTCTACAGTATGGAAGCAGGCCATTCAGTCCATCAAGCCCACACTGACTCTCCGAAGAGCATCCCATCCAGACCCCACCCCCTACCCTATCTCTGTAACCCTACATTTCCCATCACTAATCCACCTAACCTGCACATCTTATGACCAAAGCACCCAGAGGAAACACATGTAGACATGGGGAGAGTGCGCAAACTTCACACAGACAGCCACCGGAGGCTGGAATCAAGCCTGAGTCTCTGATACTGCGAGGTAGCCGTGCTACCTCCTGAGCCACCATCCTGCCCAGGGTTTCAAAATGCCCAGCAATGGATTCTATTGATTAAACTGGGACTGTGAAAGCAGAAATAAAGTGGATAAGCTGGAAAAGTGAAAACCTTGAGATGTAAAGGATTTCATTTCTCCAAAGTAGTGAATATACAGAATAAATTCCAGGCTAATGCATTTAGTATAGCACCAGTGATCCTGATTCAGACAAATACCTACTTTGAAACAAGACTAACGGTGATATGGACAAATGTGCAGAATATGATATCACCAGGGCTCCAGGGGTCTTGGAAATGTGAAGCAGAACAAGGCAGCTCATCAGGGGTGAAAAACACAAGATAGAAATTTGCATAACTAATTTGGAGATGGTGTGATTGATCTTTTGGGGAAGGTCCAGAGAAACCTGGCAGCAGCTTTTCACAGGAGACAAAATGAATTTCAGTCAAAGTTCACGTGTTATGATCTAGGATTGGAGTCACCTTGAAGGAATGAGCAATCTTTTTATGTTCTCACATTCTTTGAGGCTTGTGTGTTTACAAATGACTTTGATGTATCTATATTAATCTTTCTGGCAGAGCATCTGTGAAAAATCTCAATTTGGAGGCATGGATAGAAGGTTGTAATTAAAGCATTTTGGAGGTTGTTTAGAGTAATGTACTAATTTATTGCCATTCTGTGCCAACACTAGCGATGCAAATAAAATAAGCTTGATATTATATGACTTTGCATCCTGACACTGTTTTTAAGAGGGTAGGTTGACATATTTATTAAATGCCAGCAGATATTCTTCTGCAAATGATGACACACTGTTTTAGCAATTTCTTTTTCCTAATTATTTATTACTTTGTACACACCTCCTCTGTTCGAGATATGTGTTCTTCATGGAAGTGTGATTGTATAAGTATCACTTACTGTTCTTGGTCAAGTGTGTGAACATTGATGAGGAGCATCAGATGTGCGCTGTTCCCGTACAGTAAAAGTAACCTCCGTACATCCCATCCACATTAAGGCGGAATGTTCCAAACCAGCTAATCTCCACCTCATCTTTCCAGCCTGGGTCATCAGAAAAGTGATGGAAGGTGTCGTTAGCTGGGCTGTCAAGTGGCATACATGGAATGGAATCTAATGCACAGAATGTAAGGAATGAAGGAAAGAAAAAGGTCAATTAGAAATCTTCATAATTGGGAAAAAGACTCTTTCATCACCATTCGTGACTCTTTAGATACTGAAGCAGTCCATGTTCAAATGCAACAAGACCTGGGGAATATCCAGGCTTGGGTTGACAAGTGGCAAGTTTCATTCACACTACATAAATGCCAGGCTATGACCATCTCCAGTAAGAGACAATCTAACCGCTGTTTCTTGACATTCAACGGTATTACCATCATTGAATCCCGCACTATCAACATCCTTGGGGTTACCATTGACCAAAGGCTCAGCTGGACTCACCATATTATTTTTATTACAAGATGAGAGCGTTGCTGGCTAGGCAGCATTTATTGCCCATCCCTAATTGCCCAGAAGGCAGTTCAGAGTCAACCACATTGCTGTGGGTCTGGAGTCACATGTATAAACACAGTGCCTAAAAGAGCAGGTCAGAGGCTAGGAATACTGTGGTGAGTAATTACTTTCTGACTACCAAGAGTCTGTCCATCATCTATAAGGGGACAAGTTGGGAAGTGATGGAATACTCCCCACCTGCGTGGATGAGTGCAGCTCCAACAACACTCAGGAAGCTTGACACCAGCCTGCTTGATTGGCATTGTAGCCACAAGCATCCTTTCCTTCCACAACTGATGCTCAGTAGCAGCAGTGTGTACCATCTACAAGATGCACTGCAGAAATTCACCAAAGATCCTCAGACAGCACCTTCCAAACCCACGACTACTTCCATCCAGAAGGACAAACGCAGCAGTTACATGGGAACACCACCAACAGCAAGTTTCCCACAAACCCACTCACCAACCTAACTTGATAATATATCGCAGTTCCTTCACTGTTGCTGGGTCAAAATCAAGGAATTCTCTAAGGGCATTGTGGATCAACCTGCAGCACATGGAGTGCAGAGGTTCAAGAAGGCAACTCACCACCACCTTCTCAAGGGCAACTAGGGAGGGGCAATAAATACCAGCAAGCCGGTGACGCCCATTTCCCACGAGTGAATAAAAGGTACACGGAGATGGAAAACACAGACCGGTCTCTTACAAATCTTGGTTGTTAAGTGATAGAGTGAGGACATGTGCAATATTCAAAAAGGGACCACCATCAGCTTTAAGGTCACATGAGTAATTTGCTGACTCCATCTTAGATTGTCACATAATTATGGAAACAGACAATCACCCTTCAGTCACACAACTGAAATCAGTGCAGTGATGCGGTAAAGAATTCAGAGGTTTTAAATAAAATTGATGAGGTTTGATATTAAGATGGAATATATGCAAACAAAACAACACTGTGCAGAGAGATGTTCTTATGCATTAAATGGAGATTCCAGAAAAATGCGATACTGAATTGGTGGAAGTCGAGGAGGTTACTGTAATGATTATTGGCAATCACGAAAAGGTTGAGTGAAATTAGGTGGGGGATGTAAGCAGATCAGAGAATATTGTATTAGAGGATGTACACCATACCTATCCTGCGGCCATGTCTTGAGCAGAGGATGTTCTGACAGTGATTGAGGGTTTACTATGAATTGATGATATTACAGTACTCCCAAGAATATTGGGACTTGAGATCTGATAAGACCTAAATTATGAGCATTGAGGCATCACGAAGTGCAGAGTCAAAGCGTGATGTTTGATTTGGTGACTAGGTTTTGCTATATCATTCAGAGAAATTATATCCAGATGTGTCACATGACCAACTCTGAGACAGGAATCAAAAGAACTGTTAATGTCATTGCTTTCTTGTACAAGGCCGTGGGAAAGCCCAGGAATAGGTTTATTGGAGCATGAAGAGACAATGTTTGGAACAGTTTGAGATGACTACTCGAGATGGCTTGAAGTGAAACAGTTATAATCACTGTTTCTGCTGTGTGATGTGTATCATTGAAAGAAATTTTCACAGGCCATAGGCTCTTTGATATTGGGATAATGGTTAATGTTCCCCCTTCATGGATTAATTACAATTTGTGGATAGAATTAAGAATATACATAATTACTTGGATTTGTTCACACAATGGTTTCTCTGAAGCTTCCTCAAACTAATGGGCAAGCTAAGAGAGGTGTCTGACTGTAGAGGTATTACTAAAACAGAATGAGGAGTTTCAATTAGTCCTTTTGTATTATTCACTCTTAGCCTGACTTAGAATGGAACGGCTCCATATGAGTTATTCAGGGGAATTAAGTTGATGACATAATTTCCTACCCTTCCATATGCATTGATGTCAAAATCACAGACTTACAGGAAAAATGATTTGGAAAGGATATTTGCCACCAAAGTGATAAAACACAGATTATTGATTTTCATATCTATCATCTGATTTTAATACCTGGGACTTTCACAGACTGAAAGGGAAAAACAATAACAAAATTACTACAGCAATCATTTCAGGTGTCAAGTTGTGGAAAACCAATGTGAAGTTAATTAAATTGTCTGAACTGGAATTAACCCTTTTAATAAAAGACTTCGAAACTAGGCCAAGCAGTCAGGCATGAGAAGATCTTTCTTATCTTTTACCTTGATTTAGACCTGCATCACAATTTGTAGGCTTTGGAGACAAAAGACATTTCCTATAATTACCATGCTTTGGAATCAGCTAACTCAGGAGTTGAAATATCCAGCCAGCTTCACGAAACTGCTTTTAGTAGAGCAGGGGAGATAGATTTGTAACCGCAGAACTGGAAAAAGCTTTCCACCATTGTAACCAGTAACACCACAAATTGGAGAAAAACCCACCTACAGAGCTTAAAACGATCTGCACATTTCATGACTGCTCAGTACACAAAACATCAATTTAAACAATCATTGTCTCAGGTTAAAACTCTTTTATATTAAGGACATCCTAAAGACGTTACACTGCCTATTCTCATATCTTCCTTTTGTATTGGATAGAAACCCTCTTTAACTTTGTACCTGCGTGTGTGGACCCCTGATGTTGCATCTTCATGATTTTTCTCTGGGTTAATGGATAACTAAAATGCTCTTCTGAAGAAAACCTTGTAATTGGCTCCTTACTGATATGGTAGACATTGTTTAATCACATTTCTTTTAGTCAAGGGAGGTATAGCCTCATACTAAAAAGAACACAAATCTTTGCTGTGGTAGTTGTAATCTGGTTGTAACAGATGAAACCATTCCATTTGTCATTCAGCAAAAATCAAGTGAATGTTATGGAAATATGGGCAATGTCATTGTCAGCTGGCTTGCAAGATAGGAAACTATTGAATCAAATTTTTAAATTCAGTCCATTATTAAAGTAAACTGTAGGCTGAAATTGTAATTGTGATTGTGAAGTCCTAATGCTACTATAGCTCTCATGGACTAGCAGGTCATCTCTTCCATTGCATGTGCAATGTTTCCTAAGGGTAGCTTCCTCAACTTGGTAATTATGTAATCTGCGTTGGTTACAAGAGTGTTATCCTGCTGTTTATGATAAATATTGTAAGTAGGAGAAGGGGAAAAAGCAGTATTATTATGTCATCTCCAATTACAATCACCTTGGAATAGGAGCAAAACACAGCAGGGAGATGTCACCTTACGTTACCCTTCCTTTTTCTCACATTGCTCTGTTTTAAACACAAACACAGCGCCGATCAACCTTTGTACAACCATTTTCCGATAGTCGATGGGGTTGGACAGTCATCTCAAACTCATTCTGTTATGAAGAGTTACAGAAGAATGCTTTTACTCACAAATTGTTGCTGCACAAATAGAATCACAAAATACCAAAATTACCAAAGTGAAAGTTTACACTTGGACACCGTGAAATTCATTGGAATTAAACAACCAACATCAAAGTTCCCACTTGGCTGCAGCAGATCACATGATTAGTCTTTGCTGCTCCCCCCCATTCACCACCAAACAAACAACGTTGACAAGAATGTGGGTGCATGCATGTGCATGTTGTCAAGATCAACAAAGGTTTTGCTTTCATTCCATTTGAGACATGGAGATTATGGAATTACCATGATTTCACCTTCTGCAAGTATGATCCTGCAAATAGGATCAGGGATTTTCAGGTCATTAAATCCTGATTTCTCTAGACTCCCTGCTAATTATCAGTGCCAAAGGATAGACCACTGGTGAGTCTAAAAAGAAGAAGCACTTCTTTGTTAACAAGACAGTTGAGTGTATGATAGCACTAAGTACAATCTACATTATCAGTAAGGACTTTCGGGAGCTGTACAGAATACATCTGCTCCCCGTGAAAGATGGCATGGATCTTGTGTATCGTCGTCAGTTTGGGTGAAGTTAATACAGCTTCAATATTAACTCTTTCAGAACCATGACAGTGAAATAACTGCACACAGAGGCCAATATCCTGTCACCAAGTCACCCTTTATTTACTTGTGCACAGTACACTGGCTATGACCAGCCAGCTCAGAGTCAGCTCCTTGAAAAGGAGAAGATTCTAAATCTCCTGTTTATACTGGTCAGCCAGGGCTTTCTGATTGGCCTGGATTAACAACCCAATCAAAGACCTCGTAGCCAACTAGGTCCACCTAGTTCCAATCACTACATCCCTCCCCTTGAAGTCCAGGGATATAGGCCTGGTCTTTCTCTTGTAGCTTTTCTTGTGACATTTTCACCCTAGTTCTGGTTCATCTGACTCAGACTCTGACACAGGGCGGAGTGTATCAGACCGTAGCCCGTCTCTTGTGTCTGGAGCATCTCAGGAGAGTTTCCTCCTCTTCTTCCGGCAATAATGATATTGAGGGTGCATCCATCTCAGACTGAGGTTTCCTTGACTCTAGACAGAGGTGGAGAGTCTATGGTTTCTGACAGGCCTTCTGGCTGTTCCAAGGGTCCAGGTACATTTTGCTCCTGCCCCGTTTGGGAGGTAACAGCTGTCAGGTGATCCACGTGGCTGTTCAGGACTGTACCACCTACCCAAACTTTGTATGTCACAGGGCCTGATCTCACATCACCCTCATCTCGTACCCATACAGGGCCATTTACACGGTTCCAGCACCAAACGTCATTCCCTGAATTAAATTGTCTCTCTCGCTTAGAGGAGGCATGTGGCCGGCATTGGCGTTCCTGCTGCTGTATCACCACACCCCCACCCCCGCCCCCACCAGGTCCGGGAATATCAGGCTTAACCTGGTGCGGAGTCTTCTCTCCACCAGCATCTCTGCTGGAGCTATCCCTGTTGTTGTGTATGGGGTGGTCCTTCAGTAGAACAGGAACTGGGACAGTTTGGTATCTAGTAACGCTGTAGTCTGCTTCTTTAAGATACTGCCTTCAACATTTGGACTGCTCTTTCCACTAGACCGTTAGATGATGGATGGTGTGGAGCTGTTCTTATGTGCCAAATGCCGCTTGACTTTAGGAAACGTTCAAATTCCCTGCTGGTAAATGACATCCCATTGTTCATGGCCAATACTTCCAGGAGTCTGGGTATTGTGAACGATGCTCGCAGCTTCTCAATCGCCATCCCTGAGTTTGTCAAACAGACTTTATGAACGTCCAATCACTTTGAACGGGGATCCACAATGACCAGGAACATTGAGCCCATGAAAGGACCTGCATAGTCGACATGCAACCAAGTCCAGGGTTTACCTGGTCATTCCCACGAATGTGGGGGTGCTGCTGGTGGCAATTTTTGTCCTGGTTGGCACTTTTGGGCACTGCCCCACCAATGCAGCTGTGTCAGCATCCAGACATCGTTTCTTGTGAGCATCATCATCTTGGAAACCCTGGATGACCCTGGTGGATTTCGGCTAGTATCTGGCAGCAACTTTTACTCGGGACAATCACTCTTGCTCCCCACAGTAATATGTTATCCTCTACAGTGATCTCGTCTCACTGGGTCCAGAAAGGTTTCAATCCCTGTTGTGATGGCCCTTCTGTCTCCCCCATTACCACCAGCTGTTTCAGTTTCACTATGACAGAATCTTTTTGTCTCCATATTCAGATATTGTCAGCAGTGACAGGAAAGGTGTCCAGGAAGTTTAAAACCAAAATGGACAATTCTAGAGGATGCACCACTGGTGGAGTATCTGCCAGTGGGAGGTAGCTCAAGGTATTCACAATAGCCACTTGGCTACCTGGACGGTGTTTAACTTGGCACGTGCTGAGAATAACGGCTCAGTGCTGAATTCTACTGAAAACTATGAGTGGAACCACCTTGTCTTCCTTCTGTAACCCTAGCAGGGCTTTCTGATCTGTTACTATGACAAATTCCTGTCCATAGAGGAATGATGGAACCTCCTTACACCAAAGATGACTACCAAACCTTTCTTCTCTATCTGGGTATATTTGCGTTCAGCATCAGGCAAAGTCCGGGAAGCATATGTTATTGGGTGTTCCCCTCCATTGGGCCTCCGTGAGCCAACACTACCCCAATACCGAAAGGGGAGGCATTACATCTCAGCACCAGCTCTCGCTCCGGATCATAGTGGGCCAACACCTTAGACAATGATAGCTGCTTTTTCACTTCCCCAAAGGCTGCATCTTGGCTACGCAACCATTACCAAGGCTGACCCTCTTTTAACAGCAGGTGTAAGGGTGTCAAGATGGAGGCCAGGTTCCGTAAGAATTTTCCGTAATAATTCACTAACTCAAGGAAAGACTTAAGCTGCAGGACAGACATGGGAGCCAGGGCTGTTTGGATCACCCTCACTTTCTCTTCCAACAGGTGTAACTGGGTTTTGTCAACTCTAATGCAAGTAGGTCACTTGGGATGCCTGGAACACACATTTTTTCCACCTAAGGTGTATGCCCGCCTGGGAGAAACATTTAAACACTATGTCCAAGTTTTCCAAGTGCTCTTTATTGATCTTCCCTGTTATTAGTACATCATCCAGATAAATGCCGACCTGGGGTAGCCCTTGTAAAATGTTCTACACAGTCTGCTGGAAAAGAGTACAGGCTGACAATATCCCAAAAAGGCAGTCTTGTACATTGATATAAACCCTTATGGGTGTTAATTGCAGCATACAATGGGATTGCTCATTCAGTTGCACGTCCAGCTTCGTAAAGGACAACGTCACCCCACACCCCACCGCACCACCGCACCCCCCCCACCGCCCCATCGACTTTGTGTACAAGTCCTCTCTGTGAGGCATCGGGTATTTATCCAGATTTGTGAAGCGGTCTACTGGTTGCTTAAAATCCTCACAAAGGCGAACCAAGCCGCCAGGCTTCACAATCAGTGCTGCCCATTCTGCAAACTGCGCCGGTTTGATGATTCCTTCACTCTCCAGCCTCCTGATTCCTGCTTCTACTTCTCCCCACAAGGCAAATGGCACCAGGCAGGCCTTGCAAAATTGCGGAATTGCATCCTGGTCAACGTGTAAAGTGGCTTTGGCTCCTTTGATAGTCCCATGCCCTTCTTTGGTATTTCACTAGGACTTCACTGAGGCAGCCATTTTCTAATCGAAAAATGTTGAGGCAATCAAGGCAAATCTTTCTCAACCAATTTCTCTCCAATAGGCTTGGACTCGAGCCTTTTACCATCATCAGTGATAACTGCACCAACTACTTCTTATAGGAGACTGGAACTGTAGTTGTACTCATAATCTGCAACACTTCCCCAATGTATGTTCAGTCTGGCTGAGTTCTTGTGTAAATTTAAAGGTTGGAGACTCAAGTGAATCTTGTTAGAAACAGGTTCTGCAACCACAAATACAGCTGTGTCAGTATCAACCTCCATAGAAATTGGGTGACCATTTAACCAAACATTAATTATAATTGTTTGTGATTTGGGTGTCACTAAGCAATTTAATTGTTCCAACCCACATGTACAGGAACTTTCTAGCGTGTGCACTCTCCAACAAGTTTTCTTACTCAAGTTAAGTCTTGTAGGACTCCTTTGCTGTCTTGAGCCTGCATACTGGCAGCTACTACAATGGCTTGTCGGTCCAGATCCTGAAGAACTGCTTAGCCACTTGGTCGAGGCTTGTCTTTATTGTGGGGTTCTGCTGTGGCTGGCCTAGTGTCCCTCTGCTCAGGACATGCCCTGTGTGAGGCTTTGCATTTGCCTACACTCACGCGGTGTTCCCCGAGCTCAGTCAGAGACATGAGGGTATCCAGTCCCATTGGGATGCCCTGTAGCTCCCATGCTCCACTTGCTGCATTTTCAAATAACAGGACCATGCTGCAATGCCTGTTTGAGTCCAGTTGGGCTTCAACTAGGAGGAGCTTCTGCATGGCTACATCATTAATCCCACATACCAAACGGTCTCCTAGTATCTCATTCAGGGTTAACCCAAAATCACATGCCTCTGCTAATTCATCTCAACCTTGTCAAAAATCCCGATATGGATTCCCCTGGTTCTCTAACAGCTGAATAAAACCTATGGCGTCTCGGGATTGAAGGAGGTTTGAGGTCCTAATATTCCTTGACCAACTCCATCAACTCTTGGAAGGTTTTAGTGTCTGGTGCCTCCGGGAAAGTTAAGCCCCTAATAACCGAAAATACTGTGGGTCCGCAAGCAGTCAGAAGGATCACTCGTTGATTTTCATCTGCCACAATGTCATTTGCCCGGACAAAATATCACATTCTTTCCACATAATGGGCCTAGTCTTCAATGCCAGAATAAAACAGTCAAGCTTCCCAAATAAAGGCATCATGCCAGAAATGCTTACCCCAAATCCAAATTGACTGTTGCGAGCAAATGTTCTTCAGGCACATCCTAGTTTGTCCTGCTGCCACTGAAATAACTGCACCAAGACTAGTATCCTGTCACCAAGTCACCCTTTATTTACACGTGCACAGTACATTGGCCAGACAGCTAGGAGTCAGTCCCCCAAACTGAGGGCATTCTAAATCTCCTGGTTATATTGGTCAGCCAGGGCTTTCCCCATTGGCCCATGTTAATAACTCCAAACAAAGATCTCGTAGTCAACAAAATCCAGCTGGTTCCAATCACTACCCCAGATAACAAAGCCCTAAACCTCACACTGTTATAGTGACATCCTTCATTCTGCCTGAGCTGAGAGCAAATTGGCATCGGGTGAATAAAGTCAAGGAGTTAAATGTGTGGCTCAAAGCTTGGTGATGGTGGAATTTGGTTTCAGTTTATGGGGCCCTGGAACCATATTGGGGTAGAAGGAGCTGTTATGGTGGGGTAGGCCTCACTTGAACCATGCTGGGATCAGCATCTGGGTGAATCAAGTAACTAGGGCTAATGGGAATGGATTCAAAATAAATTTGGGAGGGTCTGTAAGGGTGGAACATAGGCTTACACAGCAAAGATATTGTGGTATTGTAGGGCAGCTACTTAGATACATATATCCAGCGTGGGACAGGACGGGACAGAGTGCACAAGCACCAAAGAACAAGCAGAAAAAGGGCAAAAGAATAATGATAAGGCCAAAATAATGGATCTTTACTTAGATGTGTGTAGTGTTCAAGATAAACTAAATGAATTAATGGGACACATAGAGGTTAATGGAATGACTTACAGACATAGTTACAAGAAGATCAACACTGGAAACTATAGAACTTAAGGGTATGTGACTTTCCAACAGACAGAATGGGAAGGGTGGTGGTGTAGCTTTATCAGTGTGAGATGGAATAAATTCAATAGCCAGAAGTGACTTTTGATCAGACAGTACAGAATCCACATGACTGCTAGTAAGAAATAACAAGGGGACAAGACATTGATAGGGAGGACTATGCTCACTAACAGTCACTGTTCTGTACAACAGAGAATAAATCAGGAGAAAATGACAGCACATATAAAAGGCAATAGTCATGGGTGACTTTAATCTTCATGTAGAATAGGAAAATCAAATTGGCAAGGGTAGCCATGACAAAGATATATTAATTGTCTTCAGGACAGTTTCCTAGAACAATATGTTGTGGATCCTACCAGGGATCAGGTTGTTTTGGATCTGGTGATGTATCATGAAGCAGGATTAATAAATGGTTTCTGAGTGAAAGATTACCCAGGGAACCACCTGTGAAATTTAAAATTCAGATTTAGAATGAGAACCTTGGATCAGAAAGAACTATACTAAACTTTAATAAAGGCAATTACATCAGGATGAGGGCAGAGTTGGCTGGATTGGACAGCGAAAGAAATTTTGGGAAAAAAGACAGTTGAGGAATAACGGCAGACATTTAAGAAGATAGTAAATCACTTAAAATAAAGATATATCCTAGTGAGGAAGAAGAATTTTAGGAAAAGGATAAGCAAACCATGTTTAACCAAGGAAATTAAGGATAGCAATTCCCAATCCCTCACACCACTAACCCTGCCTGCCCTCTGTGCTACCCACTCACTCACTCGAGTCACCTCCCCACCCACACCAACAGTAACAGCTGGGCCACCCACTTCCATCTCCTGTAATATTGGCCTTTCTCTCCTTCTGGGGGAAAACAGCCCACACTAGGGCAGAATTAAGATGGGGTGATGATCGAATGGTATCCCCCTGACTGCTACCTATTAACAACCACGACCAGCTTCCTGGTTTTGTGAAGAAGGTCCCGAAACGTCAACTTTCCTGCTCCTCTGATGCTGCCTGGCCTGCTATGCTCCTCCAGCTCCTCACTGTAAAGCAATACAGCAGTGCTGTGAGCCTGGTATCTCTGGCTGAGGGGGCAAAGTGCATAAAGGCAAGACCATGCAATGCAGGGCAGGGCAGGGATACTGGGAACATCGGGGGAGGCTCACAGTAAGTGAGAGCTGTGAAAGTGAGTAAAGATCCCAGAGAAACAGCCTTTGGTGCAGTCCATGAGCTGAGGGTGTGTCCCTGAGCACAGTGTCCCTACTGCAGCATTACAATGAGAGTTACCAGGGTTGCCTGAGGTACAGCATTCCAGGGTAGAAACGTCCTGTAGGTGGATCAGAGATGTGTCATGAGGGTTCTTGGAGACTGGCACAGATCAGATACCACTGTCCATGGACATGGGTGGAAGTGTCATGTGCCCTGAGATGTTGGTGCCTGATGTCCAATGTGGAGGTCCTTTAGATCCTTCTGAATTTGCCATATACTTGCTTGAACTTCCATGTTAACATCTTTGTTAATGTTTAGCTTGTTTGGTGTGTTTGCTAAGATAAAAATCTGAATATCAATGAGTCAAATTGTGGTGTTAAGCAGACATTTGACAAGCAATAATCTCCTTTAATTGCATAGTGAGAACTTGGCAAATGCATAAATGATGCAGTGGGTTGCTGGCAGCATCGAGATAGACCCTAACTGATCCCTTAGTCAGTTCTGCCACAAATCTCACCATTGCCACATTGTTCAGAGCTATATAAGATTCCACCCAATGCCAATGTGCCATGCATGTATTAGCTGTGCGCATATCCATCTCCTGTAAGATGAATGATCCTTAAGATATAATGTGCATTGGAAACTCTTGTGCTGATCTGATTCCTCCTCTGCTCAGTTGACAGGGAGATTGATCTCTGTTCAAAAGTTTAAAGGCCAACTCTAAAACTGCTTGATATAATAGGTCCCTGAATCTCTTACTGGTATATAGACACTCATGATTAAACCTGCGCAGCAGTGAAAAGAATATTGAGTACAAATCACATCCATTAAGTTCACCACTGCTTTTGAAGCTGCATTTCAAAATTCAGACATTCTACAGATCATATGAGAGAGATTTTATTTTAAGAGATAAAGGTACTATTGTACAAGAAAAAGAGGCAGTAATAAATTTATCAGCATTCAGTATACTGAATGATTAAATTCCCCTGACTGACATTTTAAATAAATGCAGCTGGAAGAAAAGGAACGATCAATAATTCACTCTATCCCAGTTTTCTTATTGATTTGATCACTTAATTCCAGATCCTGTCACCAAATGAAATTACTTATAATTGTATCTACGAACCAGAGAGAACTTCAAGTACAGCATTCATAACATTACTGCTTCAATATCTTTCATTCATTTAGTTTTGGCTTTGCAGATAACATAGAGGGAAGTTTCAAAATCTGGCTTATTTTTATACACTTTACTGCTTTTTTTTTCACCAGGTGAATTGCAATTTTCTCCTTTCCTTGCTGAAATTTCCTTTCCCACATCATGAAATAACAACTTCCATTAATAAAGCACCTTATGATTAGAAACAACACCTTAATATTTAGGGATACATAATATGGTCAAGCAGAGTCAGCATGGCTCATGAAGGTGAATCATACCTGACAAATTTATTTTAATTCTCTGAGAAGGTCAGAATGCTGTAGATGAAGCTAAACAAGCAGATGTAGTATATTTGGAGTTCCAAAAGGCATTCAGCAAGATATCACATTTAAGGCCACTGGTTAAGAACCCATGGTGTTGGAGGTAGTATATTAGCATGGGTAGAGGATTGGCTAACAAATAGAAAACAGAGATTTGGAATAAGGGGAGTATTTTCAGGATGTAACTAGTGGAGTGCTACAGGAATCAGTGCTAGGGCTACAATTATTGACAATATATGTTAATGACTCGGATGAGGGAAGTGGAGGTGTTATCACCAAGTTTGCAGATGTTACAAAATAGGTGGGAAAGCAAGTAGTGAGGATGAGTCTACAGATGGATATAAACAGGTTATGTGAATGGGCAAAATCTTGGCATATAATGTGGAAAAATGTTGAGGTTATGCAGTTTGAGAGCATGAACAGAAAGCTGAAATTAACTCAAAAGGAGAAAAAAACTGCAGAAAACCGCTAAAGGTCACTAATCAGACCACAGCTGAAATACTACGAATAGTTTTGTGCCCCTTGCCTAAGGAAAGATATATTGGCATTGGAGGCAGCCCAGACAGTGTTCATGAAGCTGATACCAGATTGGATGGATTATCTTATGGGCTTGAGGATGTTGGGCTTGTACTCCACTGAGAATGAGAGGAAAATGTACTGAAACATACAGAGCTCCAAGGGGACTTGACAGGGAAGGTGCGGCAAGATTGTTCCTTATGGGAGAGTCTAGGACCAGAGGGCATATAGTCAGCTGTTCTCCATTTAAGACAGAGATGAGGAGAAATTTCTTTTCTCAAAGAGGTAAGTGTATCTGTGAAATTCCTCACCACAGAGGCCTGTCAAGGATGTGTCATTAAGGATATTGAAAGCTGAGATTGACAGATTTTTAATCAGTAACAGAATCAAAGGTTATGCAGAAAAGTGACTTGAGGATTATCATAGAACCCCTATGTTGCCAAAAGAGGCTATTTGGCCCATTGAGTCTGCACTGCATCCTACCCTATTCCCATAAACCTGCATTTCTGTACATCCCTGGACACTACAGGGCAATTTCCAATGACCCCCTCCCGCCAACCTGCACATCTTTGGACTGTGGGAGGAAACCAAAGCACCCGATGTAAACCCACGCAGACATGGGGAGAATGTGCAAACTCCACACTGACAGTCACCTGAGGATGGAATCCAGGGTTGAATGGCCTACTTCTGCTGCTGCTCTGTCCTGTGGTCATTTGTGCGCATCTTGTCAGATCCACAGCATCTGTGCAGAGAAAGCAGAATTAACATCTCAAGTCCACTGACCCTTCTTCAGAACCATTCTGAAATGTTTAACTCTGCTTTCTCTCTACAGATGCTGCCAGACTCGCTGAGTTTTTCCAGCAATTTGTAATTTTGTTACTGATTTCCAGTGGTGGGACTGCCGACAGCTGAAAACAACACAAGATGTCCAGAAGTACTTTTCAGTTGACTCAGAGTAGCTTGTTTGGTGTAGTTTGTATTGAAGTATATCATAAGTTAGAACAATAGTAGATCTGTATGTCCAAGGTAACACAATTAAGAAAGTCCACACAGGTTCCTGTTATAGACACACAGCTGAAGTTGGTTATACAGTGGCAGCTGGATAAGGACACCCTTGAGTCTGCTCATAGAAGAATTCCATACCTAGCTGATTTAAGATCTAAGATCCATCACAAATAGATTTACTTTAGTTAATCATAGTTAAAGATTTTGAATAAGTTATAGATCATATATATAACCTCCTAAAAAAAAACACAATAAGCATTAAAGAGATTCCACTAAATAAGACAGACTTAGACAGTAATGGAGGTCCCCACTTTACTAGCAGGGAGGATTGAATTACAGGGGTAGAAGTCAGCAGTATTGCAATGTGTTGAATGTGATACACTGTGAAAGCCCCAAGGATAGAGATAAAAGTGTCTGGGAAACATCATGAGGATCACGGAAGACTGAGTGTTGTCCATAAGGCTGCCCAACACTGACAGTACAGTCACATGTTTAATTTGATTGGGTGTGTATAAAAATAATGAATAACATAATTAGGCTGTATATATTAAAGGCAGGCTGAAAACAACGTATCAGAGTTTATGTCTTTCCTTTGTTTATTGAAGAAGATTCTAGGCCCTTAGAGATTTCTTCCCAGCAGTGTAACTTCAATAAACTCTTTGATGCTGGAATTGGACACCAGATGTCAAGTGATTTATTTCGTCATTCCACTCCAACACCCAGTATTTGCCGTTCCTTGGCTTTTTGTTAAGGAAGAACAGTGGACAGTATCAGTAAATCTTACAGCATGTAAGGAGACCATTCAGCCAATTGTGACTGCGCTAGCTCCCAATCGCAATGTACTTTGCTCATTGACTTGCAGGCTTCTCCTTTTCACATATACATCCAAATTCTTGTTTGAAAACTACTATCAAAATTGCAGGCACACTTGCCTGGACGTAAATAGGAATTAACAACGGAACCAAGGGAAGCACTAGAGTAGTAATGATGATTTTTTTTCTGGATCAATAGAGACATACTTTCATGGCAGCGAGAGGCCAGTGGAATGAATGTCAGAGAGTTTGATAAGCAGAAAATGCTAGAACAGCTGGCAGAATTTGAAATTAGTTAGAAATTGAATTACAACGATATATAAAATTAAAAAATAAAAAAATCTTTACTTCTGTAAAGGGGCTACAAATAATTGATCACAGGTTTAAATGATTTATTATTCAATGGATAGGTAGTGATTTATTGCAAACTGAATTGTAATTAAATGGATTTTCTATCAGATTGTATTATTCAGTGATGTTATCAGAAACAACATAAATAAGATTATTTAAAGATGTGACTGATCAAATAAGTTTGTGTGAGTCATAAATATTCCTTCGGGTTGCCAGTGGGAGTTTAGTTGGCAAGGAAAATGTTACCCTAAAATAGGTGTTTTTCTTTTAATAGAGGGCTCAGAAATTATGGATGTGTTGTTTAACACAGATTATTTATAAGTATTCTGCCTTACCATGTTTGTACCTGCAACACATTAAAAATGGTAATACTAACAAGAGCCAAGTGTTAATCACATCGTGATCACATTTTAGTTCCAACACCAACAGTAAATATCACACTGTGAGTACGTGTGGATCAGGTTAGATTGAAAGGTGGTGCCACAAAAGTAGAAGGGACCAGGGGTGTTAATGCTAAAGATACAGTGGACAGATCTTCCCATTCTTTCATCTGGGTAATATACATCAGACGATAACTCAATGAGGAATGGATTGTACTCTATTCCATGGAACAGAACTTGCCTAATTTGCACTCATTAAGTACTTGCATCTAATGCAACACTCTGGACAACTCAATAAATCCCTTCATGTTCACAGTCATAGAATCCCTACAGCATGGGAATAGGTCATTCAAGTCCACAACAACCCTTTGAATCCTCCTAGCCTGCAAATCCCTAGACACTATGGGCAATTTAGCACAACTAATCCATCTAACCAGCACATATTTGGACTGTGGAAAGAAACGTACATAGATACTGGGAGAATGTGCAAACTCCACACAGACAGTCACCTAAGGTTGGGATTGAACTGGGGTCCCTGGGGCTGTAAGGCAGTAGTGCTAACCACCGTGCCACCCTAATTTAATGATGTGAAGATGTCGGTGTTGGACAAGGTTGGACAAAGTCAGAAGTCACGCGACACCAGGTTATAGTCCACTTGATGAAGGGGCTTCGCTCCAAAAGATTGTGATTTCAACCAAACCTGTTAGATTATAACCTGGTGTCGTGTGACTTCTGAATTTGCCCACCCTAATTTAAGTCAGTTACGTACTTTTTGTATTTCAGGCACCGTCATTAGGGAACATGCCACCCTGTGAATGACCTCCACGCCCTGTAGCTTGGCGATGCCGCTTTTGGGAATAGGGAAATGTTTAGCATTGCTGCTCGGGCAAAGCTGAAATGGTTGAGTTTTGCAGCTGGCTGGATGGTTGCTCAATGCTGGGCATGGACTGATCAAACTTCTCCACTTTGTACTCCAGACATCCTTCACCTTCACAACAAATTTCATCAGGCGTCTGTTTATTTTTCAAGGCTGTTAGTTCTGTCTGAGTAAGAAGGCCACATATGATAATATGTACCTTGGAAATAAGGAAGGTGCCGGCTGTGGTTGAGAAATGGAATTCCTCTTTGAACTGCACTTCATTGTCCTGAATAAAATGACCATGTTTATAGAGTCATTCAGCATGGAAACAGAACCTTCGGTCCAGCCAGTCTGTGCTGACCATAATCCCAAACTCAACTAGTCCCACCTGCCTGCGCTTGGCCCATATCCCTCCAAACATTTCCTATTCATACACTTATCCAAATGTCTTTTAAATGTTGTAACTGTACCTGCATCCAACACTTTCTCTGGAAGTTCATTCCACACACAGACCACTCATTGTGTTAAAAAATAGTGCCCCCCATGTCTTTTTTAAATCTTTCTCTTCGCACTTTAAAACCATGCTCCCTAATCTTGAGCTCCCCCACCTCAGGGAAAAAACACCCACTGTTCATCTTATCTATACCCCTCATGATTTTATAAACCTCTATAAGGTCACCCCTATGCTCTAGTGTAAAAAGTCCCAGTGTATCCTGCTTCTCCTTATAACTCAAACCCTCCATTCCCAGCAACCTCCTGGTAAATCATGTCTGAACCCTCTCCAACTTAATAATATCCTTCCTATGACAGGGTGACCAGGACTTCACACAGTTTCTGGAAGAGGCCTCACCAATGTCCTTAACAATCTCAACATGACGTCCCAACTCCTATACTCAATGCTCTGAGCAAATAAAGGCAAGTGTGCTAAACCTGCCAGTTTGGTGGGAAGGTAAATACTGATTTGTGATCATAAAAGATTCTGCTATAAATAAGGCAGGAGAGCCCTATTTTGGGTTTTGGGTGAGTTGTTGGCTGGGATTTCCTCTGCCTGTGCCTCTGATATACATTTGCTCTGATGTTTTCACATTTGATTCCAGAGATACTGGGCCCGTTTGTCCGCAGGACTTGAAATCGAGACTGCAAAGTGAAGCTGTCAGCTTCCTCGTAGCATTTCCCCATGTCTCTGTCCCCAACCCCTCACCTCCAGAATAGATAAAATAAATTTATTTTAGTAAATCAGTGTCAGACACTTGGACTACAGCAGCCTGTGTGAGATTGTCTGAGTAGGCTGTTGATGCTGGACACGCTAGCCCAGGGTGAGCACCCCGATGTCTGCTATTTTATCCTGCTTTTGTAGCAGCTCCAGTGATAGTGGCTGAGCTCTTCGGCAATTCCAACTCTCTCATGTGTGCAGCAGAGAGGAGAGGATTATTACTCTATAGACTATCACCTTTAATCATCAGACGTACCTTCCTCATTCTGAGATTGATGTTTGAAGTCTACTGGAAGCCAAATTTGGTATAGTAATTCTTGTCTGTATCTCACTGGAAGCAATGCAAGGAAATCCTAAGCTAGTAACTTGTCCAAAACTAGTGTCCTGGGGTGTCCTGTCATCTGTACAACAGCATGATACGTGTGCTAACCAGCCTGAGCAATCGCCTATATACCTACTGGAACCTTCCAAATGTAGCAGCTGACAAACATGCTCACCTTCACCATGAAGGGCTATCTAGAAATTGAACCAAATAAGGCAATCATCATTATAAACAGGGAGGAGAGCTAACATGAAAACCACTGACAGTCAGGGACTGAGATTGGAGATGGACAATCTGCCAGGAGCTAGGCCATGGTCAGTCAGGCGGTGGGTTATGCATAAGCTTTTTGGTTGCATCCATGGTGTTTTTGAGGCTGCCGATACCATAAGTCTGGGGGTATCCCCTAGCTGAAGGAACGGTAACAGTAAGAGGAGACAATTGAATTTAGAAGGGCGAGACCTGATAGCACAGGGGAGGGAACTAGACTCTCTCACAGTGGGGGCACCAAGACAATCATGTTCACTCTGTCCTCAACATGGGGAGGGGACAGGGTCAGCAAGGAAGGTCATATCATAGAATCCCTACAGTGTGGAAACAGGCCTTTCAGCCCAACAAATCCACACTGACCCTGACAGCATCCGACCCACACCCATCCCCCGATAACCCACCTAATCTACACATCCCTGAACACTATGGACAATTTAGCATGGCCAATCCACCTAGCCTACACGTCTATGGACGGTGGGAGGAAACCGGAGCAAACCCACGCAGACACAGGCAGAATGTACAAACTCCACACAGACAGTCGCCCGAGGGTGGAATCGAACCCAGGTCCCTGGCGCTGTGAGGCAGTAGTGCTAACCACTGTGCCACCCCAAAGGTCATGGCTCTTCGATAGTTATAGACTTCAGGGTAAAATAGGGGCATTAGTGGTAACATAAAGAGAACTAACTGAAATGGAGGAATCGTGAAATGTCATTGGGGAAAAGAGTTAAGAGGTTAAGGTAAAGAGGGACTGCAATACATCAGAGAAGTGTGGATTGAAGGTCTATTGTAGGATATAGGGCATCTTGCAACTGCTTTCAGCAAATGCAAACTCTAAAACTTACCATATTGATCTGAAGACTAACTGCGCAGTAAGGTTTTGATGCTGAGAAGATTGCTGGTAGATGAGTCTAGATAAAGGGATGTTACTGTAATTTAAGAGCCAGCACATTCATGAGAGATGGTAGGGACCACTTCCTCATGCAAGTGGAATGTGGAACACACTTTCACAAAGAATTCAAGTTGATAGCTAGATTAGCAATATTAAATCTCTACCAATAGGTTTTTACTAGCCAAAGACATTAAGGGATATGAACGAAAGGCAGGTAGGTGAAGTTAGGAGATCATCCTTGGCCTCTTTGAATGGCAGAAAGTCTGCAAGGAGTTGAATAGTCTCCTCTTGTTTCTTTAAAACTTCAACAAGAAACTGGGTAAGGCCAATATTCCGAAATTGAGACATAAATTGATGAAAATGGACTGGATACACCTACTTGAAGGGAACATCAGTTGCCAATATTTCAGAAAATACAGGGAAATAAAGAAGTGAAAATATAAAGGAAATTAAGGGAAAGAAAGAGAATTAAAAAGAAAACAAGTAAAATCAAGGGAAACCTAAATACTCTTTACCAATACACAAAGAACAAAAAGATAACTAAAGAAAGTATAGGGCCAATTGATGTTTTAAAACATTGCTTGTTGTGGAGATGGAAAATATGGTGGGAATACTTTGCATCTGTTTTCATGTAAGAGAAGCAAGCAGTATATTTAATGTGTGGATATTGTGTGGGACAAACATGTCAAGAGAAAAAATACTAAACAATTTAACTTCTGTGAAATAAGTCACCAGGCTTAGATGAAATGTATCCAAGACTGCTGCAGGAAGTAGGCGAAGAAATAACGGAGGCTGTGACAGTCATTTTCCAATTTCCTCTGACTGCGGTGCTCAAGTACGAAGGAGATGTTAATCCTGCCCCATTGTTAATACAGGGAGGAGGGATAACCTGAATAAATGCAGGTCAGTCAGACAAATCATTGTTTTGCACAAATTATTGGGAAACACTCTGACTGATCACATCAAAATGTACTGGATTAATCAAGAACAGTCAGTATATTTTAGAAGAATGTCATGTCTGACTAGGTTGACCGAATTTTTTTTGAGGATATTACATGCAGTGTGTGTTTGTGATGTACAAAGAACAAAAAACAGTACAGCACAGGAACAGGTTCTACAGCCTACCAAGACTG
Source organism: Rhincodon typus (assembly GCF_021869965.1). Classification (NCBI taxonomy): domain Eukaryota; kingdom Metazoa; phylum Chordata; class Chondrichthyes; order Orectolobiformes; family Rhincodontidae; genus Rhincodon; species Rhincodon typus. Next base: position 48,896,864 of record NC_063352.1, on the reverse strand, counting down.
CACTGACACATGATGCCTTTCTAAACTAAGCCTTTAGGCTCCATTGGGTCCGTATCCCTCTAATTCCTGTCTATGCATATATATAAGATGCCTCTTAAATATTGCTATTTTATCTGTCTCCACCACCTCCTCTGGCAGCGCATTCTAGGCACTTACCACCCTCTGTGTAAAAGACTTGCCTCTTACGTCTCCTTTAAGCTTACTCCCTTTTACCTTAAATCTATGTCCCCCAGTAACTGACGTTTCTTCCCTGGGAAAAATACTCTGACAATCCATTCTATCCATGCTTCTCATAATTTCATAAACTTCTATCAGGTTTCCCCTCAGCCTTTGACGTTCCAAGTGAAAACAAGCCAAATTTGTCCAATCTCTCCTCATAGCCAATACCCTCCAAACTACTAACATCCTAGTAAACCGTTTCTGAACCCTATCCAAAGCCTCCACATCCTTCTAGTAGTGTGGTGACCAGAGCTGCCCACAATACTCCAAATGTGGCCTAACTCAGGTTCTATACAGCTGTAACATTACTTGCCAATTTTTATACTCTATGCCCTGACTGATGAAGGCCACACGCTTCCTTGACCATCTTATCCCCTGGTGTTGCCTTGCTGGATTAACCCTTCAAGGTGTCCTCAATAGGGAGGCGATATTCTCTCTAATCAGTAACGCAACTCCCCCACATCTTTTAAATCCCTCTATATCACACCTGAAACATCTAAATCTCAGAAAGTTAAGCAGCCAAACTTGGCCCTCTCTCAACCAAGTCTCTGTAACAGTTAAAACATAATAGTTCCGATCCAAAACAGCAGCAGAGTAGGGCTCCTGTGCCGGAGATTGCCTGCTCTGACTGCTTTGCTTTTTCTTCTTTATCTCATCTCTTTTCTTGTTTTTACTTTCTTATCTTGTCCTGAGCTTGGATGGCATTGGAGGTGGTGAAAGCCCAACGTGCGGATCTTGAGCAGTCTTGATCTGGGCCCAAGGTGGGGTCCTTAGGTGGGCCTACCACGGACCTTGAGCAGGCCCAAGGCATGGAGGAGAGTGAGCCCCTACTTACATCTCCAGAACAAGCACAGGACCTGGAATTGGTGGCTGCTACATTTGACAGAGGTGACGTCAATGAGGTAGGCCCAGCTGTAAAAGATTCCACCTGAGGATCAGTGACTTCATTGTTGGTTGGGTTCCGCGCTGGCAGCGGCAAAGCAGTAGCTGAAGAGCACCACGGCAACATAAATGAGATGGGTCCTGTGGTGAAAGAAATGACTGTGATGTCGGTTGGACGAGTGCAGATGGTGGCAGAGTATCGGCCCAGCAGTAAAGTTGGTGCCTGAGGATTGGCATTTTTGTTGTAGGTTCAGTCTGGTGTAGACAGTAGTGAGGTGGTGGGATGGCAGTGCAAGCGGTGTTGACGGTGACGAGGTTGCTCAGGACTGATGGACTCTCTTCGGGCTATTTTTTTTTCCTATTTTTAAATTATTCAAAATGGCACCCTATCATGGTGACTTTTCACTGTATTTTATTGTATTATTGTATTCTTACTGTAAAATACACATCTGTATTTTAAATACTGTAAAATAAAATCAAACTCAAAATAGTTATATGTATTAATCCAAGCTCTAAGGTCATCTGCTTTACCTGTCATACTCCATAGAAGCCATGATGTGGAGGTGCTGGTGTTGAATTGGGTTGAACAAGGTCAGGCTTTGTTCACCTGCTTGTGATTGCAAATAAGCCTGCTAGACTATAACCTGGTGTCATGTGACCTCTGACATATTCCATTGACCCATACAAATGACGCAGCACAGAAGGTCCATTTGGTCCACGTGACCCAAAGACACACAGATTACCTTTCTAATCCCATCTTCCTGCACACGGTCCATTGCCCTGCAGCTTAAAACGCTTCAGGGCAGATCTAGGTAAGTTTTAAAAGTGTTTAGGGCCTCTGCCTCTACCACTAATTCAGGCAGCAAATTCCAGACACCCACCACCTTCCGTGTAGAAAAAATGTTTTTCCTCATGCCCCCTCTAACTCTGCTGCCACTTAGCTTGAATCTATCACCTCTGGTTTTTGAACTCTCTGCCAAGGGAAAGAGGTTCCTCTTGTCTACTCTATCTCTGTCCTTCACAATTTTGTATTCCTCAATCATGTCACTCCTCAGCCTTCTCTCTTCCAATGCAAACAACTCCAACCTTTCCAATCTCCCCTGATAGCCACAATTGTCCAGCCCTGGCAACATTCTGATAAATCTTCTCTACACTCTCCCCAAAACAATTATGTCTTTCCTGTAATGTGGTGACCAGAATTGCAAACAATACTCCAGTTGTGGTGTCACCAGTGCCTTATACAGTTTCATTATTGTATTCCTACGTTTGTATTGTATACCTCTGCCAATGAAGAAGAACATTCTGTTAGCATTTTTTACAACTTTATCTACCTGTACTACTACATTTAGGGACCTGCGCACTTGCACGCCAAGATGTCTCACTTCATCTACCCATCTCTGCATATTCCCCCACATTAAAACTAATATATTCCAGATACCCCAGTCCTGCCTTGTTCAGTAACCTCTCCCTGTCTGTTCTTACTCTTAGTCATACTGGCCTTAGTATCTGACTCCTCCTTCATCCTCTGAGCCAGAGGGCCGACGGGAAGGTAAGGCGGTTTTTGTTTCTCCCTGTATAAAAACTTACCTCGTGCAGCAAGCAGCCCTCTTGTTTTCAGCAGCGGGTGTGTGTGGAGGGAACGCGATCCAGGAAGAAACAGATAAATTCGGGCATTGGCTAAACCCGAAACACTACATGTGTAGTGTCTCCCACCCATCCTCCTCCTCTAACCAAAAAAGACTGTGTGGAGGTTTGATAAGGTAAGGCTTTTTTTTATACTTCTTCTGGAAATCTAGCGTAGAGGGAATGGAAGCTAGGGCAGTTGCATGCTCCTCTTGCAGGATGTGGGAGGTAAGGGTCACTGCGGGTGTCCCCTCTGACTTCACCTGTGAGAAGTGCACCCAACTCCAGCTCCTCAAAAACCGTGTTAGGGAACTGGAGCTGGAGCTGGATGAACTCCAGATCATTCAGGATGCTGAGGGGGTGTTAGAGAGGAGTTACAGGGAGGTGGTCACACCCAAGGTACAGGAAAAAGGTAGCTGGGTGACTGTCAGGAAGGGGAAAGGGAATAGGCAGACAGTGCAGGGATCCCCTGTGGCCATTCCCCTCAATAATAAGTATACTGTTTTGGATACTGTTCCGGCGGGGGGGCCTACCAGGGGAAGGCCATAGCGGACAGGTCTCTGGCACTGAGCCTGGCCCTGTGGCAAAGAAGGGAAGGGATGAGAAGAGGACAGCAATTGTAGTGGGGGATTCAATAGTAAGAGGCACAGACAGGCGGTTCTGTGTACGCAAACGAGATGAAAGGATGGTATGTTGCCTCCCGGGTGCCAGAGTCCATGATGTCTCGGATCGTGTCTTCAAGATCCTTAAGGGGGATGGTGAGCAACCAGCAGTCATGGTACACATCGGTACCAATGACATAGGTAGAAAAAGGACTGAGAATGTGAAAAATGAGTACAGGTTGGATGCTGAAGTCCAGGACGAACAGGATAGTTCTCTCTGGATTACTACCAGTGCCATGTGATAACGAGGTAAGAAATAGCGAGAGAGCGCAGCTAAACACGTGGCTACAGGGCTGGTGTAGGAGGGAGGGCTTCCATTATGTGGATAATTGGAGGACATTCTGGGGAAGGTGGGACCTGTACAGTAAGGACGGGTTGCACCTGAACTGGAAGGGCACAAATATCCTGGGAAGGAGGTTTGCTAGAGCTGTACGGGATGGTTTAAACTAGATTGGCAGGGGGTGGGGAACTGGATTTATAATTCAGAGGATGAGGTATTTGGTCTTCCAACAGACACAACAGGGAGTGAGGTGGTTTATAAAGAAATGCGGTTGATGGAGCGTAATTGCGGACAACGAGGTGGTTTGAGGTGTGTATACTTCAATGCCAGAAGTATCAGAAATAAAGCGGATGAACTTAGAGCATCGGTCGGTACTTGGAACTACGATGTTGTGGCCATTACAGAAACTTAGGTAACTCAGGGAGAGGAATGTTTGTTGGAAGTTCTGGGATTTAGATGCTTTAAAAGAAATAGGGAGGGTGGAAAAAGAGGTGGGGGAGTGGCATTGCGAGTCAGGGCGAGTATAGCAGCTACTGAAAGGCAGTTTGAGAATGATACGTCTACAGAGTCAGTTTGGGTTGACGTCAGGAACAAAATAGGAGCAGTCACTTTGTTGGGGGTTTTTTACAGACCCCCTAATAGTTGCAGAGAAGTAGAGGAGTGGATTGGGAGGCAGATACTGGAAAGGTGCAGAAGTCACAGGGTTGTAGTCATGGGTGACTTCAACTTTCCAAAATTGATTGGAAACATTTTAGTTGTAATAGTTTAGATGGAGCAGATTTTGTCCAGTGCGCTCAGGAAGGATTCCTGTCACAGTATGTAGATAGACCAACATGAGGAGAGGCCATTTTGGATTTGGTGCTTGGCAACGAAACGGGCCAAGTGTTAGACCTGTTGGTAGGAGAGCATTTTGGCAGTCTTTCATGATAGTCATGGATAAGGATAGGTACGTACAGCAGGGTAAGGTTTATAATTGGGGGAAGGGTAACTACAATTCTGTTAGGCAAGAACTGGGTAGCATAAATTGGGAACAGATGCTGTCAGGGAAGAGCACCACAGAAATGTGGAGATTGTTTAAGGAATGCATACTGCATGTGCACGATATGTTCTAGCAGGCAGAGAAGATGCAGTCGAGTGAGGGAGCCATGGTTCTCGAGAGAGGTCGAACGACTGGTTAAGAGGAAGAAGGAGGCTTATGTAAGGTTTAGGAAAAGAGGAACAGAAAAGGCTCTAGAGGGATACAAGTTAACCAGGAAGGAGCTGAAGAAAGGGCTGAGGAGAGCTATAAGGGGGCATGAGAAAACCTTGGCGGATAGGATCAAGGAAAACTCCAAGGCTTTTTACACGTATGTGCAGAACAAGAGAATGACCAGAGAAAGGGTAGGGCCGATCAAGGATTGTAAAGGGAATTTGTGCACGGAGCCTAAAGAGATAGGAGAGGTCCTTAATGAATACTTTTCTTCAGTATTCACAACTGAGAGGGACCTAGTTGTAGAGGAGGACGTTGTGAAACAGGCAGGTAGGCTAGAGGAGGTTGATGTTAGTAAAGAAGATGTGCTAGGAATTCTGAGGAAGTTGAAGATAGATAAGTCCCCCGGGCTTGATGGGATTTATCCAAGGATTCTATGGGAAGCGAGGGACGAGACTGCAGGGCCTTTGGCGATGATCTTTTCATCCTCACTGTCCACGGGTATAGTGCCGGAAGATTGGAAAGAGGCAAACATCATTCCCGTGTTCAAAAAAGCAAAAAGGAAATTACAGGCCAGTTAGTCTTACATCAGTGGTGGGCAAAGTATTGGAAAGGGCTCTGAGAGACAGGATTTATGATCACTTGGAAAGGCACAGTTTGATTCATGATAGTCAGCATGGATTTGTGAGGGGTAGATCATGCCTCACAAACCTTATTGAATTCTTTGAAGAGGTGACCAAACACGTGGATGAAGGTGGAGCAGTGGATGTGGTATACATAGATTTAAGTAAGGCGTTTGATAAGGTTCCCCATGGTAGGCTCACGCAGAAGGTAAGGAGGCATGGGATAGGGGGAAATGTGACAGATTGGAATCAGAATTGGCTGACCCTTAGAAGACAAAAGGTGGTAGTGGACGGAAAATATTCAACATGGTGCTCAGTTACGAGTGGTGTACCACAAGGATCTGTTCTGGGTCCTCTTCTATTTGTGATTTTTGCAAATGATTTGGATGAACGAGTGGAAGGGATTAGCAAGTTGGGTCACGTTGTGGACAGTGCAGAGGGCTGTTCCAGGTTACAAAGGGACATTGATAGAATGCAGAGCTGGGCTGAGAAGTGGCAGATTGAGTTTAACCCTGAAAAGTGTGAGGTGATTCATTTTGGAAGGACAAACTTGAAAGCAGAATACAGGGTTAACGGAAAGATTCTTGGAAGTGTGGAGGAGCAGAGGGATCTTGGGGTTCATGTTCACAGTTCCCTGAGAGCTGCCACCCAGGTTATTAAGGTGGTGTATGGTGTGTTAAATTTCATTAATAGAGGGATTGACTTCAAGAGCCGTGAAGTTATGCTCCTGCTCTCCAAAAGCCTGGTTCGGCCACATCTGGAGTATTGTGTCCAGTTCTGGTCACCTCATTACAGGAAAGATGTGGAAGCATTAGAAAAGGTGCAGAGGAGATTTACCAGGATGTTACCTGGAATGGAGGGAAGGTCTTACGAGGAAAGGTTGAGAGAGCTAGGGCTTTTCTCCTTAGAACGACGAATGATGAGAGGTGACTTGATACAGGTGTACAAAATGATCAGAGGTATAGATAGAGTAGACAGCCAGAGACTTTTTCCTAGGGTGGAGGTAGCTTTTATGAGGGGACATAGTTTTAAAGTGAAAGGAGGTAGATATCAGGGAGACATCAGAGGTAGGTTCTTCACTCAGAGAGTGGTAGGGGCGTGGAATGCATTGTCGGAGAGGGTAGTGGAATCGGCCTCATTGGGGCATTTAAGCGGCTATTAGATAGGCATATGGATGATAGTATAAGGTAGCGGTGGAGGTTAGATAGACCTTAGGTTTAGGGGTAAATGTTCGGCACAACATCGTGGGCCGAAGGGCCTGTACTGTTCTATGTTCTTATCATTTTATTTATTGGCCTACTGCACTGGTTACCAACACCCACATTTAGTCTACATGGATCTTAGACAGTTTTGACAAGGTTCCATCTAGCAGATTAGTCAGAAAATTGAACAATTACAGGGTCCATGGAGCCAATTGGATCTAACATTGGCTGAGAAGCATAAAGCAAAGGTTGATGGGTGCACTGTGTGATTGGAAGACTGTGTCTACTGGGTTTTTGCTGCTCTCAGGACTGGATCCGTTGCTGCTCGTGACAAAAATCAATGAACTAGACTTAAAGGAAATGGGAATAATTAAAAGGTTTGTAGATGATGACAAAAGAGGATGACAGCTGTTGTCTGCAGGAAGATGGCAGTGGACTGGCCAAGTGGGCAGAAAACTGGTAGATGGAATTCAATTTAAAAATGTCTGAGCTAACGCATTTGGGAAGGGCAAAGAAGACTAACGGCTACATATTGGTGGGAGTCTGAAAAGTATTGATGAACAAAAGGAATTTGGATGCAAGTCCACACACTCCTGAAGGTAATAAGACAAGCAGATAAGGGGATTAAGTCGGCATAAAAGATAATTTTCCTTGTTGACCAAGGCATACAGTATGAAGGCCAGGAGGTTATTAAAGAACTGAATAAAACATCAGTTAGACTACATCTGGAGTACTGCATCCAGTTTTGGTCATGTCATTACAGGAAAGATGTGATATCTCCCAAAGGTGGTAATTTACATGATGCCAGGAATGGAGAATTTTTCTCAGAGGCAAGATTGGGCAGACAGGAATGGTTTTCTTTGGAAGAGAGTAAACTGAGGGGAGAGTTAATTCAGATGTACATAATAGAGGTCCCTGGACAGAGTGGATTATTGTTCTCACTGAGAGATAATACCCTGGGACAAAAGTTTGAAGTAATAGGCTTAAAGTGGAGTAGAGGAGAAACGTTTCCACTGAGAAGGCAGGGACATTTAGAAATCACAGCCTGATGGTGTGGTAAAGGCAGAAACCATCAATGCACTTTAAAACAAGAAGGATACGGACTGGAGGTGCTGTTACATACAGGGCTCTGGATCAAGAACTGGAAGATGGCTTCAGTTGGATCACTATTAATAAACAAAATGGGCCATACGGTCCCCTTCCGTGCTACAAATCTTTTCATGTTTCTTTGAAGTTTAGGCACATTGGAAAAAGCTGCAGAACCACCAAACAGTTGTCACAGTGCAAAAGTATTAAGAATTATGGAGCTCAGTTGAGTAGATGAGGTTAAGACACAGATCAGCCATGGTTTAAATAAACTGACTCAAGGGACAGGATGTCCTTCTCCTGTTCTTATGTCCCAAGATCCCTTGTGGGCATTTACCCTTTGAGAGCATATGTCAGCTACGTAGAATCTGAAATGGAGTGTATGGACCCCTTACTGCAACATATGGCTGGGATAACAAAATATGTTAACATGGTACACTTCTTCAGAACTTGAAAAGTGTTTCAATTATGATACTATGTCAATTTCCCAAAGCTTTGTTCCACTGGATTCATGTTCATTGGCTGCTTGGAAAACATTGATAAATTATGTATCCTCCCCTGTAATAACAATTTTTAGCCTGCTACTTTAATTAAAATCTACCATAATTTTATGAAAAATAGGTTTCACCAGGCTGCACCTTTATTTGTTGTTCATTAGAATATACAAATAAATTACAATCTTTGATTAATTTTCTAGACTAAGTTAAACATTCATTATGATCACTTTCACTGAGGTTTACATTCATGACAATGATTTATTTAAAATAGCTATAATTTACAAGTTCTCACTCCCAAACACCATCACATACCAATTAGTTGGATTAGATTGACAGTGTAAAACCCACAGGGTATGTCAAAATACCCTCTCAACCTTTTTTTTTTGTGTGCATTTTGGATTCCTGCATGCTGTTCATGTTTCACATCAAATTCTTGTGTACAATTTATGGGTTCATATCGAATTCTTCTACATGCAATTCTCGTGTTTGTAACAATTTCATACTTTAATAAAGGTGTGTACATTTGTGAGCTCACTGATTACAAAATCCCTTGTCATGACACAATGAAAGATGGTGCTTGAAACGTTAGCAGTGATGCATTCATATTACAGTTGAATGTCATGTTGATCAAGGTGAAACATCTTTACTGAAGAAAGCACTCAACGGTTTTGGATTCAGTGTAGGCATTAACTGCTTCCAGGTAAAGTAAATCATGGATTACATGCACAATGAGCTTAATTTTACACTGATGCGTCAAAGAGCCTCACCTTCCGACCTCAGAAGAACACTTGCATTGATGGTGGTGGGGTGGGGTGGGGTGTGGTGGGGTGGGAGAAACACTCCTTCCTTGATTCCAGTCTCCCTTCTTTACCATACCTTGGCTCAGAGCCGAGGAAGTTTCAATATCAAGCATTTGTCACTAATTTGTTACTAAATTGATTCTCTGATATCCGCTCTTTGCGTAAACAACTGCATTTACAAAAATGTACATCGCTTAACCAGTAAAAATCATTGATAGATCAGCGTGTACTTTCATGATCTGATCCAATTGGATCCCTGCCTGGAAAAGTTGTGTAGCCTCTCAAGACCTATAGTGTCCTAATGGCCAGACTATTTCCCCTGGCACCACTGGTTTCCTTTCCAAGTTTAACACTTTCAGTCCAGAAAGCAATACAGAGCAATTACAACACAATAATATTTGAGGTAGCTCAAAACAAAGTAACAACCATAATTACATTGCATTAAGGTCAATACACACTTCAGGGAGATTTATCACTGAGCAGCAGTAAAGTGAAATGGATGACTTGTTTGTACAGAGGTTTTTTTGAGGGTCGTATAAGATGGAAGGGTCAACAGCAAGTTCAGGCAACTGTACATTTACATAGCAAAATCTTCATGTAATGTCAATTCAGCAATCAGCTGTAAATTAAATATTAACTGGAAACCAGCTGTTTTAAACAGCAGTATCTGAGAGATGTTTTCAATCCGAAATGGCACGGGTCAGGGCTGAGCAATCGCTGCTCATACCAGACTCAATTTATCTTTGAAGCAGATGGTGGCACAATGGAAATCGGTTCAAATCCCACCACAGCAGTTATCTAGGAGAGGGCAACAAAAGCAGGCATTGCCAGTGACGCCCATATCCCAAGAATAAATGAAACAGATGTAAAACCTTAGCTCAGAAATGGACTGATTTTCACAAAACCCTGGGAACAGCAAACGATATTATGACGCAGGGATAGGTGATGGCCTGGTGGTATTATTGCTAGCTTATTAATCCATAGGCCCAGGTAATATTCTGGTGACCCAGGTTCAAATCTCACCATGGCAGATAGGGGAAAATGAATTTTAAAAAATTCTGGAATTAAGAGTCTAATGATGACTATTGTAACCATTGCTGATTGTCAGGATAAAAACCCATCTGCTTCACTAATGTCCTGAATGGAAGGAAATCAGTTATCTTTACCTGGTCTGATCTACATGTGACTCCAGATCCAGTATGATGTGATTGACTCTTAACTGCTTTCTGGGTAATTAGGGATGAGCAGTAAATGCTGGCCTAGCCAGCAAACCCACATCTGCAAATGAATGAAACTGATTTTAATTACAGGCTACCTATTGATTGGTTCAATTGGTTGCACAACTCCAACAATTTCAATCATTTTCCATTATGCTACAGTTGACTTTGGTGAGTGGAAATACTCCAATTTTCAGGCTTAACTGCTGCCTTGCTGTGAAGGGAAGCTGCTGTCCCCTGACCTCTGGAATTAATTTCTTTTCCAATAAAAACCTACAGACCAAATCTGTAAAAAGGGCTGGAGTGAAGCACTCATCATGAACCAAAACTGAGCATTGTTGAAAATGTCAATATGTGCAGCATAATAGATCTGTTGAGGACAGCTCGCGTCATTTTGCTGGTGTTTGAGAATAGATTGATGGGAATAGAATTAGCTGGAACAGGGACATGGAACTTTGTCTGCTGTCACTGGAATATGCAATAGCTACAGGGCACTTCTGTTTTAAAGAAGGTTTCCGTCCCAATTTCATGGCAAGGAGACCTAGGTCTCAAAATGACACAAACAAATCCAGGAATCCACAAAGACAGGAACAGAGTCGATCAGGGAGGAAACCCGGCCTCTTTTTCAACAATAAGTGCCATGTTCTGTGTTTTGAAGGTCCTGTAGCCACCTTAAAAGCTGCTGAGAGAAGGTAACTGTGAGAGATAAATGTTGGTGGCAGAAAGGTGAGGGGATTAGGGTGCCAGGTGGGTTGGGGAGGTAGCACAGCTTTTAGGTAAGGGAGACAGGGTGCCAGATGAACGATGAGGTAGGGGGTATGATAGTACATGGGTAGGTTGGGTAAGATGTCATGTGAGTGAAGGGTACAGGGTGCAAGGTGCAAGATCTCAAGGAAATTTCAGCTTGCTTAGCAGGGGGAGCTGGGCGGTTAGGTCCATGGGACCAGTGCAGGTGGATATTCCGGTGGGGGGCGGGGGGGGGGGGGGGGGGGGCTTGGGGGCGTTGGGGTTGGGGGGGTGGGTCAGGAAGGGGGGAGGTGGCCAGCTCCAGTGTTGCTGGGTGTTAGCTGGTGCCAGGGGTGCATGGTGGTAGCAGTAGGGTTAGTGGGGGGGTGGGGGGTGGAGGTTTTATTATCTCAAGGAAATTTCAGCTTGCTTAGCAATCCCTGCTGAGTCAGCTATGTCAGGACTTCCTCATGGTCTCAATGTGTAATGCCACTTTATTCTGCTGCAACGACTACTTTCCCTTCTGGATAGCCCTAATACTTAACAAGTCATCTGAATGGTAACCAAACAATTACACTGTTGTGTGAGGCAACAAATCACACAGACAGGAATAAGGAACACAGTAGGAAATGTTTTACTGTACCACCAATTTCAAATTCATAATTGCACAGAAAATCTGCTTTTGTAACATAATTAGCAGTCTGTAATTATTTCCTTGCTTTCAGAGTTCAATTAGTGGTCAATCAGAGTCAAGTGTGGTTTCCTTCAGCTTTCCTCCTCTCAAACAGATCATGTTAAGGGAGGAGAGGATTTGAGATTATTCAAATTACAGTAAATTCTCTTCAACTTTTTTTTAGTGTGATAGCAATAACTGAAACATTTCTTCCCCTTTTATGGGAAGAGGGAACATTTGCCCTATTCTAAGGAACGGTCACTGGTCCCAAAACGTTAACTCTGATTTCTCTCCACAGATGCTGCTGAGCTTTTCTAGCAATTTCTGTTCTTGTTTCTGATTTCTAGCATCTGCAGTTCTTTTGGTTTTTACATTTGCCCTGTTACATTTAGTTTGATTTGTGTTTGCAAATGATGGCTAGCTGAAGTGGTAGTGTCTACTGTTACGTAGCACTGCTGTCCCCGTACCACACTGATGAGTGGCAAAGGCAGGGTTGGACTCACCATGTGAAATAAATAGTCCAAATAAAATATAGAGCAACAACTATTCTAGTACAAACTATCCTTATCCTTTCAAAACAAAAAATAACCACACAATTTAAAAGGCTATAAATGGAAAGATATAAAACAAACTCAAAATTGTAAAACTTGTAATCAGCTGCAAGTAAACATCAGAAACTGCAGCAAAAAAAAAATGGTGTTTTGGACTGGTCGCACTGACCTCACAATTTTTTAAAGAGCAGGGCACTGAAGTTAGACTCCTTTCCCACGTCACTCCAGCAGCCTGTTGCATTGCCAGAAAGCAAGAAATGTTTTTGGAACATGGAAATCATTTTAAAACTGTGTTGTGCTGATGAACTGATGTGACACAGGTGGCATACAACTCATTACTAATACACTGAGAATATCTCATTTACTCTAAAACCAGAAATCTTCTCAAACCTTTGGACATCTTGGCTATAATCTAGTTTCAAGATCTGATTATCTCATATTGCTTACAGAGGTCCCTGTTAAAATCAGGCAGCTCAGAGGCTGCTATGAGGAAATTGGAGTACTGGCAAGTGCATCGGCAGTAAATGTGGAGCTGGAAAAGCACAGCTGGTCAGACAGCTTCCGAGGAGCAGGAAAGTCAACATTTTGGGCCGAAACCCTTCATCAGGACCGGCTGTCTTTTCCATCTCCACATTTATTGATTTCTAGTTTCCAGCATCTGCAGTCCTTACTGTCTCCAAGTGCATCGGCAGATTTAGGGAGGGGATTGTGATGGGTAGTGGGTCAACCTCAGGCCTGAGACGTCAAGTTTCCCTGTGCAGCTTGGAGCATCAATCCTGCTTCAGTTGGTTCACTGGGAAACATGGAAAACATTAAAGGTGTAGAGTCACCAGGGTCACTTTTAAACCTGGATCTGGATTCTGAAAAGTTTGGTTTTGTGGAGAAGCCACCACCACTCTTTGCTCAGCCCTTGGGTAAAAATAAGTCCTAGACTCTAATGACATAACTGGGGCTTAGCCCATACATTTAAAGGACGCTGCCTGCTTCAGCTATCAATCAGAATAAAAAAACCAATACCACGATTTAAATCTTACATAATACTACAGGAAAGGATTTCTGTTTTTCATAATTAACAGCAATGCATGCATGTACACCAAAAGCTGTTTTACAATGTTACTATACACAGCAGAAATCCTCCTTTTCCTGGCCTTATTGTTTAAATGTTTTTCCCTTTCAACCATTTTGCAAAGGCTCTTACAAATACATTGTTCAAACAGATATTCTTCATTTGTAAGCCAAAACATTCCACTTCAGCAGACAATTTGACTGCAAGAGCCATTAAATCTGGTCCTCACTCAAAACGATACTTGTTCATATTCCAGAGGGTCACTGATAGTAACCAGGGAACCACAGCCCAAGGTGATTTTGCTCACCTCGGCTGAGAGGCACTGACACCAAGCATAATCCAATTGGTATCAACTAAATCAGTGCAGGCCAGGAATTGAATTTGGAACTCTCCGGAGTACATGGCTACAAAATGATTTTCACGGTGATGGCTCAGACAAAGACACTGGGAACAGATTCTATTGTATATGAAAATACATATTTTTCTCATCCATTAATATAGAATACAATTTGATCTATATTTGAGATATTATTGTTCAAATTACGCTCTGTTAGAGTACACCTTTGCAGTGCTGTAATATTTTTAGATCTAGCAGGTTTGCACAAAAGTCAATAGCAGGCAAGAGTTTACAAAATAAAATGATCGGAAATGCTAACTGTGCAATATTTTTGATCAGTACTGTGTTCTAATGTAAAAATAACAGAATTCAGTAGGTGATGTGGTCTTTTATGCTGTGCCCTACAAGGATTCATAACAATATGCACTGTCCTGCTGCAAGCCTGCAGAGTAGATTAATAGAAATGACAAATCCAATTTTTATGAATGATTCCAATCTTGCTAGCTGTCAAAGAGAAACATATTGTTAAAAATCAGTCTTACAGTGTTACCATTATGTTTTCAAGTGTGAAGGCAATACTACATTCAGAAGGAATTAGTGAGATCATTAGCATAGCAGCAAGAAATGTTTGCGCAAATTTATCACTGATATAGCAAGATTGGACAATCTAGTTTGAGAGAATTAGTTTAATGAATGGAATGACGTGATTGGATATTTTTGGTTTTAACCATCTGTCCAGATCTTAGCATATTGGTATTGAGACAGTACCATTTATGTGTACATTTCCAATGAAGTCATGCCAAACAATTCAATGCTAATCCATTGGCAATATGAATAAGACCATCATTACTTTGAATTGTATGAAATATCCTAGCACTCCTGTTAGCATTAAAAAAATTGTTGAGTATCACCCTTCAATGTTGGCAACAGAACTTTAATTAACTATATTTAAACAGACCTTTATTAGTAGAGCATCATAACTAAATAAAAGCTATTAAACATTAGAACTCTTTCACAAATCAGTGTAGCTCCAAATTGAATAAAATGAGGAATCCAACTGAATCCAATTAGATCTTGCCAAGATGTCCCATCCATTTAATTCTTCTTCATAACTTTTTCTTTTTGACGATATACTTCATCTGTGAATGGGCTGATATTTACAAGAAAGAGACAAGACTGTTAGATTAATGTGCAGCTGAAACTGAAAATGCTGTTTGTGTAGCTCTACTCATGTATTCTGGCCAAAAGTTTGTATCATGCTGTTGATCCTCACTTAACACGAATAGCACCGAGAGCAAAAATGGCATTCCCAAGAACAGTCAAAAGGTAAAGCTATAATGTATAAATAATGGACTGTGTTGGTTTTATATAAGATGATGCTTAAAGCTTTTCTCAAAATATGTTCTGGAATTTTGTATTGGTCACTTAAATTCCCATTACGCCATGTTATAGCAGCCAACAAAATAATTCAAAAATAGAAAGCAAATTGATGTATAGTTTAGTATTTTACATTGCTGAGCAACATTTTATCCCTTGCTAATTCTTTCCTTATTTCTCTTGAAAGCATTGACTAATTGCTGAATTACAGCTTCCTGACTGAGAGTTGCCATTTTGTAACATGACCAGACAGTTATTACTTACATGCACACCATGGCGGAGCGGCATGGTTGGCTCAGTGATTAGCACTGCAGCCTCACAGTGCCACGGACCCAGGCTCAATCCCAGCCTCAGGCGACTGTCTGTGTGGAGTTTGCACATTCTCTCCATGTCTACATGGGTTTGCCCCCGGTGCTCTGTTTTCCTCCCACAGTCCAAAGATATGCAGATTAGGTGGACTGGCTGTGCTAAATTGTCCAGTGTCCAGGGATGAGCGGGCTAGGTGGATTAGCCATGGAAAGTGCAGGATTACAGGGACAGGGTAGGAAGGTGGGTCAGGGTGGAATGTTCTTTGGAAGGTCAGTGTGGACATGATGGGCCAAATGGCCTGCTTCTACACTGAAGGGATTCCTTCATTAAATTATGAATGTTGGCAGACTATTCGCCATTGAAAGTTCAACCCAAACCTGTCCTTGATTGACATCCATAGAAAAACACTTCCACTAGGGGTTGCTGGTAGGAGGCACTCTGGCCAAATCTAACTCCCTCCTTAACACAGGGTGATGATGCTTCTTTTCATTTCAACCAATGTCAGCTCAGTGAAACCCTTCTGCTATGTACAGCTGAGTCACTGACTGGTGAAGTGTGCGATCCACTGGGGCAGTTGGATGGATTTTGTTTTTAATTCTAAATGAGAATAGTACCTAGGTCAAAAATTAAAAACAGTCAGAGTGACTTACACACAATGACAATTCAAAAAGCAACATCACACCAAAAAAATGTTCCCAATTCACAAATTCAGTTTTTAATAAAGAACTTGCCTTTGAAACCAAAGTGAAGGCACTTTCACAATAAAAGAGTCTAGGATTGACAGAGAAACTGTAGGTTTAAAGATCAGTTTCCTAGACACCGTTGTAGACAAACAAGGAGAAAAATCTTGGGTAGCATTGAAAGAACAATGTGAATTTTTTTAATTTACCATTTAAATACTCTTGGTCATTAACTATAAGAACACTGGAGATGTGAACAAATATTGTTTTACTGGACAAGGGAATTGGTGGCAGGAGCACACGTTCAGGAATATGTTCAGCCAGAGTTGAAAACCTGACTCAAGTGCACAATACTCCTGTCAACAGTAGCAGAATGGACTAGATTCATAGAGAGGGTATGCCTCAATCGAAACTCTCCTGTCGGGTTAGGGGATTGTGGACTCCAACCCTCTGATGGCTCAGTGGGCAGTTAAAGCAAAAGAGAGGGAGGAGCAAACAAACGCCAAAAGACTCCTTTTCACCATTGCTGCTCCAAGACCCTTTATCAGAATGTTAAAATGCCTGTAGATATTCATGTTTTTAAAGTGGAGATGTCCCCGATTCGACTTGGCTGCAAGACTGGTGTGAAAAGCACAGATTTGGTCTACACTTAATCAGTTGTTGGAGGTCAGTCATCTCAGCTTGAAATGTCTCTGCATGAGTTCCTCAGGGTAGTGTCTTAGGCCCAACCATCTTCAGCTGCTTCATCACTGGCCTTCCCTCCATTATTAGGTCAGAGGTGGGGATATTGAGTAATGATTGCAGAATATTCAGCACTGTTTCCTAATACTAAATAATGGTAGATACTAAATGTTTGACACTGGAGTAGTTTGTGGTCACATATAGCTCAACCTAGACCATTCAGTTTTACACTGATAAATGGCAAATAACAGTCAAGTTTCAAAAGTATCAGAAATCACCATCTCTGACAACAGAGAATCTAACCACTTCTCCCTGACAGTCAATGAATTTACTATGGCTGAATCAAAGCATCACCATCTCCTGTTCTGAAGAAGGGTCACTAGACTTGATATATTAATTACAATGCTATTAGGCAAGAACTACGAAGAACCAACTGGGATCAGATGTTCTCAGGGAAATGCACGATAGAAGTGTGGAGGTTGTTTAGGGAGCAGTTGCTACAGGTACTGGATAGGTTTGTCCCACAGATGCAAAGAAAGGATGGTAAGGTGAAGGAACCTTGGATGACATGACATGTTGAACACCTAGTCAAGAGAAGAAGGAAGTTTACTTAAGGTTGAGGAAGCAAGGATCGGACAGGGCTCTAGAGGTCTACAAGGTAGCCCGGAAGGAACTGAAGAATGGACTCAGGAGAGCTAGAAGGGGGTATGAGAAAACCTTGGCGGGTAGGATCAAGGAAAACCCCAAGGCTTTCTATACTTATGTGAGGAAAAAGAGGGTGGCCAGTGGGGGTAGGGCCAATCAGGGATAGTGTAGGGAACTTGTGTGCAGAGTCAGAGGAGGTGGGGGAGGTCCTTAATGAATACTTTGCTTCAGTATTCACCAGTGACAGGGACCTTGACGTTTGTGAGGACAGCATGAAATAGGCAAATATGCTCCAACAGGTTGTTGTTAGGAAGGAGGATGTGCTAGAAATTTTGAAAAACATGAGGATAGACAAGTCCCCTGGGCCAGACGGGATATACCCAAGGTTACTATGGGAAGCGAGGGAAGAGAATGCTGCCCCTTTGGCAATGATCTTTGCGTCCTCACTGTCCACTGGAGTAGTGCAAGAAGATTAGAGAGTGGCAAATGTCATTCCCTTGTTCAAGAAAGGGAATAGGGATAATCCTGGAAATTACAGACCAGTCAGTCTTACTTCTGTGGTGGGCAAATTATTGTAGAGGATTCTGAGAGATAGAATTTATGATTATTTGGAAAAGCACAGTTTGATTAGAGATCATCAGCATGGCTTTGTGAGAGGCAGGTCATGCCTCACAAGCCTTATTGAATTCTTTGAGGATGTGACAAAACACATTGATGAAGGTAGCGCAGTGGATGTGGTGCATATAGATTTTAGCAAAGCATTCGATAAGATTTCACATGGTAGGCTCATTCAGAAAGTAAGGAGGCATGGGATTCAGGGAAATTTGGCTGTCTGGATATAAAACTAGCTGTCCAATAGAAGACAGGGGGTGGTAGTAGACGGAAAGTATTCATCCTGGAGCTCGGTGACCAGTGGTGTGCCGCAGGGATCTGTGCTCTTTGTGGTCTTTATAAATGACTTGGATGAAGAAGTGGAAGGGTGGGTTAGTAAGCTTGCCGATGAAACGAAGGTTGGTGGAGTTGTTGACAGCGTGGAGGGCTGTTGTAGGTTGCAACGGGACATTGACAGGATGCAGAGCTGGGTGAAGAAGTGGCAGATGGAATTCAACCCAGAAAAGTGTGAAGTGATTCATTTTGGAAGGTCAAATTTGAATGCAGAATACAGGGTTAATGGCAGGATTCTCGGCAGTGTGGAGGAACAGAGGGATCTTGGGGTCCACATATATAGATCCCTCAAAGTTGTCAGCCAAGTTGATAGGGTTGTAAAGAAGGCGTAGGGTGTGTTGGCTTTCATTGGCAGGGGGATTGAGTTTAAGAGACGTGAGGTTATGCTACAGCTCTATAAAACTCTGGTTAGACCACACTTGGAATATTGTGTTCAGTTCTGGTCACCTCATTACAGGAAGGATGTGGAAGCTTTTGAGAGAGTGCAGAGGAGATTTACCAGGTTGCTGCTGGGACTGGAGGGCAGGTCTTATGAGGAAAGGTTGAGGGAGCTACAGCTTTTTTCATTGGAGCAAAGGAAGATGAGAGATGACTTGATAGAGGTTTACAAGATGATGAGGAATAGATAGAATGGATAGTCAGAGAGTTTTCCCAGGGCGGAGGGGGCATAATTTTAAGGTGACTGGAGGAAGGTATGGGGAGATGTCAGAGGTAGGTTCTTCACACAGAGTGGTGGGCATGTGGAATGCGCTGTCGGCATGGGTAGTGGAGTCAGATACTTTAGAGGCTTTTAAACGACTCTTCGATAGACATATGAAGGATAGTAAAATGTAGGGTATGCAGGGTAGATTGATCTTAGTAGGGTAATAGGTCAGCACAACATGGTGGGCCACAACATACTGTTCTATGTTCTAGGTTAACTCTGCTTTCCGTCCAGGCGCTGCCAGACTTGCCGAGTTTCTTAGCATTTTCTGTTTTTACTATAATGACTAACTCACCTCCTGTCTCCTTAAAGCCTGTCATCATCTGTAAAGCACAACCACATGTGATGGAATACTGTTCAGTTGCCTGGATGAGTGCAGCTCCAAAATACCATCCAGGACAAGACAGTTACATAATCAACTTTCTATTCATCACCTTAAACATCCACTCTGTCCACCACAGACTCAATAGCAGCGGTGAGCACCATCTGCAAGACGCACTGCAGAAATTCATCCAAGGCTCCTGAGACAGCACCTTCTAAACTCATGATTTCTGCCAACTAGAAGGATAACAGCAGCAAATAAATAGGACCACCCCACTGAAAGTTCACCTCCAAGCCACACATCATCCTAACTTGGAAATATATCAGCATTCATTCAATGATGTTGGGTCAAAATCCTGGAAGTTCCTTCCAAACAGTTTTGGGTTTATTTACATCACATACTCTAAATATCTTTTTAAAAAAGGAATCACCTTCGGAAGTAAACTGGCACAAAAAGGAACAACAGCACCATTAATATGAAGTAAAGGTGTAAAATCCTTTATTTACATCTGTAAATAAATGATGTAAATAAATGAAGATGAATGTAATGCTATAGATTGACCTGGACACTGGGACTGTCTAAAATATACCTTAGCGTGAGTTAATTAACATACTTGGCAACACTTTATTCAAATGTACATTGAAATAAAAACATATGCAGTGGGCATACCAGGAAAATACAACTATGGATATTAATCCAAAGTAGATAATACAAGACCTACCTTTCAATCAGAATTGCAACCTTGTACACAGCTGCTACCCAAGCAGTAAGGACCAGTCCGGTAGGACTAGCGTTCCTGTTGATTTATACCAGTGGAAGGGAAAAAAGAAAACAACAAAGACATTATTTCCACATTACTCTGAAATTAGGTACCTGATGAAAACAGTTCTTTTTTTAAAAAAAGCAATACAAAGGCAAAATACTGCAGACGTTGGAAATTTAAAAAAAATTCATTTGTGGAATACAGGTATCACTGGCTGGCCAGCATTTATTGCTCGTCCCTCATTTCCCATGAGAAATCTGAAATAAACAGAAAACTACTCTACAAGAAAGACAGCCCTTCTGGAAACAGAAACATTGTTAGGTTTCAGGTCTGTGACCTGACGTTTTGAAGAAAGGTCACAGACCTAATGCATTAACTTTGCTTCTCCATTTCTTCCAGACTAGCTGAATCTTTCCAGCATTTGATGTTTTTATACCTAACGCAGCAGCTTTCCATCCATGCTTAAACAGATACACTAGGGTGCAGTTTAAGTTTTTGCACTTCACTTTATTAAGTCGATCAAACATTATACATTAGATGCTCTGTTCTGCTTACTTCACCTCCATCTTCCAAGTTAATCTCAAATCTCCCTTGTTACAAGGCCTCACTCATTTCTTTCCCCAAACCACATCATTCGATCACCCATGCCCAACAATTGCAGGCAGGTAGGCAGACATTCCAAGTGGTCTAAACTAAGTGAGTAATTGTACATCACCAACCGCAAAATGAATAAATACTGCCTAACAACTATCAAATGAGTTAATAATTCAAAACAGCTCTCAACACAGGCCAATTAAAGCAGTAGTTCATTTCATGAGGATCAAAACATTGCTTCTCTCTAGAAATTCACTTATTTGCCCTAAAATTAGAAAGAATATATTTAAAATGACTGTAGCTCAAAACCAAACTAAATAACTCTTAGAACAATAAATTAGAAAAAAACAGGCTTGATTTCAAAAGGAGTGCATAAATGAGGTCCTTGGCTGGTAACGTGCTCGGAAAAACTGAGATATTGATGCTATGTTGCTAGTTTCCAGAACAAAGCAGTTATAAACTATTTGGTTTATGAGGAATATTAAGTCTCTATTTGTCAAAGACAATTACCAAAACGTAAAGCAGAGAGGAGTAAGGGTGGCAGGGACTCGCCATCAATGTGAAGACCTCAAATAAATGACTCATACAGGGCACTGTTGTAAATAGTTTAGAATGTCAAACCTATTTATTGGATAAACATATATCTAAAATAATTATCAGAAGTTAGCAGAAATACTGGCAGAGTGGTTCAGAAATAGAAATCTTGGCACTGGAGATCCATAAACCCTTGTCTACACAAAAAGCATGTAGTTTCATTGGAACGTATCTAAGTGAATCATTTTTATTTGCTTGGAGAAGGCAGTGGTGTAGCGGTATTGTCACTGCAGTAGAAATCCAGAAGCCCAAATTAATGCTCAGGGGCCATGGATTCAACTCCCACCAAGGCAGCTGTTAAATCTGGAATTATAAATTAGTCTCAGCAACAGTGACCATGAAATCACTGTCTATTACAGTCTTTTATTGTTCTAAAAATCTTTACAGAAGGAAATCTACCATCCTTACCTGATCTGGCCTACATGTGACTCCAGATCCACAGCAAGATGGTTGACTCTTAAATGGTGAAGCAAACTACTCAGCTATTCCAAACTAATAGAGAAAGTTCAATAAGGAATTAAACTGGCACCAAAAATGACAAAGGCATAACCAACTCTGTCAGCCCTGCAAAGTATTCCTTTCTAATGTCTGAGGGCTTGTGCCAAAATTGGGAAAGTTGTCCACAGACTATTCAAGGAACAGAGTCATACTCACAGAACTGTACCTTAAAGACACCACCATCACCCTCCCTCACATCACCTTCCATCCCACTGGCAGGATAGACCGAAGATACAGCAAAGTAGTGCAAAGGCACAGGAACGGCTTTGTGTGAGGGGCTTCAAAGTCCATCACCATGCATGCCTCAGTAGCACCAGTAATGTCTGAGCTGGTCGAGCCCTAAAGGACATAGTCTTTAGGCTGGGTCAGCAGCAGGTATTGAGGGAACCAACAAGAGGGAAAAACCTATCCGATTTCATCCTGGTTTCCTGGGGAAAAGGCAGGAAAGTATGTCAAGGATTATTAGATCCACCATGCTCTCACTGAATGGCTAGTCTAATGGCAACCATGTAACCACTGCGACTTTGGTAAAAACCTGACTCGTTCACTAGTGCCCTTTGGAGAAGGAAATCTGTCATTCTTACCTGATCTGGTCTTTAGACCTACACACCACTGCACCCTTAACTGCGATTAGGGATGGGCAATAAATGCTGGCCCAGCTAGCACCACCCACATCACATGAATGAATTAAAACAAAACAATACTGTCCATTACGGTATTGGTAGGAATGACCATCACATGGTCTTTGTGGAGATGAAGAAATCCTCACATTAAGGATACCCTTCATCCTGTTGTATAGCATCACACCATGCTAAATGAGATGGATTTTGAGCAGACCTGATAACTCAAAATTGGGTATTCAGGAAGCACTTTGGGCCATCAGCAGAGGCAGAATTGTATTTAAACACAGTCTATAACCTCATGGCCCAGCAGAACACCAACCACAATTAAGCCAGGGGATGAACACATGTTCACAGTACAGTGCAGGGGGGCATGCCAGGAGCAGCACCAGGCATACCTAAAAATGAGTTGTAACTTGGTGAAGCCACAACAGAGGGCTACCTGCATGCCAAACAGCACAATAACAAGTCATTGACAGAGTTAAGCAATCCCACAACCAAAGGAGTAGATCTGAACTCCTTAGTCCTGCCATGTCCAGTTTTGAAGGGCAGTGGACAATAAAACACCTCACTGGAGGTGGAAGCTCCACAAATATCCCCATCATCAATGATGAGGGAGGCCAGCACACCAGTGTAAAAGATGTGGCTGAAGTATTCGCACTCATCTTCAGCCAGAAAAGCTGAGTGGATGATCAATCTCAGCCTCCTCCTGAGGTCCCCAGCAGCACACACACCAGGTTTCAGTTGATTCAAATCACTCCTCATGATATCAAGAAAAGGCTGAAGGCTTTGAATACTGCAAGGGTATGGGCCTTGATAACATTCCATCAATAGCAAAGAGTCAAAGAGTCATACAGCATGGAAACAGACACTTCAGTCCAGCAAGTCCATGCCAATCATGTTCCCAAACGAAACTTGCCTGCATTTGGCCCTTATTCTTACAAACCGTTCTTCTCATGTACTTGTTCAAATGTCTTTTAAATGATGTAATTGTACCTGCAGCACCCACTTCTTTTGGCAGTTTATTCCACACAAACCACCCTCCGTGTAAAAAGTTGCCTCTTGTATCCTTTTTAAAATTTTCTCCTCTCACCTTAAAAATATGCCCCCTAGTTTTGAACTCACCCACCCTAGGAAAAAGACATTGGCTATTCACCTTATCCATGCCCCTCATAATGTTATAAACCTCCATAAGGTCACACCTCAACCTCCAACACTCCAGGAAAAAAGTCCCAGCCTATCCAGCCTCTCCATATAACTCAAACCATCCATTCCCAGCAACAACCTTGTAAATCCTTTCTGAACCCTCTCCAATTCAACAATATCTTTCCTATAGCAGGGCAACCAGAACTGCACATGGTACTCCAGAAGAGGCCTCACCAACATCCTTAAACTCAACACGACGTCCCAACTCCTATACTCAATGGTCTGAGCAAATGAAGACGAGTGTGCTAAATACCTTCTTAACCACCCTGACCACCCATGATGCAAATTTCAAAGAACTGTGTATCTGAACCCCTAGGACTCTCTGTTCTACAAGTCTATTCAGGACCCTACATTAATTGCATAAGTCCTGCTCTTGTTTGTTTTACCAAAATGCAATGCCTCGCATTTATCCAAATTAAACCCCATCTGTCACTTTTCAACTCATTGACCCAATTGATCAAGATCTCTTTGTAATCTTGGACATGTGCTCCAGAACTTGCTGCACCCTTAGCCAAGCTGTTCCAGTACAGCTACAACACTCATTTACCCAACAATATGGAAAATTGCCCAATGTGAAAAATGTACCCAAAAAGCAGGCATACCAACACAGATCATCACTGAGTTCTGAGGAAGGGTCACTGGACTCGAAACTTTAACTGTTTTTTCCTTCACAGATGCTGCCAGACCTGCTGAGCTTTTCCAGCAACTTTGCCTTTGTTCCTGATTTACAGCATCTGCAGTTCTTTCAGTTTTTATACAGATCATTACTACCTAATCAGTCCATTCTTGATCACCAACAAAATGTTGGAAGGGAATCGCTGCTGAACTGCACCTGCTCAGCAATGATGTGCTCACACACTCAGTTTGAGTTCCACCAGAATTATTCAGCCCCTGATCTCATTGTAGCTTTGGTTAAAAAATGTACAATCAGTTCAACTCAAGTGGTGAGGTAAGAGTGACTGCATTTGACCCAACTGTGGCATGAAGGAGTCTGAGCAAAACTGGTGTTAATGGGAATTCAGGGAAAATTCTCCACTGGTTAGAGTCGTACCTACCCCAAAGAAAGACGCTCTTGCTTGCTGAAGACCAGTCATCTCAGTTCCAGGACATCAGTGCTCGAGTTCCTTAAGGTAGTATTCTCGGCCCAAACATTTTCAGTTTTTTCATCAAAGACCTCCACGTCACATACCATCCTGAATTAGAACTACATCATAATTCTAGTACTGTTGCTGGCTCGAAATCCTAGAACACCCTTCTTAACAAAATACTGGCAACACAGACTAATATTTGGAAAAAGCAGCTCATGTCCAGTTTCTGAATAGTAATCTGGGGCAAACGATAAATACTGGCTTAGTAATAGCAAAATCGCATGAAAGAACATAGAAAATAAAATTCATGCTCATATAAGAAACTGGTAGAAATGTCTTTATGAAATATGTAATGCAACTGTAGAAGGTGTAACTTTACCATGCCAATTTATCTCCTCCCTCCTCACTACCCAACGTTTTAGACTCATCTTCCAGGTGAAGTAGTGATTTACCTGCAGTTCACTCAATTTAGTCGACTGTACTCACTGCTTACAATGTGGTCTGATTTACTCTGGGGAGACGAAACACAGACTAGGCGACTGCTTTACAGAACACCTATGCTCTGTCCATAATAGTGTTCCTGAGCTTCCAGTTGCCTGCCGCTTCAACACACCACTGCTTTCCCTGATCAACATTTGTCTCTCAGGCCTGCTGCAGTGCTCTAGCAAAGCTCAGAGAAAGCTGGATGAACAGTATCTCATCTTCTGCTTGGGGACCCTGCAGCCTTCAGGACTCAATAGAGTTCAATAACTGCAGGGCCTAAGCATTTCTTTCCATGTCCTTTACGCACCCACACATCTGGCCCTGTCATGGTATGGCTGCTTTCGCACAGCTACTACTACTCATTGTCCCCATTTTCTCCTCCCCTGACTTACTATCAACAATCCGTCTTGTCTGCCTAACTTTCTTCCTCTATCTCACCCCATTTCCACCTATCTGCTTATTCCTTTCTTCTCCACTTCCTGACATCAGCTAGATACTAAGTTTTTCAGAGCTACTATCTGTTCTGAAGAAGGGTCACTGGACTTAAAACATTAAGTCATTCTCTCCAATCGATGTTACCAGAGCTGCTGAGTCTTTTTCCAACAATTTCTGTTTTATTTTAAATTCATTCACAGGATGAATGCGTCACTGGCTAAGCCAGTATTTATTGCCCATCCCTAATTGCCCAGAGGGCAGTTAAGAGTCAACCACATTGCTGTGGGTCTGAAGTCATATGTAGGCTAGACCAGGTAAGGATGTCAATTTCCTTCCCTAAAGGGTATTCGTGAACTAGATAGGGTTTTCTGACAATTGACAATAGTTTCATGGTCATTAGACTCTTATTTCCATATATTTATTGAATTCAAATTCCACCATTTGCCTTGGTGGGATTTGAAACCGGGTCCCCAGACAATACATGGGTCTCTGAATTAACAGTCCAGCAATAATATCATTAGGCCATTGCTAATAAGCGAAGGTGCAGAGAGGAAGAAAGAAATGAAGTATAAATAGAGATTACACTGTATGTATGTGAATGCACATAGTGCAGTTAATAAGGTTGATAAGTTCCAGGTGCCGACTGTCATGTAGAATTACGATGTTGCGGCTGGTGCAACAGACATGGACTGACATCAAATATTCTTGGTCGCAAAGTGTTCAGAAAAGATAGGAAAGAAAGAAAAAGAGGAGGGATGGCACTATTGGATAAGGAGAGCAATTGAGTGATGCAGTAAGAGGAATCTCAGAGACCAGAGTCTTTTTAGCTAGAACTAAGAATCACAAAAGGGTGCAGTTAAATTGCTTGGTGTAAATTATAGACTATCAACTAGAGGGGAGGATGTAGAAGAATAAATCTGCAAGAAAGGTACAAAGATCATGGAATAGTTATAATGGAGGACTTCACCCAAATAAATGTTGTTTAAACAGCAATGAGGGGCATGAGTTCCTAGATTTTGTTCAAGTGAAATTTCCCATCAGCAAATGCCCAGTCCCAACAAGAAAGTTATTACTAGACCTGATTCTTGGGAATGCGGTGGGTCAAGCAGAGCAAGTGTCCGTGGGGGTCATTTAGGGTACAGTGATCACTGTGTGATCAGATTTAGAATGATGGTGAAAAAAGGACAAAGGACAATCCAGGGTAATTTACTGGGGAGACCTGACCTCAGTGGGCAAGTGTGAAGTTGAGCTGGACAGACTGGAACTGAAGGTCGAAGGGAAAAACAACAGCTGAACAATGGGTTACTATTTCTTCGGAAGCAGTTCAGAGAAAGTTCAATGGATAATCCCATGTATGGAGGAATTGTCTTATGAGCAAACGTTAAACAGCTTGGGACACTACTCACTGAAGTTTAGAAGAATGAGAAGCAATCTCATTGAAACATACATGATTCTTAAGGGGCTTGATAGGGTCAATGCTGGGAGAACGTTCTCCACTCATGGGATGCTCTAGGATCAGAGAGCATAGTCTTAGAATAAAAGAGTGCCAATTCAAGACTGAGATGAAGAGGAATTTCTTTTCTCAGAGGGTTGTGAATCTTAGGAACTCCTCGCCACAGACAGCCGTGAGGGCAGAGTCCTGGTGTATATTAAAAGCTGAGATAGAGATAGATTCTTGAACAATAGAGGAATCAAGGGTTATGGGGAAATTGCAGAAAACTGGACGTAAGGAATGTCAGATCAGCCATGATGCTACTGAATGAAAAAGCAGACTCAAAACACGGATGGTCTACTCCTATTCCAATTTCTTCTAGTCTTCAAACAAGAGATGCTTCAGGCACAGTTCAGGTATATTCCTTCAAAACGGAAAGTTAGGGTAAACACATCTAAGATTCTCAGCATGAGAAAAACATAGATATTAAGATAAAGAAGAAAAAGTATTTTTATGACAGGTGTCCGTAGAAAATAAAATTCAGGACCAAGCTGAATGCAGAAGGTTCAGCATAGAAGTGAAAAAGCAAATACAAATAACAAAAAGGGATTGTAAAAAAAGACCAGCAGCTAAAAATAAAAGGAAATTCCAAGGACTTCTTTAGGCACATAAACAGTAAAAGGGTGGTAAAAGGACGAGTAGGATCAATTAGAAATCAAAAAAGGAATTTACACGTGGGAGTCAGGACGCATAGCGGCATAGTTGAATGATTACTTTAGATCTGTCTTTACTAAGGAAGAGGAAGCTGCCCAGGACATAGTGATAGAGGAGGAAATGCAGTCACTAAACAGATTCAAATTTAATAAAGAAAGTGGCATTGGAGAGGCTGTTGATAATTACAGTTGATAAGTTACCGGGACTAATTGAAATATATCCAAGGATACTGAAGGAAGTGAGAATGGAACTGCAGACAAATTGCATGTGAAATTATACTTCCCTAGGCTCAGAGGACTGGGGAATTACAAATATTACACCCTTGTTCAAAAAAGGTTCTAAGGATAAGACCAGCAATTACAGACCATTCACTTTAACTTCAGTGGTGGATAAGCTTCTTGAAACAATTATTTGGGATAGATATAATAACACAGGGAATAATCACAATGTGATAGAATTCTTTGTTATGCTTTAAATGAGGTAGTTCAATTTGAAGCAAGGATGTTACATTTGAATATGGGAAATTATGAAGGCATGAGGCACAAACTGGCTGAAGTGGATTGGAAAAATACATTATAAAGGCACTATAGTACATAGTTCTTGAAAGAGCATCCATTGCCTATCTTAGTGGCTTGCTTCAAGATGCAATAGCACCTGACAAAGGAAGTTAGTGACTGTAATAGATTAAAAGTAAAGGCTCATAAAGTTGCAGCAAGAGTATTAAATCTGAAAATTGCAAGGTGTTTCGAATGTGAAGAGATTGGAAAGTGTAGATGTGCAAAGAGATCCAGGTGGCCTTGTGAATAAGCCACTGAAGGCTAACATAGCTTGCAGCACCTGCATAAGGAAGGTCTATGGAATGTTAACCTTTATTGGAAGAGGATTTGAGTACAAGAGTAGCGAAGGTTTCCTTCAATTGTACACGACCTTGGTTAGACCGCACCTGGAGTACTGAGAGAAGCTTTGGTCTCCTTATCTTAGTAAAGATATTATTGCTATGGGGCAGTGCAACGGA
>NC_063352.1:48848540-48867727 GCF_021869965.1 Rhincodon typus | reverse complement strand
TTCTGAGGAAGGGTCACCGGCCCTGAAACGTTAACTCTGTTTTCTCCTTCACAGATGCTGCCAGACCTGCTGAGCTTTTCCAGCAACTTTGTGTTTCTGATTTACAGCATCCGCAGTTCTTTTGGTTTTTAGAAATGAAAGAAAAGTAGCTCATGGAATAAATGGGACAGTATCAACATGGATACAAAATCAAAGGGCTATGGATATTTTTTAGGCTGGAATTTTTCTGCAGCGGAATTCCCCAGAGGTTGGTTTTGGGATTCTTCGTCTGCCCGAGAGATGTTCATGATCTAGATCTTTGGTGCACAGGGGACAATTTCAAAGTTTGTTGATAATTGAAAGTAGATTGAAAGGGTGATAACTGGTTGATCAATGTTCATTTGTAGTTTTACATTTGTCCTCCTCCCAGTTTACAATTTCATATCATTGGAATGAGTACCACTTTTTCCTAGCTGCTATCAGTTCTTAAGAGGAATCACCAGACTCTAAAATGTTAACTCTGCTTTCTTTCCACAGATGCTGCCAGACCTGCTGAGTTTCACCAGCAATTTCTGTTTTTGTTACCATCACTGAATCTCCCACTAACAACATCCTGGAGGTGACAACTGACAAGAACCTGAGCAGAACCAGCCATATTAATACTGTGGCTAGAACAGCAGATTAGAAGCCAGGAATCCTGCAGCAAGTAACTCATCCCGTTTCCTCGAAGCCAAGTCAGCATTGTGACAGACTATTCTCCACTTGCCTGGAGGAGTGCACCATCCAGGACAAAGCAGCCTGTTTGTTGGGCTTCCTCTCCATCATCTTCAACATTCATTCCCTTCACCACCTTCGCAGTAGTATCAAAGTGTACCATGTACAGGATGCACTACAACACCCTCAAAACTACATCCTCTCCCACTAGAAGGACGAGGGCAGCAAATACATGGAAACACCTCCACCTAAAAGTTCCCTTCCAAGTTTCACATCACCCTGACTTGGAACTTTCTTGCTGTTCCTTCACTGTCACTGAATCAAAATTCCTGAGTCCCTTTCTAACAGCATTGCAAATGACCGTGTGCCTAGCCAGCAGTACTCATATACCTTGAATGAATTTACAAACATGGCAATCTGGTGGTATGGGCAGATAGATGGTAGGTGAAGTTCAATGTGGAGAAAAGTGAGGTAGAATTGGTAGAAAGAACATGGAGATACAGTGAGATAGGGACTGAAAGAGCAAAGAAGTTATGATGAACATGTATAAGCCACTTCAGCTGAAGTGTTGCATGCAGTTCTGGGCATCATAGTTTAGGAAGGGTGTGAATGCATTGGAGAGAGTGCAGAAGTGACTTATGAGAATGATTCTAGGGATTGGACACTTCCTTTATGAAGATAGACTGGAACTGCTTTCCTTGGAGAGAACAAAGTTTACAAAATCACGAGGAGAGCTGGGCAGATATTCCCTCGCAGAGAGATTGAGAGCGAGAGGGTGTAGATGTGAGGTAATCTGCAAAAGAAGGAGATTTGATGATATGCAGAAAAAAGAAAACTTATTCAAAGAGCGGGTCTTTGGAGTCTGGAATGCACTGCCTGGAAACATGATGGAGGCAGGCTCAACTGAGGCATTCAAGGGGGAAATGGGTGACTATTTTAATTGATTAATCAATTGAGTAAAGGTAGAAGAATGATACTGTACTATAATGCTCAGTCAGAGACACAATGGGGCCAAATGACCTCAGTTACAAATCTAGGACTCTGATTGTGCATCCAATCTCCCTTCAAAAAACCTTGCCTAAACCTTGTATTTTTGGGTTTCTTTTCCTTTTAGATTTTAGTTAAATATAGATTTTTGTTACTCCATCCTTTTAACATAGGAATTGTAACCTGACCTCTAGCTTCTGCTCTCTTTTCCTCCTTCTAAATAAACTGCTGTGCTCTGGAGTACAAACGGAACAGAATTTTGACTTCATTGGTGAAGAATATTAGAAGTGGTAATCCCTATTAAAAATCCACACTGAATAGTCATTTAGCCCTACCATGAAAAGAAAATGTGGTCTGGTACAAACATAATACGTTGTAGCTGCATTCCTAAAAATTACGAATTTAAGTGAAACAACTTAAGTGAATCATGTGTTCCCACAGGAATTAATAATACAACTGAAATTAGGCTCTTTTGTACATTATTCATTTGGAAAAACAAATATTTAAGTGCAGCAAAAATAAGAAATACCACACTTGTGCAATACTGTAAATTTCTGGATTAAACATGGTTGCCTTGCTTGAAGTTGTTTTGCTTTAAGGTTTCTTAGGTTTTAGGGCTAATGTTTCCAATTTACATATACAATTATATTCAATTGAAACTGAAGGTCATTTCAGCATCGTTTTGCATTGTTTTGTATTGTTTCGCATTGATAGGACATGGAATTGCTAACCTATTGAAACTACCAGGAGGCTGCCAGATTCATGAGTCATCTCATTGTGGCAAATAAAAGCCATCTGGGAGATTTTAGGAGGACAATCCTGTGATTCCATATTTCAGCCAGAAGCTCAGGGTGGCTACATTTCATTTATGAATGACAATTGCATTTGCAATAGCTGTACAGGTGCAATGTGGCCACACAGAACATGATTGATACAGCATGTATACACACTTCTCATGAATATCATTGCTGCTGCCTGGTTTCTTTCCCACTGACACTGTTGGGGCTTCAAATTGACTACCAGAAAGAATGGGGAAACTAAGGAGGGAATGGGTTCAGTGGTTAGCACTGCTGCCTCAGAGTAGCAAGAATCCAGGTTCAATTCCAGCCTAGGGTGATTGTGTGGATTTGCATGTTCTCCCAGTGTCTGCGTGGGTTTCCTTTGGGTGATCCGGTTTCCTCCACAAGGATGTGCAC
Organism: Rhincodon typus; assembly: GCF_021869965.1. Lineage (NCBI taxonomy): Eukaryota > Metazoa > Chordata > Chondrichthyes > Orectolobiformes > Rhincodontidae > Rhincodon > Rhincodon typus. The sequence goes on along the minus strand of NC_063352.1, from coordinate 48,864,851 downwards.
GTTAGGGGGACAGCCATGCTAAATTGCTCATAGTATCCAAGGATATGCGGGCTAGGTGGTTTAGCCATGGGAAATGCAGGGTTAGGGGGATAGGGTGGAGGGCTGGGTCTAGGTGGGATGCTCTTCAGAATGTTGGTGTGGACTCAATGGGCCAAATGGCCTCCTTCTGCACTGTAGGGATTCTATGATGCTATGACAAGAGGCAAAGGGCAAGAGATTAAGAGAAGAGCTTAACTGTCAATTATCCCTGCCTGGAAAATTCATACCACCAGTAGCCAGCCTAGAAATCTTTCTGCATCTCAAAGGAAGTCTCAAAGCTTGAAAACACAGAGTATTTGATGCCTGCTTTGCTGCTAGAAAAGTCTAAAAAGGGTCACTTGTTTGAAGACAATGTTGTCAATAAAGTTGCTGATTTAGCAATGTTTTATTTATGAAGTTGGGTTTGTTGAAACAATGTTCCAATTACTCATCAGTTGCTAGGACTGTGGTGAAATGACCATGATCTGATAGGAAATGATGACTGAAGTCCAATTTAAAGCCCGTTCCTTTCATGTATTTGTAACAGTTGTTAAAGTTTGAGCACATGACCTCAATCCTGGGAAGCAGACAGAAATGTCACCAATTTTTAATGTGGTTTGTCAGGGCAGCATTGTTTTATTGGTTTTCTTATATTTTGTAAAGTTGACCATGACTTGTGTTGGAAGCCAGAATAAAACTTAAGTTCTGAGGTGGCTGTTGCTAGAGAGAATGGAGAAAGAATGAGGGATGCAGGTATATTGCGCCTGGAAAATAGTGTCACAGGTAGGCAGGGTGGTGAAGGTGGCATTTGGCACACTTGTTTTCATTGGTCAGAGCATTGAGTATAGGAGTTGAAAGTCATGTTGATGTCATACAAGCCATTAGTGAGGCCACTTCTGGAGTACTGCATACAGTTTTGGTCAGGGATAGTAAGAATTGCCAATGCTGGCGTCAGAGATAACACAGTGTGGAGCTGCAGGAACACAGCAGGCCAGGCAGCATCAGAGGAGCAGGAAAGCTGACGTTTTGGATCAGGACCCTTCTTCAGAAAATTTCCTGCGCACTATGGACAATTTAGCATAGCCAATCCACCTACCTTGCGGATCTTTGGACTGTGGGAGGAAACCCATGCAGACACAGGGAGAATGTGCAAACTCCACACAGACAGTCGCCTGAGGGTGGAATTGAACCCGGGTCCCTGGCGCTGTGAGGCAGCAGTGCTAACCACTGAGCCACCGTGCCGCCACTTTGGGTTTATTAGTCATCTCACAACCCATTGGACTGGAAATGGAAACAAGTTATCCCTAAAGTTGGGGCCTGCCTAAGAAAGAGAGCCTGGTGAGTGTTATCTAATTTGAATTTATTTAGCGTATCTTTCATAATTAATAATGTATTTTTTTTACAAGTTATTTTAGCTAGGAATGCAGACAGCATGGATAGTACAGTATTTGAACTTGTATACTGGAAATTTCTCTTCTGGAAAAACCAGGAAAACATCAAAGAATCTTCCTGGGGCTGAGAGATTTCAGTTGGTAGATAAATTGGAGACACTGGGTTGATCTCTTTACGGAAGAGAACGTTGAGAGGTGTTGTCTTCGGGACATTCAAAACCTTGGGCAATCTGAACAGAGATGACCAGAAGAAACTGTTCTGTTAATCTAAGAGTCAAGAACCTGAGGATTCTATTTAAAATAAAACAGCAAAAAGAACTGAAGGTGACAAGAGGAAACAATTTTTCTTACCCTACAGTGCGTGGTTAGGATCAGGACTGAACCGCTTAAGTGTGTGGTGGAGGCAGTTTCAAATTGGTTTTTAAAAGGAATTGGAAATTATCTTAAGAGGAAAAAAAAATTGTAGGTCTACAGAGAAAGGGCTGGACGCAGACGGAATCGCTTTGTGCAGCATTATCATAGAAGTAACAGGCTGAATGGCCTTTTCTTTGCTGCACCCATTATGATTCATTTATTTTAACTGTCTTTTGGAACTATAGCATGCACTAGTTGCTACGGGCTCAACAAATTCAGAAGTTATTAATGCTTTACCCCGTAAATTGTTTTGTATATAGAATCATACAGCACTGAAATAGACCCTTCAGTCCAATTGTTCATGCTAACTGAGTTACCAAACAAAACTAGGTCCATTTGCCTGTGCTTGGCCTATTTTGCTTTAGACCCTTCCTATCCATGCACCTGCCCAAATGTCTATTAAATGTTGTAACTGTACTTGCATCTACCACTTCCTCTGGAAGTTCATTCCACATACGAACCACCCTCTGTGTGAAAAAGTTGCCCCCTCAGGTCCTTTTTAAATCTTTGTCTTCTCATCTTAAAATGATGCCCTCTAGTTTTGAACTCCCCAACCCTGGGAAAAAGACCTTTGCTATTCACCTTATCTATGCACCATTGAGCTGATACCTGCTGCCAACATACTGTGAGGCAGCCAAAACAGATTAATTTTGCAAGTGACAATGAATTACTCTCTGTTGATATGGCGAATATGTCTGGCAGTCCCTGGGTTGTGAAAGGGTTCAGTTCTGGGGTCCAATCGCAAGTTGATTTGTATGCAAGTCAGAATATAATGCAGGAATTATTAAGTAGCTGTGAGTAAGTACAGGAAACATTCATGTGTCAGATCTTTGAAATTACAATCCAGTATGGGATCACGTTCTTAAGTATGTGCGTTCATAAATTGGACATTTGTAAATCAGGGACCTCCTTTAATGACTGCATCAACTCCATCTTAGAATGTGAGATATTTCCTAGCTGTCTATATCGTATCTCAAGGGTGATCCTGATGCCAATTAATGGCTTTCTGCATGTTAAAACTTTTGGGCTTGGATTAACAAGCATTGAAACTTACTTAAGGCAAGCTTCTTATTGGTGAATTTAAATTGTATTTCTTGGAAATGGAATAAAAAGTATATTATTACCACTAATGGAGCGGCAGTTAGAAGAGAGATTAGTGTATAATATATTACCTCAAGTTAAATCAGGTAATTATTTAATTAAATAAGCACCGGAATCTAATAAAACTAATCTAGATTGCTTTTCAAATTTTAAGTCAGTTTTTGGACATTTAGTACATAACAAAATGTATTAAACAGATTTATAATGTCCCATTCAAGGTAATTAATTTCATTCCAAATACATGAAGCTCTTAATAAATGTTTCTGTACAGAATTTTAAATTATATGACTACGCATTTATTATGGATATTACGGAGAGACCTAAAATCTCTAGAACCAAATCTACATGTTTCATCACAGCTTTAAAATCTGAAATTGTCAATTAGTGTAGCTAATGTGCAAAATTAAAATTCTAATTTATAACTATTTGATCATCACTCCAAAGCCAATTAATTTGTTCAGTTATAATTTCATTATCTTTAAAGAGGAGAACTTGAAGTGCTGTACAGTGAAACAGTCTGTTATGATAAAACAAAGTACTAGAGATAAAAGCATGTCTGTCAAGATTAAAATATATTACTACATATTTTAAGGTATATATTATAGATATATTTATACTGTCCTTTTTCAGAAAGACCTGGACAATATCAAAGCCTTGATGAAAAGTGGCAAATAACATCCATACCACACAAGTGCCAGGTAATGACCATCTCTAACAAGTGAGAATCTAACCTTTGCCCTTTGACATTCCCATTACTGAATTCCCCACGGTCAACAACTTGGGGGTTACCATTGACCAGATACTGAACTGGGCTAGCCATACAAAATATTGTACCTACAAGAGCAGGCTCAGAATTCTATGGTGAGTAATTCAGCTTCTGTCTCTTCAATGTCTGCCCACCATCTATAAAGGCACAAGTCAGGACTGTATCGGTTAGAGTCATTCCTGGCACATAGGAAGACGGTTGTGGTTGTTGGAGGTCAGTCATCTTAGTTCCAAGGCACCTTTCCAGGAATTTCGAAGGGTAGTGGTCTAGGCCCAACTATTTTCAGCTGCTTCATCAGTGACCTTCCCTCCATGATAAAGTCAGAAGTGGGAATGCTCATTGATAACTGCACAATGTTCTGCATAACTCGGGATTCCTTAGATACTGCAGCAGTCCATGTTCAATTGCAAAAAGATCTGGTTAATATTCACGCTTGGGCTGAATAGTAGCATATAACATTTGAGCCACACAATGTCAGGTAATGACCATCTGTCACCCCTTGACATTCAATGGCATTACCATCACTAAATCAATAGCCATATATAGAATCCTGCAGCAAGTAACTCATCTCCTGAATCCATAAAGCCTTTCCACCATTACAAAGCTCTCATCTGTCTCCAACAACACTCGTGAAGCTTGACATCGTTCAGGACAAAGCAACCCACTTGACCGGAATCACATCCACTCCCTCCACCACTGATGCTCAGTAACAGCAGTATGTACCATCTACAAGATGCTTAGATAGAACCTTCCAAACCCACGACTAATACCATTTAGAAGAACAAGGGCAGCAGATAAGTGGGAACACCATCAACTCCAAGTTCCCCTCCAAGCCACTCACTGCTGACTTGGAAATATATCAGCAGTGTCACTGGGTCAGAATCCTGGATCTCCTCCCTAAGGGCACTGTAGGTTTACGTTCAGAACATGGATTGCAGTGGTTTAAGAAGGCAGCTCACCACCCCTTCTCAAGCACAACTATGGATGGGTAATAAATGTTAGCCCAGCCGAGACTCCCATGTCCCATGAATGAATATAAAAATAAGTGCACTTAATTACTTAATTAATCACTTAAGGGCAGTTAGGGCTAGTCATCAACTGCCAATAGGATGGTAATATCCAAAGAGTTCCTTTAAAAAAATACTGCCCATCCAGAAACTGCATTAACCCCTACTCTTTGGTTTCTGTTTTTTAGTCAACTTATTTTTAATACCATAAAGATTCATTTCATTAAAGGTCCTAAATAGTGCCTTACCACATGCCTTTTAAAAATCATTCTCTGTAACTCATTGTAAATAATAATTATCAGTGATTGCTTTAATCAAAGTGTGATTAAAAGTATTTTGTTTTAACTTATGCTTTAAGAAATTGGACAATAATAGTCATATTAGCATTCAGATCTCACCTTTTCATGAAAATTTCAAGGCTCTATGTTATGAAAGGAAAAATGAAAATTAAGAGTGAGCAAAGAAGGCAAAGACAAGAAGAAATACACATGATTTTAAGTTACATACTCACATGACAGCCCAGCCCAAGTAGACTAATGTGCTCCCCCAATACATAGGATTCTCCATGATATTGAAAGGAAAAGTCAGTACCTTAGCCTCCATCAAGACTCCAAAATAGTCTCCTGTGAAAAGCAGATGCTAATTTTAGTTGGCTTGTACAAGCAGTGCAAATAATTTCTTCACCACAGCTCACAGTATATATGTTATGGACTATATACATATAAAAATTAATAATGTTACAATATTTGTAGCGTGCTTTCTTTACGGTCAAGAACAAGGGGCAATTATATTGTACCTTTCTTAAGATCAATGTTCCAAAGTGCCTTATAACCAATTAAGTACGTTAAGGTGTAGGTACATGGTTTGAAAACATGACAGCTAATTTGGGCACAGCAAGAATGCATAAAAAGCAATGAAACAAATGACCGCATAATATGCTTTAGTGATGTTAGTATAGGGATGATATTGGACAGGACCTCACAATAACATGATGGGTCTTTTATGTCAACCCAGGAGAACAAATGGAGGTGGGATACTCAGGAGACTTGTACTTTTTTCAGTCAAGTCTACTGCCTTCGCTGCTCACAATATGGTCTCCTTCACTGGTGAGACCAAATGCAGACTGGGTGACTGTTTTGCAGGACTCCTCTGCCCGGTTCATAGGATCGTCCCCATCGCCTCAGTTCCTTGCCATTTTAATAATCCACATTGCTCTCTTGTAAACATTTCCCTCCCGGGCCTGGTACAATGCCCCAACAAAGCATAAATTTAAGCCGGAGGAATAACACCTCATTTTCTGCTTTAGCACTTTTCAGTCTTTCGCACTCAATATTAGAGTCAGAGCTTTCGTAGTGGAAAGAAGCCCTTTGGCCAGTCATGTCCACACTAGTCATCAAACATCGATCTATTCTAATCTAATTTCCCAGCACTTGGCCCATAGCCTTGTGCGCTATGGCATTTCAAGCGCTCATCTAAATAGTAACTGCCTCTATTATTCTTTCATGCAGTGAGTTCCAGTTACCTAGAACCGTTTGGGTGAAAACCTTTCTTCAAATCCCCATTAAGCCTCCTGCTCCTACCTTAAAACTGTACCTCTGGTTATTCACACATTTAAAAAAAAATTTAATTTAGAAACTTTAGAAAACGTTTCTCCCTATCGATGCCCCTTAGAACTGTAATTTTAATCAGATTCTGCACCCCTGCCACCTCAGCCTTCCCTGCTTTAAAGAAAGTAAGTAACCCCGGCCTATCTAGTCTCTCTTCATAGCTGAATCACTCGAGTCCAAGCAACATCCCAGCAAAGCCGCTTTGCATCCTTTCTAGAGCAATTAAAACCTTCCTGTAGTCTGGTGACCAGACCTGCACAAAGTACTCCAGCTGTGGCTCCATTGGAACCTCAAACTAAAAAGGGACTTGAGAAACAAGGCTCATTGGACACAAAACATGAACTGTTTCTCTCCACGGATGCTGCCAGACCCGTTGAGCTTCTAATAGAATCATACAATGCAGAAGAAGCCCTATGGCCTATTGAGTCTGCATCAATATGTGAGAAACGCCTGACTTTCAACCTAATCCCATTTACCAGCATTTGGCCCATAGCCTTGAAAGTTATGACATGCCAAGTGCTCATCCAGGTACTTTTTGAAGGATGTGAGGCAACTCGCCCAGGCAGTGCAGTCCAGACCATCACCACCCTCTGGGTAAAAAGGGCGTTCCTCACATCCCCACTAAATCTCCTGTCCCTCACCTTGAACCTGTGTCCCCTCGTGACTGACTCTTGAACTAAGGGTAACAGCTATTCCTAATCCGCTCTGTCCATGTCCCTCATAATCTTGTACACATCAATCAGATTGCCCCTCAGTCTTTTCTGCTCCAACAAAAACAACCCAGGTCCATCCAACCATTCCTCGTAACTTAAAATTTTCAATCCCACACAGCATCCTGGTGAATCTCCTCTGCAGCCCCTGCAATGTAATCACATCCTTCCATGTGGCGACCAGAACTGCACACAGTACTCTCACTGTGGTCTCACTGAAGTTCTATATAATTCCACCATGACTTCCCTGCTTTTGTAATCTATGTCTTGAATAGTAAAGGTAAATGTCCTATATGTCTTTTTCACCACACTACTAACATGTCTTTCCACCTTCAGTGATCTATGGTCCACGTCCCTTTGCTCCACAGAACTTCCTAACACTTCTCCAGCACATTCTGTATTTGTTTCAGATTTCCAGTATCCACAGCTTTTTTTTTTTAATTTCCATGATATCCTCCTTGCTTTACTAGTCAAGGCACTGAACATTCTTAACTACCTTACTTACCTGTTTTGCTGCCTTCAAGGATCTATGAACATGTACATTAAGGTGCCTCTGATCCTACAGACCAAGTATTCAATGTGTACTTCCTTACCCTCTTTTCAAAGTGCATCATCTCACACCTTTCAGGATTAAATTTTATTTCCCACTGTTCAGCCCATCTATATCATCCTGCAGTCGAATGCTTTCCTCCTCACTGTTTACCACATCATTACTTTTCAGGTCAGATTTAAAATTACTGATTATACCTCCTACATTATGTCTAGATCATTAATGTACACTATAAACAGCAAGGAACCCGGCATCAATCCTGGTGGTATGCCAATGGACACAGGTTTCCACACAAAAAACACCCTTTGACCTTCACCCTATGTTTCCTGCCACTAAGACAATTTTGGATTCAATGTGCCAAATTACCTTGGATACCATAGGCTGTTAGCTTCTTAACCAGTGTGCCACGCTAGACCTTGTCAAAAGCCTTACTGAAGTCCATGCAGACTACATGAACTGCACTACCTTCCATTGACACACACACCAGTCACCTGCTTGAAGATTCAAACATGCGGACTATGCTCATAATTAATCCTTGCTTCTACAAGTGCAGATAATTCAGTCCCTCAAAGCGTTTTTCTAATAGTTCCCGTACCACAGATGTTTGACTCACTGGTCTATAGTTTCCTGGTTTATCCCTATCACCCTTCTTGAATAATGGTACTACATTGGTCTTCCTGTGGCCAGAGAGAAGTAGTGTGAAAATTGAATTCAACAACTTCAGAACATGACCTCTGTATCCTTAATTTCTGTCACGCCCTCTGCTCTGTTCCCCCCCCCCCCCAACATCACAAATTCACCACACCCCCAACCCCACCCTACCCACACGCAAACACAGAGCGGTGCATGCATCTTGTTGACTTTGTTTGGTATTGCTCTCAGCATAGCAGGCACATTTTCTCCTTTTCATTTACACACATCCTACAAACTCTAATTTTCCTCATCACTACTAGCAACCCCTTCACCTTTGCCTCTGGGCACCCTCACTACCTGTTCCACTTGCTCCTCCTCCCGCTTTGTCTACAGCATTAAAAACACCATGTTACAGCTCCTTTCAGTTCTGAAGAGCAGTTATATCAGACTTGAAGTGTTAACTATTTCCTTCTCTACAGATGCTGCCAGACCGGCGGGGTTGGCCCAGCACAGTGTTCATTTTAGACTTCCAGCATTTGTAGTATTTTGCTTTTACTAGAATATAAAGTTGTTTGCTTTAAAGCTGCAAGTACCGTCAGACACATTTGCCTTGCTCGAGGGTTACATTTCAGAGCTACCTGATTAATTTACATCCTAAAATATCAACGACTCTCAGCCATTTACTTGTGTATTTTACAACCAGAAAATACCTCACATATTCTATCAAACTGTTTAGTTTCCAAGGTAACACTAATTGCTACAGACTCCTCCATCACTGGGCTATTCTATTATTGAAAAGATTACAGTTATGTTTTTAAGTCGCAAAACAAAATATCAAGGTGACTTTTCTGAAATGCTCAAACCAGGTTACAAAGCCATTACCAGATTGGGGCAGGCCAGAGAGGAGTAGAGTGCAACAGCTTATAAAATAAACACAAAATGCTGGAAATACCCTGCAAATCTGGCAGAAACCAGTTTTTGTAATATTTTTTCCTTTGGACGTCTGAAAATATGTTTACACTGAACAGATTTCAAAATCATTTTAAGTCATCACCATTGGTATAAAAAGAGGACTAGCAGAGAAGCCCTTTATTAAGCTATTTTTCAAGCAGGATCTTCATGTGACACTTGGATTACTTGTTTCATCAGAGGTATCCCTAATGTTCTCACAAATTAACTTCACAGTACAGCTCCAGGAGAAGGAAGCCCTGCGCTTAGGCTTGCAATCAGATCCCAGGGGATCTGTACTTCAACTCCACTTTACTCCACAATCTTGATGAACTTTACCTGACAAAAATGTTTAAGTTGCCCCAGTAACTTCATACTTTGGGAATAGGGAGTTTGTGATATCTATTAATCTTGTGTGGAAAGCACTTCCTGATCTTGCACCTAAATGGGCTAGCTTTACTTTTACTTTGTTTTTGATTCTGTTCCTAGAGGATATAGTTTTGCGTAACAGAGATCTACAGAAAAAAGCTCTGACTCATTCTGATCAATGTGGACACAAACAAACCAGCTAACTATTCTAATCCCATTTCCCAGCACTTTGCCCATAGCCTTGTATGCCTTGGCATCACAAATGCACATCTAAGTATTTCTCAAATGTTGAGGGTTCCTGATTCTAACACCTTGCAGACAGTGAGTTCTACCACCTTCTGGATGAAAATGTGCTTCCTTACATCTCCCTTAAACCTTATATACTTTACTTTGAATCTATTCCCCCTTGTCACTGATCCCTCCATCAAGGGGAAAAGTTTTTTCCTGTCTACCTTATCTAAGCTGCTCATAACTTTATACACCTCAACCATGTTTCCTCTCAATCTCCTCTGCTCTAAGGAAAACAAACCCAGGCTGTCCAATCTCGCTTCATAATTGAAACTCTCCAGCCCACACGGTATGTTGGGAAATCTCCTCTGCACCTTCTCCAGGGCTATCACATCCCTCCTATAACATGGATTCCAGAACTGCACACAATACCCTAGCTGTGACATAACCAACATTTCATACAGTTTCAACATAACCTCCCTGCTCTTAAACTCTATGCCTTGACTAAGAAAAGGCAAGTATACCTTATGCCTTCTTACCCACTTTATCCACTGGTCCTGCTTTTGCAAGGGACTGGCGTACATGCACACCATGGTCCCTCCGAATCTCAATGCTTCCCAGGGTCCTACCATCCATCATCTATTCACTTGCCTTGTTGTTCCTGCCCAAGAGTGTCACCTCACAGTTATCCAGAATAAATTCCATTTGCCACTGATTAACCCCTATTATGTCCTCTTCTAGTCTAAGGTTATCCTGGTCACTATTTATCACCCCAACAATTTTTGCCTCATCTACGAACTTACTGATCCACCCTCCCCATTCAAGTCCAAATAGTTTATATAAACCACAAACAGCAACAGCCCCAAAACTGACCCCTGTGGGACCCTAATGGGTGCAGGCTTCCAGCCAGATAAACACCTCTCAACCGTCACCCTCTGCTTCTTGCCACTCAGCCAATTGTGGATTCAATTTACGAAATTTTCTTGGATCTCATGGTCTCTTACCTTTGCTATCAGTCTCCCACGTAGGACCTTATCCAAGTCTTGCTGTGGCCAAACAGGAATCTGAAATTTTTGCAAGTGTCCCTACTGTTTCCTCCTTTGCCTCATTCAACAATCTGGGATATATTTCATCTGGCCCTGGAGATTTATTTACTTTTACGCCTGCCAGACCACACAGAACGTCCTCTCTGTCTATGCTAATTTCTTTAATTGTATCACAGACTTTGTCCCGGGTTTCGATACCCACATTGACCCTCTCATTAGTGAGCATCAACGCAAAGTATTCATTGAAAGCCCTACCTACATCCTCTGGGTTTGCACTCAAAGTACCACCATGGCCTACTCTTTCCCTCGTTATCCTTTTACTCTGAAATGAACCTGGAAAACAACTTAGAGAACTTTATTTTACCTACCAGTAGCCTTTCATATCCCCTTTTAACTCTCCTAAACTCCTTTCAAGTTCCATCTTTACACTCTATACTCCTCCAGGGCGTCTGCTATTTTGTGCCCTTGGTATCAGCCATGAGCCTCACTTTTTGGTGTCCTACTGAATCCTTTACAAAACTTTAATCATGTCAATCAGATCACTCCCATCTTTAAAATGCAAGGAAAAACAAGGCTATGAAATGTATTCTCCTAATTTTCTTACTTTACTGCACCAGAGGAATAAATGCGAGTGAGGTTAGCATGAGGGACTTACATATTATCTTTTGAACTTAAGTTTTCAAAGGTTTAGTTAATATGAAACTAGGGCCCTGAAGCTAATTAAAGGGTATAAGGTGTAAGTTGGCAATGATGGATAGGGAACCTTACAAAAGATTGGCTTTGTATAGGCAATGGCTAATATTTAAGCAATGTATGCATGAATTACAGCAATTATTCAGGGCTGTCTGGTGCAAAAATGAAATAATCAAGACGGCTTAACCATGGCTTCCAAAAGAAATCAGGGATAGTATTAAGTCAGAAAAGACACATATAATTGTCAGAAATAAACAGCAAGCCTGAGGACTGGGAGCAATTTAGAATTCATAGAACATAGAACAGTACAGCATAGTACAGGCCCTTTAGCTCACGATGTTGTGCCGAACTTTTACCCTAAACCTAAGGTCTATCTAACCTCCATCCCCACCTTATACTATCATCCATATGCCTATCTAATAGCCGCTTAAATGTCCCTAATGAGGCCGACTCCACGACCCTCTCCGGCAATGCATTCCATGCCGCTACCACTCTCTGAGTAAAGAACCTACCTCTGACGTCTTCCCCATATCTACCTCCACTCACTTTAAAACTATAGCCCCTCGTAAAAGCTACCTACACCCTAGGAAAAAGTCTCTGGCTGTCCACTCTATCTATACCTCTGATCATTTTGTACACTTCTATCAAGTCACCTCTCATCCTTCGTCGTTCTAAAGAGAAAAGCCCTAGCTCTCTCAACCTTTCCCCACAAGACCTTCCCTCCATTCCAGGCAACATCCTGGTAAATGTCTTCTGCACCTTTTCCAATGCCTCCACATCTTTCCTGTAATGAGGCCACCAGAACTGGACACAATACTCCAGGTGTGGCTGAACCAGGCTTTTGTATAGCTGGAGCATAACTTCACGGCTCATGAACTCAATCCTTCTATTAATGAAAGCTAACACACCATATGCCTGCTTAACAACTCTAGGCACCTGGGTGGCAGCTTTCAGGGAACTATGGACATGAACCCCAAGATTCCTCTGCTCCTCCACACTGCCAAGAATCTTTCCATTAACCCTGTACTCTGCTTTCAAATTTGTCTTCCAAAATGAATCACCTCACACTTTTCAGGGTTAAACTCCATCTGCCACTTCTCAGCCCAACTCTGCATCCTGCCAATGTCCCTTTGTAACCTAGAACAGCCCTCCGCATTTTCCACAACTCGACCCACCTTCGTATCGTCCGCGAACTTACTAATCCACCCTTCCACTCCTACATCCAAATCATTTACAAAAATCACAAATAGAAGAGGACCCAGAACAGATCCTTGTGGTACACCACTTGTAACTGAGCACCATGTTGAATATTTTCCATCCACTACCACCCTTTGTCTTCTAAGGGTCAGCCAATTCTGAATCCAATCTGCCACATTTCCCCCTATCCCATGCCTCCTTACTGTCTGCATGAGCCTACCATGGGGAACCTTATCAAACACTTTACTTAAATCCATGTATACCACATCCACTGCTCGACCTTCAGCCACGTGTTTGGTCACCTCTTCAAAGAATTCAATAAGGTTTGTGAGGCATGATCTACCCTCACAAATCCATGTTACTATCATGAATCAAACTGTGCCTATCCAAGTGATCATAAATCCTATCCCTCAGAGCCCTTTCCAATAATTTGCCCACCATTGAAGTAAGACTAACTGGCCTGCAATATCCGGGGTTATCCCTATTCCCTTTTTTGAAAAAGGGAATAACGTTTGCCACTCTCCAATCTTCCGGCACTATACCCGTGGACAGTGAAGACGAAAAGATCATCGCCAAAGGCCCTGCGATCTCTTCCCTCGCTTTCCATAGAATCCTTGGATAAATCCCATCAGGTCCGGGGGACTTATCTATTTTCAAGTTCCTCAAAATTCCTAGTACATCTTCCTTACTAACATCCACCTCCTCTAGCCTACCAGCCTGTTTCACACTGTCCTCCCCTACAACTAGGTCCCCCTCAGTTGTGAATACCGAAGAAAAGTATTCATTGAGGACCTCTCCTATCTCTTTAGGCTCCGTGCACAAATTCCCTTTACAACCTCGATCGGCCCTACCCTTTTCTCTGGTCATTTGTGTAAAGAGCCTTATGGTTTTCCTTGATCCTATCTGCCAAGGTTTTCTCATGCCCCCTTACAGCTCTCCTAAATCCCTTCTTCAGCTCCTTCCTGGCTAACTCTAGAGCCTTTTCTGATCCTTGTTTCCTAAACCTTATATAAGCATCCTTCTTCCTCTTAACTAGTCGTTCGACCTCACGAGAACCAAGGCTCCCTCACTCGACTGCATCTTTGCTGCCTGCTCGGGACAAACATATCGAGCACGCGCAGTATGCATTCCTTAAACAATCTCCACATTTCTATAGTGCTCTTCCCTGAAAGCATCTGTTCCCATTTTATGTTACCCAGTTCTTGCCTAACAGAATTATAATTACCCTTCCTCCAATTATAAACCTTACCCTGCTGTATGTACCTTTCCTTTTCTATGACTATTGTAGAAGTAACAGGGTTATGATCGCTACCGCCAAAATTCTCTCCTACCAACAGGTCAAACACTTGGCCCGTTCATTGCCAAGCACCAAATCCAAAGTGGCCTCTACTCGTGTTGGTCTATCTACATACTGTGTCAGGAATTCTTCTTGACTGCACTGGACAAAATCCACTCCATCTAAACTATTACAACTAAAAAGTTTCCAATCAATGTTTGGAAAGTTGAAGTCACCTATGACTACAACCCTGTGACTTCTGCACCTTTCCAGTATCTGCCTCCCAATCCGCTCCTCCACTTCTCTGCAACTATTCGGGGGTCTGTAAAAAAAAAACCCAACAAAGTGATTGCTCTTTTCTTGTTCCCGACCTCAACCCAAAATGACTCTGTAGACATATCATTCTGAACTATCTTTCAGTAGCTGCTATACTAACCCTGACTAGCAATGCCACTCCCCCACCTCTTTTATCACCCTCCCTATTTCTTTTAAAGCATCTAAATCCCAGAACTTCTAGTAACCATTCCTGTCCAAGTTACCCAAGTTTCTGTAATGGCCACAACATTGTAGTTCCAAGTACTGACCCATACTCGAAGTTCATCTGCCATATTTCTGATATTTCTAGCATTGAAGTATACACACTTCAAACCATCCCTGTGTCCACAATTTCACTCCATCGACTGCATTTCTTTATTAACAACCTCATTCTCTGTTGTGTCTGAAAGGCTTGGTTGAGATGTGAAAAATAGAATATGAAAAGTAAAATTCCAAGTGACATAAGTACTGACTGTAAAAGTTTCTATAAATATATGAAGTGGAAAAGATAGTGAAGACAAATGTAGGTACCTTACAGTCAGAATTGAGGGAAATTATAACCGGGAACAAAAGAAATGGTAGAAGAATTGAACTTATACTTTGGTTCTGTTTTCACAAAACAGGACACAAATAGTTTTCCAGAAGTGTGAGGGGAATATGGGTCTGGTGAGAGGGAGGAATTGAAAAAAACAAGTATTAGTAAATAAAAATGGCGCTGGGGAATGTAACGGGGTTAAAGGCTCACAAATCCCCAGGGCCTGATAATCTACATCCTCGAGTACTAAAGGAAGTGGCCCTGGAAATACTGGATACATTGGTGACCGCTTTCCAAAAGTCTATAGACTCTGGAGCAGCTCCTACAGATTCGAAGGTGGAAAATGTCATTCCTTTTATAAAAGGAGGGAGAAAGAAAACACAGCATTTCACGAGTTAGCCTAACACCAGTAGTGGGGAAAAGACTACATTGATAATAAGAGATGTGATAACTGAAATCTTGGAAAGAATTAGATAAAGTCAGCATGGATTTATACAAGAGAAATCACGTATAACACAGTTACTGAAAAATGGTTGAGAATCTAACTCATTAAATAGAGAAGGGAGAACCAGCTGATTTCAATTTCATATGGTTTTGATAAGGTTCCACAAATGAGGTTAATTGACAAAATTAAAGCACAGAGGATTTGGGGTAATACACTAACATGGATTGAAAATTGGTTGACAGACCAGAAACAGAGTGGGAATATACAGATCTATTTCTGGGTGGCAAGTGGTGACTAGTGGTGTACTGCAGGGGTCAGTTCTTGGGCTCCAGATATTCACAACATCTGTAAGTGACCTGGATGAGGAGACCAAATATAACTTCCCAAGTTTGCTGATGATACAAAACAGCGGGTTGTGAGGTATGAGGATGATGCAAGGGGGCTGCATGGTGCTCTGCACAAGTTAATTGTGTGGGAAACACATGCCAAATATATACAACATAGCTATACATAAAGTTAGACACTTTGGAGTGAGAAACAAAGGCAAAGTATTATTTAAATGACAAATATCCTCGAAAATGTGGCTGTACAAAAGGATCTAGGTGTCCTAGCAAACTAGCCAATGAAAGTAAACAGGTGGCTGCAGCAAGCAAAGGTATGTTGGCCTTCATTACAAGGGGATTTGAGTTCAGAAGTACGGATATCTTGCTCAGTTATACAGGGCCTTGGAAAGACTACACCTGGAGTATTGTGTGCAGTTTTGGTCTCCCTACCTAAGAGAGGGCATACTTACCATAAAGGAAGTGCACTGAAGGTTTACTTGGCTGATACTGGGGATGGCAAGACTGTAGTATGACAGGAAATTGATTTGACTGGGGCTATATTCACTACAGTTTAATCAGAACCTCTCTCATTCTTCTAAAATGCATAATATTCTAACAGCTGGACAGACTACTTCTGGGGTTGGGGTATGTTGCCCTTGTTGGGCAGTCTAGAACCAGGGTTCAGGATATGGAGTAGGCCATCTAGGACTGAGGAGGAGAAGAAATATTTTCACTTTGG
>NC_063352.1:48838057-48848440 GCF_021869965.1 Rhincodon typus | reverse complement strand
GGGGGAGTGGGGGGTGGCAACCTGTGCAATTCACTACTACAGAAGGCTGTGGAGGTCAAGTCACTGAATACATTCAAGAAAGATATAGAATCATAGAGTACAGAAGAGGCCCTTAGGCCCATCACGTTTACACCAAAAATATAATACTACCTACACTAGTCCCACTCTTCGATGCTAGACCCCCACAGCTTTGAATGTTGTGACACTTCTAATCCTCATCCAAGTACTTTTTAAAAGGTTGTGAGGTTTCCCACCTCAACTCCCCTCGAATGCACTGCATTCAAGTACCCCACCATCCTCTGGGTGAAAAAGCTTTTCCTTAATACCTCTCTAAAGCTTCTGAATTTCACTATGCCCCCTTGTTATTGAACCCTTCAGAAAAATATTAGTGACCTAGGCTTAGCCATAATGAGCACAAATTGAAAATTTGGGGATTACACAATGGACTGAATTTTCTGAGGGTGGCAATCTCATGCAGATTGGAACTCAGGTCCTTCTTTTCATGGGCAAGGCAGTGGGAAGAATCAGGCCATGTCCGCCTGGGGTCAGGAATGCACTGTCCAGGGCATGCGGGGTGGGATCAGGTTGGGTGTGGTCTGGTGGGTGGGAAGAGTGTGATCATGCAGAGCTGAGAGGTGGGGGGTGGAGGAGGAGGGAGTTGTGTCAGGCAGTGGGAGTTGGGTGAAGTGGGGGTGGGGAATGGTGTTATAAATGGCCCGGAGTTAGACTATGTACTTTAATAGACTATATATTTAATGGTGTAACTTTTCCTGGGTAACTATTTTACTTTATTTCATCAAAATGCTCTGAAGTCTAATTTAAATGGAGTCTTTTGGAGGGTTCCAGGCGTAGAAGAATTGCAGAGTGTAAAACTGAATTTCCCTGCAATTCCTGAATTTCCCTGCAATTCCTTCAGAAAATGCATTGATGGAGGTTCCATAGGGTCTCCGCATGCAGCACCCACCTGAAAGAATGACTTTTGAAAATCCAGGCCAAAATGTTCAAGTATTGGTAAGTGCAGGAAAGCCTTCACCTAGTGGAAAATGTTAACTTTTACTGAACAGCAGCAAAAGTGAAGAAACAAACAAAAGCCACATTTCCTTCTGCAAACAAACAGGGTCCACTTGCCCTTCGTGTCTCACAAATTTACAATTAATGAATAATCACTGCAGCCAGTTCAAATCTATTGGAACTGGGTACTAGTTTAGTCCTGTCTGACTTGTAGTGCCTGACACTGCATTGCTCTACCATGCCAAAGGTGATGTTCCTCCCTCTCAATGTTCTCATCTTCCTCCTCAGAAAACTGCTGTTCTTCAGTATCTATCACATCGTCGCTTTGCCTGCTTTAGTTATGCAGAGCACAGGACTGTGAGGAATACAAAGCACCAGACTGGACTGGACTGCAAAGCAACCAACGGAACTTCATGTTCAGGAAGCCGGTCATCTGTTTCACAATGGCCCTGGTGGAAACATGCCTCTCCTCAGTCAGGGAGCTGTGTAGCAGAGCCATCAGCCATGGTTGCATAGGGTAGCTCTTGACTCCAAGTAAGAATCCTTATAAGGCATCCAGCTCTTGAAACAACACAAACATGAGTGAACTCAAGGACGTAGGATGGACTCTTGCAGGGGTCTGAGCAACATGGCTTATGGTGAGATGTGTAATGTAACTAAACAACAGGTTTAGTGAAATCATCTCATTCCATTTTTTTATGCTGTTCACAAGTGGTGTAAGTGGGATTCTCTACTGAAAACCAAAAGTGCTGGAGATCACAGTGGGTCAGGCAGCATCCACAGAGAAAGAGCAAGCTAACATTTCGAGTCTAGATAATTCTTTACGAGAACTGATGAGATTCTCACTTGACAGTGGTAAGATGGCAACCGACAGTCATTATTGCTTGTTAAATGCCTTGTTATCATCACAAAATGCCTTGTTAATAAACAAATTCCCATTTTACCACATTTGTTAAACAAGCTAGACATTGGGAGAACTTGATAAGGAAACCAGATTCTGTTTGCTACTTGTTCCAAACCACCTCCATGTTGGAAACTGGGCATCGACATTTTAGGGTATGCTCTGGGACAGCAGCCATACACATTCCATATCGATGGACTACGGCAGCTGACAAGTACTAGCTTCGAAGAGTCTTTGTGGTAGGTCTCCAATTCACTTACAGATCGCTTCTGCATTTCAATGTTGAACTGACATCTATCATTGCAATACTGCTGCAAGGACACTACATGCTAAAGGACACCCACCAAACTCGTGGACGATATCAGGCTGCAATGTCAGTGCTCATTCGGAGCCTACTCAGATGCTTGCAGTATTCCTGTCTAGCATTTCCTTGCCTTGTTTTTTAGTGCTTTGCCCTCCTCAGCCAGAGATACTAGGCTCATATTACTACCAGGAAGCTGGTCATAGTTATTATCGGGCCTCAGTTAAGATAAAGGGATAGTCTTCTCTCAGGAGTCCCCACACATTAAGTCAAGGACCACCTCCAATATGGACAGCACAGCACCCATCATGACTCTTTCTACCTTGTCCAATCCAGGCAGTGCACTGCAAACTGCAGCACTAAAATGGAGAAATGCATTCAAAATGAGTCAGAGATATGCTATGATGTTGAGGCTGCTGTGTGTCTGCTTCCAAACTCCATAGGAAAGAGGATTTCAAGCAAATCTTGTGACCATGGAGCACGATCTGAGATACTGACGATTGCTGTCCAAAATGTGGGCTCTTTTCCTCCTGCCATGAGAGGCAGGCATTATGAAAGAGGAATGTGGGTGGCATGGTTACTGTGACTGGTGCAGGCGAGTAGATGTCTTGAATGAGTATGTAGACCATGCAGAGGGCATACAGAGTTATTGGTTTTGGGGTTTGGGGCAAGGGCAACTGGGGAGGATATTGTAGGCAAGACAGATTGTGGTAGAGCATGAATCTTGGTGGGAGATGGATACAGTAGCAGAGATAGAGTGAGGTGTCAGTGAGAAAATGGTGGAACTTACACTGGAGGAGTGAAGGAGGACACTGACCTTTATCTGTCATTGCTGGATATTCCACCAGACAGCTGAGACCGAGACATGGTCAGCAATTCTGGCCTCATGTATCAGTCCTGGGGAAGAAGACGTCCTCCTGTGTACCACCCCTTCTAGCAGAATGTCCAGGGCCCTGTCCCCCAAGAAACTACCCCATCTGCCATCCCTCCGACAAATGTCAGCAATTGTGCACAGAACATAGAACATAGAACTTTACAGTGCAGTACAGGCCCTTCGGCCCTCGATGTTGCGCCGACCTGTGAAACCAATCTGAAGCCCATCTAACCTAAACTATTCCATTATCATCCATATGTTTATCCAATGACCATTTAAATGCCCTTAAAGTGGGCGAGTCTACTATTTTTGCAGGCAGGGCATTCCACGCCCTTACTACGCTCTGAGTAAAGAACCTACCTCTGACATCTGTCCTTTATCCATCACCCCTCAATTTAAAGCTATGTCCCCTTGTGCTAGCCATCACCATCCGAGGAAAAAGGCTCCCACTGTCCACCCTATCTAATCCTCTGATCATCTTGTATGTCTCTATCAAGTCACCTCTTAACCTTCTTCTCGCTAACGAAAACAGCCTCAAGACCCTCAGCCTTTCCTCATAAGACCTTCCCTCCATACCAGACAACATCCTGGTAAATATCCTCTGCACCCTTTCCAATGCTTCCACATCCTTCCTATAACGCGGTGACCAGAACTGTACGCAATACTCCAAGTGCGGCCGCACCAGAGTTTTGTACAGCTGCAACATGACCTCATGGCTCCGAAACTCAATCCCTCTACCAATAAAACCTAACATACTGTACGCCTTCTTAACAACGCTATCAACCTGGGTGGCAACTTTCAGTGATCTATGCACATGGACACCGAGATCTTTCTGCTCATCCACACTACCAAGAATCTTACCATTAGCCCAGTACTCTGTATTCCTGTTACTCCTTCCAAAGTGAATCACCTCACACTTTTCCGCATTAAACTCCATTTGCCACCTCTCAGCCCAGCTCTGCAGCTTATCTATGTCCCTCTGTAACCTGCAACATCCTTCCGCACTATCCACAACTCCACCGACTTTGGTGTCATCCGCAAATTTACTAACCCATCCTTCTACGCCCTCATCCAGGTCATTTATAAAAATGACAAACAGCAGTGGCCCCAAAACAGATCCTTGAGGTACACCACTAGTAACTGAACTCCAGGATGAACATTTCCCATCAACCACCACCCTCTGTCTTCTTACAGCTAGCCAATTTCTGATCCAAACCACTAAATCACCCTCAATCCCATGCCTCCGTATTTTCTGCAATAGCCTACCATGGGGAACCTTATCAAACGCTTTACTGAAATCCAAATACACCACATCAACCGCTTTACCCTCATCCACCTGTTTGGTCACCTTCTCGAAGAACTCAATAAGGTTTGTGAGGCACGACCTACCCTTCACAAAACCATGTTGACTATCCCTAATCAAATTATTCCTTTCTAGATGATTATAAATCCTATCTCTTATAATCCTTTCCAACACTTTACCCACAACCGAAGTAAGGCTCACTGGTCTATAATTACCAGGGTTGTCTCTACTCCCCTTCTTGAACAAGGGGACAACATTTGCTAGTCTCCAGTCTTCTGGCACTATTCCTGAAGACAATGACGACATAAAGATCAAAGCCAAAGGCTCTGCAATCTCCTCTCTAGCTTCCCAGAGAATCCTAGGATAAATCCCATCCAGCCCAGGGGACTTATCTATTTTCACACCTTCCAGAATTGCTAACACCTCCTCCTTATGAACCTCAATCCCATCTAGTCTAATAGACTGTATCTCAGTATTCTCCTCGACTACATTATCTTTTTCCTGTGTGAATACTGATGAAAAATATGCATTTAGCACCTCTCCTATCTCTTCGGACTCCACGCACACTTCCCACTACTGTCCTTGACCGGCCCCAATCTTACTCTAGTCATTCTTTTATTCCTGACATACCTATAGAAAGCTTTAGGGTTTTCCTTGATCCTACCTGCTAAAGACTTCTCATGTCCCCTCCTGGCTCTTCTTAGCTCTCTCTTTAGGTCCTTCCTGGCTAACTTGTAACTCTCAAGCGCTCTAACTGAGCCTTCACGCCTCACCTCTACATAAGCCTCCTTCTTCCTCTTAACAAGAGATTCAACTTCTTTAGTAAACCACGGTTCCCTCGCTCGACCACTTCCTCCCTGCCTGACAGGTACATACTTCTCAAGGACACGCAGTAGCTGTTCCTTGAACAAGCTCCACATTTCAATTGTGCGCAGCCCCTGCAGTTTCCTTCTCCATCCTATGCATCCTAAATCTTGCCTCATCACCTCATAATTGCCATCCCCCCAGCTATAACTCTTGCCCTGCGGTACATACCGATCCCTTTCCATCGCTAAAGTAAACGTAACCGAATTGTGGTCACTATCACCAAAGTGCTCACCTACCTCCAAATCTAACACCTGGCCTGGTTCATTACCCAGTACCAAATCCAATGTGGCCTCGCCTCTAGTTAGCCTATCTACATACTGTGTCAGGAAACCCTCCTGCACACATTGGACAAAAACTGACCCATCTGAAGTACTCGAACTATAGCGTTTCCAGTCAATATTTGGAAAGTTAAAGGTCCCCATAACAACTACCCTGTTACTTTCGCCCCTATCCAGAATCATCTTTGCAATCTTTTCCTCTCCATCTCTGGAACTTTTCGGAGGCCTATAGAAAACTCCCAACAGGGTGACCTCTCCTTTCCTGTTTCTAACCTCAGCCCATACTACCTCAGTGGACGAGTTGTCATCAAATATTCTTTCTGCCACCGTAATACTGTCCTTGACTAACAATGCCACACCTCCCCCTCTTTTACCACCTTCCCTGATCTTACTGAAACATCTAAACCCCGGAACCTGCAACAACCATTCCTGTCCCTGCTCTATCCATGTCTCCGAAATGGCCACAACATCAAAGTCCCAGGTACCAACCCATGCTGCAAGTTCACCCACCTTATTCCGGATGCTCCTGGCATTGAAGTAGACACACTTCAAACCACCTTCCTGCCTGCCGGTACACTCCTGCGACCTTGAAACCTTATTTATGACCTCACTACTCTCAACCTTCTGTACACTGGAGCTACAATTCAGGTTCCCATCCTCCTGTTGAATTAGTTTAAACCCTCCTGAAGAGCATTAGCAAATTTCCCCCCAAGGATATTGGTACCCCTCTGGTTCAGGTGGGCTGGTTGAGTCAAACACCATACTGCATTGAAACCAGAGTGGATGTGACCACTTACAATTCCCTCCCACCCCCAATGTTCTCGAACGCATTATTTCCATCCTTATGTTGAGCTGAGCCTCCTTCACAATTATTGCACCCTCTGCATCCCAGAATGAGCCTACACTCCCCAGAACAGATTTTCCCAGCTTCCTTAAGAAAACAGTGATCACTGATAAACCCTCTTGAGTTTCACTGACCAGACTGAATACGACCTACCCCTGAATGACTTTGATGGACAACCCCAAATGGTCAGTGATTGGGTACCTGATATCTTTGCGCAGTCCCCTTACTGACTCACCACGAATCCCAGGTTGAATACATGGGACCTGTGAGACTGGTTAGACTCAATTTGGAGTATTGTGAACTTGGATATATTGGTTTTTGAGGGAGTACAATTTGGATTTCGAAGAATGTGTCCTGGAATTCAGGGAGCAGCGATTATACACACCAGAGATTAAACTCCACCTGTCATTTCTTCTGCCTGACTATACATTGCTGAATTAGGCCTGCTTGTTTCAGAACTTACAAGGTTAAAGGGTGATCTGATTAAAGTCTTCAAGATATTAACAGGGAAAAGATAGGGTAGATAACTACTTCCACTGGTTTGGGATTCTAAAACTAGTTGACATTGTCTAAAAATTAGAGCCAGACTATCAGGGAAGATGTTAGGAAACAATTAAATACACAAACAGCAGTTGATGCTACTTCAGCTGTTAGTTTTAAATCTGGGATAGATTTTTGTTAAGCAAAGATATTAAGGCACATGGGCCAAAGGCAGGTAGAGGGAGTTAGGCCACAGATCAGCCATGATCTCACTAAATGGCAGAATAGGCCTCAGGGGCTGAATGGCCTGCTCCTGATCCTATGTCTGACCATGGCCCATTCCCCAGGCTACAATGATATGGAACCCCTGACTCTGACTGTCCCAGGTGGCCAACTGACCATATTCAAACTCTGGATTAAGACTGGACCCTCGACTTACAAAGATCAAAGAACAGTACAACGCAGGAACAGGCTCTTTTGCCCATCAAGACTGTGCCATCAAATGATGTCTTTCTAAACTGAAAACCTTGTGACTCTATATGGTCGTTGTTTGCCTATTCACATATCTGTCGAGATGCCTCTTAAAATTTTGCTATTGTATCTATCTCCACCACCTCCTCTGGCAGCACAATCCAGGCACTTATCATCCTCTGTGTAAAAAGCTTGCCTCTCACATCTCCTTTAAACTTACCCCCTTTTACCTTAAACGTATGTCCCCTAGTGATTGACAATTCTAGCCTGTAAGAAAGATTTAGACTATCCATTCCATCTTTGCCTCTCAATTTTGTAAATTTCTATTGGGTCGCCCCTCATCCTTTGACATTCAAGTGAAAACAAACCAAATTTGTCCAATCTTTCCTCACACCTAAACTCAGCAAACCAGGCAACATCTTGGTAAACCTTTTCTGTACCCTCTCAAAAGCTTCCACATCCTTCTGGTAGTGTGGCGATCAGAACTGTACACAATATTCTATACAGCTGCAACATGACTAGCCAATTTTTAGACTCAATGCCCCAAATGATGAAAGCAAACATGCCATACGCCTTCTTGACCGCCTTATTCACTTGTGTTGCCACTTTCAGGGACCTGTCTGCCTAGATTCCTTTTAATGTTGATGCTACTAAGTGTTTTGCCATTTACTACATACTTCCTTTTTGCATTAGATCTTCCAAAATACATCAAATTGCATTTGTCTGGATTAAACTCCACCTGTCATTTCTTCTGAGACAACAAGGTGCAGAGCTGGATGAACACAGCAGGCCAAGCAGCATCATAGGGGCAGAAAGGCTGACGTTTCCGGCCTGACTATACATTGCGGAATTCTCTGGCAATCCTTCTCACTGTCTGCTGCTCCCCCAATCTTTGTGTCATCTGTAAGCTAATTAATCAGGCCATCTACATTCTCCTCCACAATCATTTATATATTACAAACAACGGTCCCAGCTCTGGTCACAGATTTCTAATCTGAAAGACACTGGTCCATTGCTACTCTCTGTCTTCTATGACTAAATCAGTTCTGTATCCATCTTACCAGCTCAACACGGATCCCACGCGAGTTCACCTTTTGTATCAGCCAGTCATGAGGTACTTGTCAAAGGCCTTGTTAAAGTCCACATAGACAACATCTACTGCCCTGCTCTCAATTATTTTTGTCACTTTTGTTCAAAAACTTCAATCAAGTTTGTGAGACATGATTTTCCCCACTCAAAGCCATGCTGCCTATCACTAATAATTACAGTGGCAGGAAACTCAGACTGACAACAGTCCCACCGACTTGACAGAGGACTACTCCCCATAGACTTTGAGGAAATAATTTCAATGAAGCACATATGGTGTTCGTCATATAAACTGCTGCAAATGTAAATGCATGATATTGACATAGCATGGTGTAATACAGCAACACGGAAGTACCATGAGCCTTTAAGTTCTGAACGAAGCACCAAAGCACAAAAGGTGAGGCAAAGCAGAGATTCCATGAGCTTTCCAAACACATGGAAAATGAGTGAACATTAAAACAGTAGGCATTCCCGAGATGCACCCTGATCTAATCCAGACAGCCGCTCGTCCCTGCATACAAAATGGCCCGGCAGTACCATTACAATGAAAAGTGCCAATACCATGCAAAGGCTGGTGCATACCTGATGCCAACCTTTGTTGATAGGGAAGGAAGCAGAGATCAAAGATTCCCTACAGTGTGGAAGCAGGCCATTCGGCCCACAAATGACACCCCCCAAAGAATATCCCAACCAAACCCACCCCTCTACCTTGAAACCCTGCACTTCTCATGGCCAATCCACCCTCGCCTGCACATCCCTGTACACTATGGGCAATTTAGCATGACCAATCTACCTAACCCGCATATCTTTGGACTGTGGGAGGAAACCGGAGCATCTGCAGAAAACCCACGCAGACAAGGAGAGAATGTGCAAACTTTACACAGACCATCGCCCAAGGGTGGAACCGAACCCCAGTCCCTGGAGACTTGAGGCAGCTGTGCGAACCAGTGAGTCACTGTGCTGAGTTAAAAAGTTACCAATTGCACTCGAGCCAGGTAGGACTTGAACCTACAAACTTCAGATCCAAAGTCAGACACATTATTCATTACGCTACTGGCCCCAGACCAGTTGCAGGCAGATCTTAATGACCATGGAATATGACCTAAGATTCTGGAGACTGCTGTCCAAAATAGAGGCCCAGAGGAAGACGTACGTGTGCTACAGTCACCAGGTACCGCTCTGACCTGTATGTCAGCAATTGTTGCCATCTATTTGCTGTCTGAGAGGTGGGAAAATAGGAAACTATATATAAATGAGGCATATAAATAGGCATCTCACAGCTCACTTGTGAGATTCACATCTGGCCAGTCAAAATCTGGTTGCAGAATTGGATTTTTCTCAATGTTGCTGATATTTTTCCAACCTCGCTGTATTTTCCTGAACTGTGTCATTTTTCATGTTGTTTGGAGACTGGGAAAATTCAGCCCAGAATAACCAAGGTTTTGAAAATGGTAATCAGGAACTTAAGCACATAACCTTTCCTAGACTACAACCTATGAAAATACCAATTCAGTACAAAGACATCTAAAAGTTCCACCTACATTTAATGGTTGGTGAAGGGGGAGACAAAATCATGCACCAAAGGCATGTGGTCAACAAGAACATGCATATTTTATGACTTAAATTACATGTGCATTTGATTAAATAGATTCAAGCAACAACCAAGGAAAATAGAACTGATCCTTATTGAACTTTTAACTGTTTAAAGATGTAAAAATACATTACAAGCAAGGGAGTTTTATTCACATTAAAACTCCAAACCCAATGAGCTAAGGCAGGTCCTACATATGGGCACCAGATCTGTGTACACTTTGTATAGTTTAATATAGAGATTGACAGATCTTGAAAACAAAACCAGATGGGATGCAAACCAAACTCAAGTTGCAATCAGGTGCAGGGCTGGATGAACACAGCAGGCCAAGCAGCATCATAGGAGCAGAGAGGCTGACGTTTCGGGCCTAGACCCT
>NC_063352.1:48806984-48837657 GCF_021869965.1 Rhincodon typus | reverse complement strand
AGGCCCGAAACGTCAGCCTCTCTGCTCCTATGATACTGCTTGGCCTGCTGTGTTCATCCAGCCCTGCACCTTGTTGTCTCGGATTCTCCAGCATCTGCAGTTCCTACTATCACCCTTTTTGTGTTACTGACATGACCAATTTCACTTTCGTTTGTTATTGGAACAGGGGTGTTGTCGGCTAACCCAGCATTTATTGCTCATAGGAAAGTTAACAGACAACTACGTTGCTGTGAGTCCATATTCATATACAGATGGACGATATGGTAAGGATGGAAGATTTTTTTTTCCCTAAAGGACTTTAGCGAACTAGGTGTGTTTCCAAGACAATAAACACTGGTTACATGGTCACATTAGGCTAGCTGACAAAATCTGGATTTTATTTATTTGTTGAATTCAAATTTTACCATCTGCCATCGGACTTGAGCTCATGTTCCCAAAACATTAGCCTGGGGTTCTGGATTACTAACCCAGTTACATCACCACTACTCCACTCCCTCCCCACCAGTGAAATACTGTGAATGTTGAAAAAACAAAATCAAAACAAAAAGTGCTGGGAATACTCAGGTCAGGCAGCAAATGTGGAAAGAGAAACACAGTTAAAAATTCTTCAGCAGAACTGAAAAATGCTAAAGACAGAACAATTTTCAGGTTAGCACAGAGGGTGGGGCTGTTGAAAGGCAAAGATTTCTGATGTAAGATCTGATCTCAGAACATGTCCAGAGTTAACAACTGTCAGTGGTATTACTAAAAATGATTCGAACCAGGAGAGCCAGGGTAGCAGACTGGAGAAGCACCCAGCCCCAAACTCCATTTAGATCATAGCCATAAGTAATAGGAACAGTAGTAGGCCGTATGGCCCCTTAAGCCTGTTCTGTCATTCAATAACAATGGTTAATCCGACATTTCTCATGTCCACGTTCCCATGTTTTTCCCACAACCTTAGGGAATCTATCTCAGCTTTTAATGTACACAATGATTGTGCCCCCACAGCTCTCCACGTCAAGGAACTCCAAAGATCCTCAACCCTCACGGGAAATTCCTCCTCATCTCAGTCTTAACTGGCACCCCCTTATTCTGAGACTATGCCTCCTGGTCCTAGACTCCCTCATGAGGGGAAACATCCTCTCAACATTTACCTTGTCAACCCCTGAAGAATCCTATATGTTTCAATGAGATCACCTCTCATTCTTCTAAACTCCAGTGAGTAGAATTCCAATCTGTTTAACCTATGCTCATAAGACAATCCTTCCATACCAGGGATCATCTGAGTGCACATGCTCTGAGCTGCCTCCAGGATCTTTCTTTAAATAAGGGGACCACAACTGTTCACAGTCTCTGGATGTGGTCTCACTAGCACCTTATATAGAGTTGCAGTTAACACTTCCCTACTCTTGTGCTCCAAACCCCTCGAAATAGGGGCCAACATCCCATTTGCCTTCCTGATTACCTGCAGCACAGTGTGGTAGCTTTGTGTTTCATGCTCAAGTAACCCCAAGTCTATTTGTGTTGCAGCTTTCTACAGTTTTTCTCCATTTTAACAATATTCTGTTCTATTGTTCTCCTTTCCAAAATGAACAATTTAACATTTTTATACATTTTAATCCATTTGTCAACACTTTGTCCACTTACTTAACCTATCAATAGCTCTCTAAACTGTTTCTATCCCTTTCACAACCTGCCTTTCCACCTACTTTTGTGTTATCTACAAATTTGGCAACAGTACATTCACCTTCTTCCACAATGTCATTAATATATAGTGTGAACAGTTGCAGTCCTAGCATTGATCACTGGTCACAGGTTGCTAACCAAAAAAGAAACCCTTATCCCCACTCACTGTTTCTTACCCTTTAGCCAATTCTCTAGTCATACCAATCTACCACCTCTAAAACCATGTGCTCTTACGATTTAACCTTTCGTGGAGCACCTTTTGGAAGTCCAAATTCAACATATCTACTGGTTTCCCTCTATCCATTTTGGTTCAGACTTCCTTGAAAAACTCTTAATAAATTAGTCAGACATGATTTCCTTTTCATGAAGTCATGCCGACTCGGCTTGATTGTGGTGATCAGAGACCAAGCTCAGAATCTGAGTATCTGTGCACCTGCACTCCTAGAGTCCGGGTAAAATCATGCCTCTATCTTCTTGCACATGATGTTACACAAGTAAATGTTCAATGATGAACTCAATGCATGATCATACAATATTAATAATTTGAAATTTCACATGAGCTCAGTATTTTAAATACATATTGCAAAATTGTACAGCACTGAAGGAGACCATTTGGCCATCACGTTTCTTTGCCAGCTCTCTGAAAGAGTTGCCAATTAGTTCCACTTCCCCGCTCTTTCCCCAAAGTCATGCAGTTGCTTCCTTTTTAAGTATTTATTCAATTTCATTTTGAACATTATTCTTGGATCTGCTGCTTTTACCTTTTTAGGCAGTGAATTCTAGATCGTCATAACCTGCTGAATCTTTATCCTTGCATTTTGCCAATTGTCTTAAAACTGTTACTGACGCTTCTGCTGATGGAAACTGGTTCTTTTATTTATTCCTATCAAACCTTTTCAGAATTTTGAACAGTTCTATTAACTATCACTTAACTACTTCTGCTGAAAGGAAACCCATTTTAAATCTTCCACTTTCTCTACATAGCTGAAGGCTCTTATCTCTGGTACCTGTCAGGCAAGTCCCCTCCTTATCTTCATCAAGGCTTTAACATTACTGTTCAATGTACATATCTCATGTTTGCTCACAAAAAGAGCATGTAAGCTTTTAAAAAACATATTTTTCAAACTTTAAACTTAGTTAGTTTTGAACAAATAAGTTTAACATTGAATTGTTTAAAAGTTTGTTGCACAATTTTTACAATGTTTAACAAGATTTGTGACTCCCAGCAGACTAATTAATGACTTAAAAAAAACAGCAACAGATGTTATTACCTGCACGAATCTGAATTTTTAAACCACGATTCTTTTTCACTTTATGATTATCATAATTCCCGAAGTAGTAAATACTTGATTTACTCTAATGGATCTCAAGAGGATGTTAGATTATTTGATGTAATATAACTGTCGAAAATAGCCCTCTACAAAAATTTACATAAGCTGTAAACTAATTAAGTCAAACCAATACAGTTGAATAGTTGTAATTTTATATCAAAGGAACAGTTGGTTAATGATTCTGTCTGCGTGTGAAGACTGAATGGTAAAAAGTGTCATATAGTTAGCCAAACAGCCTGGAAACAATTCATAGATTCCCAGATATTCTCAATACAATGTTATTAAATATTTTTATTTTCTAATGCCGAAAGGGCAAGGAATTAAAGTAAACATCTGTTCAGTAACCTCTACTATATTTGAACATTACTATATGTTTAGAGGGAAGCACTGCAGGCAATGAAATCTATGCAAAAATTATTTCTTAAAAAAAAATGGTGCATTTCAATTTGCTATTTCTACATTTATTCTGCCTTCTTCAAAAATGCAATATAAACTCAGATTATCAAAAAAATATACTGGCACAAATTAGATTTTGTAGCTTTCTCTTTGCAAGTTTAGAGATTCTTTTATACTGAATCCAATTTCAAAATCCTTTAAATGTTTCGATAATTATCATTGGTATAAAAAAAAAAGCCATGGAAGAGCCAAAGCTCTACATTGAGCTAGCATTAAAAATGCTGCTACACTTGGATATCTTTTATGACGCTTGTGCCATCAAAGATATCTCTGTAACGTTGTGGTTGGTTGGCTCACTCGCTGAGCTGATTCGTTGTTCCACAGATGTTTCAGTGCGGCCTCCGATAAAGCGCTGTTGTGTTTTCCTACCTGTTATTTAAACTCTGGTGTCCGTTGAGCTGGGTTACCTCACTTCCGGTTTTCCTTTGCAGTGGAGTATATAGGGGGTCTAGCTCTGTGTGTTTTGTTGATGGCTTTCTTAATGGAGAACCAGGCTTCTAGGAATTCCCTTGCTTGTCTCTGCTTGGCCTGTCCCAGGATCCTGGTGTTGTCCCAATCAAACTGGTGGTTTTCCTTATCCATGTGGACGGAGGTGAATGAGTGTTGGTCGTGTCTTTTTGTTGCTAGTGGATGTTTGCGTACTCTTGTGGCTAATTTTCTTCCTGTCTGTGCAATGTAATGTTTGTCGCAGTCTCGGCAGCGGACCTTGTATATTACATTGGTCCTGTCCATAATGGATAACGGGTCTTTGGTTCGGATTAGCATTTGGCTTAGGGTTGAAGTGGGTTTGTGTGCTACTCTGATGCCCAGTGGTTGTAGGAGTCTTGTGGTCAATTCAGATGTGTTCTTGATGTAAGGTAGCATGATGAGGGTGTCGGGGCGCACGGTATCTTCCTGGTGTCGTTCATGTAAAAGGCATCTTCTGACCCAGTTTTTTGGGTATCTGTTGTCCTTGAATACTTAGAGGAGGTACTCTTTTTCTTTTTGGCGCAGTTCTGTGTTGCTGCAGTGTGTTGTTGCCCACTTAAATAGAGTTTTCATGCAACTTTCTCACCGGGATCAGATTCACCAAGGAAGAGGAAAAGAACAAATAGGTCCCATTCCTTGAAGTCAAGACCAATGGGGAATTCCTAACAAAGGTACACAGGAAAGCCACACACACATTGACCAAGTACTGAATTTCAACAGCAACCACCCTAACACCCACAAACGAAGTTGCGTGAATAAGACCCGTTACCCACTATGGACAGGACCAACTTAATATACAAGATTCCCTGCAAAGACTGCGACAAACATTACATTGGACAGACAGGAAGAAAATTAGCCACAACAGTACACGAACATCCACTAGCAACAAAAAGACACAACCGATACTCACTCACCTCTATCCACATGGATAAGGAAAACCACCAGTTTGATTGGGACAACACCAGGATCCTGGGACAGGCCAAGTAGAGACAAGCAGGGGAATTCCTAGAGGCTGGTTCTCCACTAAAAATGCCATCAACAAAACACATAGCGCTAGACCTTATATATATTCCACTGCCAAGGAAAACCGGAAGTGAGGTAACCCAGCTCAACGGACACCAGAGTTTAAATAACAGGTAGGAAAAAACAACGGAGCTTTATCGGAAGCCGCATTGATGATGCTACCCACCAGGGTAATGAAACATCTGCAGAACAACGAACCAGCTTGGTGAGCCAACCAACCACAACATCCATAACCCGAGCTACAAATCTACTCAAAACCCCAGTATCGCTGTAATGTTTACACAAAGTGCCTGTGCAAAACAGCAATATTCAGTCCCTTGGGTCAGCTCTGGCATTCAATTAGATCAGTGTCGATCAGTCATTTACCATCATTGATCTGTCTTTACTCATTATTCCTTGACATCTCAATTCAAC
Organism: Rhincodon typus; assembly: GCF_021869965.1. NCBI lineage: Eukaryota > Metazoa > Chordata > Chondrichthyes > Orectolobiformes > Rhincodontidae > Rhincodon > Rhincodon typus. The sequence goes on along the minus strand of NC_063352.1, from coordinate 48,832,297 downwards.
AAAAATCTTTTCAGTTGCAATCGTGCAAACTTCTAAGAATTCTAACATTAATGATATTTTGTGGGAGAAATTATGGAGGAGTGAAGATGGTAAACTACACTAGCAGCTGTGCAGGAGTCAACTTGTTTTTAATTTCTTTTCCCAGGCTCCTTGAGGATTTTCATACTAGCTAGTTTGCTATGCTTCCACTTTCAACTTTTAATTTTCATAGCCTTCAAATATTCACGGTTCCTTAATTTCTTTGCATTCTTTTACTTCCTATATCTCAATTAAGTGCCTCTCTGGACAACCTATTTATTTTCTCACATGTATATGTACATGCAGACATGCAATAACATGAGTGTGCGAACTCATCTCCCCATTCTCTTCATCCTCTTCTTTTCAAATAGTAGTTTTAGTTTTGCGAAAGGTCCACATCCAAAATGTAATTTCATCTGTATTTCTTACAGATGCTGCCTGAGCTGCTGACTGTTTCCAGCATTTTCAGATTTGTTTCAGATCTCCAGCATCTGCAGTTTCTAGCCTTTTGGTAGTTAGCTGACTGATCAACAACAGCAACAGAATATTTCAACTCATGGACCTGACTGGACTTTGCTGTGAATGAACTGCACCAGTTGTTTGTTGCAGTTAACTTGACCATGGACTTTGAGGGTTTCCAAACGATTCCAATTTTTCATCACAACCCCCTTCACAGGGACTTTGGGAGGAAGGACCTTGAGAGAGATTTTTATTTATATTTTATCATAGGATGTAGGCATCACTGGTTTGACCAGTATTTATTGCCCACTGCTAACTGCTTTCAAACAGATGGTGGTGACCGATTGATAAGCAGCTTAGAAGAAAAATGATTACTCATCTGTTCCTGCAATTTCAGACTTCATTTTTGACATTTCCCAAGGACTGTTATATAGTTGATCCCGTTATGAATACAAGTTTCAAAATCTCCAAAATCATTTATTTAGGTGGGAGCACATTCACATTTGAGTGAGTTTTAAGAAGTTATTAAAGGATTATATGTCTTTGATGTGGTTTGTGAACAGAGGTTTCTTTTACTTCTATAATCTATAGACCATTTGAGAGTATTTAAATTTCTTTTTGAGGTTTGCTAAATGAGAATTTTTTTCCAGAATTAAAGTTGTACAAGTGAGAGCTCTCTTAGATTGTTAACAGTTCTTTTTCAATTCTGCATCGCATCTGTTAACATTGAGTGTCTATGGAGGTGGTGTGTGGATACAGGAAACATGGAGGTGGAATGGAATAGGGTCAAGGAGGTTGCATTTGGGGAGTGCGTGGAAGGATAAGGACTAGAGGGTTTAATAGCTCTTTAAATTATATGGTTGGAGTTATGGCTTGGGCTAAAATCTCAGAACTGAAGTGGACTTTCTGAACAGCCTCTCATGATACTGGCCCACCTCCGTTGATGCCTCTGACCTGTCTCTGGAAGCTGTGAGGCTGATTCAATCAGGCCTCTGTGCCCCCAGACTAAAAACCATGCAGAGGTTAGATTTGACGTATCTGTGTGGGTATGTGTGTATAGATAGGATGGTCTACAAATACGCGTCACAGAATTGTGATCTGGCATGATAAGAATACTGTTGGGCAAACTCATGCAGGGGCCTTACTGATGTGGGCTATGGCAAGTAGTACGGCAGAAATCAGGCAACAAGTACAGTCAAGCCCATGTTGTTCTATCGCGGCACGGTGGCTCAGTAGTTAGCACTGCTGCCTCACAGCACAGGGTTCGATTCCATCCTCTGGAAACTGCCTGTGTGGAGTTTGCATATTCTCTCTGCGTCTGTGTGCGCTTTCTCCCACAGTCCAAAGATGTGCAGGTTAGGTGGATTGGCCGTGCTAAATTGCCCATAGCGTCCAGGAATATGTAGAACAGGTGGGTTAGCCACAGGGAATGCAGGGTTACAGGGATAGGGCTGGGGATGAGTCTGGGTGGGACGCTCTTCGGAGGGTTGGTGTGGATGTATGGGCTGAATGGCCTACTTCCACACTGTAAGGATTCTATGGTTCTACTCTATCTAATAACTCTTGATCCCCTTACCAGCCTATCTATCTCTGCTTTAAATACGCTCAGTGAGGTCCACACATTTACCACCTTCTGCCTGAAGGAATTCCTCCTCATCTCAGGCAAACAAGGCCCAAGTCAGGAGCGTGATGGAATACTCCTCACTTGCTTAGCCGAGTACAGCTCCAACAACCCTCAAGAAGCTTGATACCATCCAGGTCAAAGCAGCCGCTAACTGGCACCACATCAACAAGCATCGATTCCCTGTATCACCAATGCTCAGTAGCAGTAGTGTGTACCATTTATAAGATGCATTGCAAAAATTCACCAAAGATCCTTACAGCATTCCAAACTCATAAACGTTTCCACCTAGAAGGACAAGGGCAGCGGATACATGGGAACACCACCACCTGCAAATCCCCTTCCAAGCCAATCACCATCCTGACTTGGAAATATAATCACTGTTATTTCACTGTCACTAGGTCAAAATCCTGGAATTCCCTCCTTAATGTTATTGTGGGTCGACCTACAGCACACAGACCACAGCAGTTCAAGAAGGCAGTTCACCACTATCTTCTCAAGGGCACCAGGGACGGGCAATAAATGCCAGCCAGCCAGCGACATCTATATCCCACAAGGAAATAGAACTATTTAATGAGGAAGGACAAAAATGTCATCATGACTCAATGCCACGTATTTACATTGGTAACCCTGGGGGCACTTGTGTCTGGACAGGCCAGAAATGCCGAAAGTCGTCTTCAGAAGTAACTTGACCCTCTTCGGCTTCCAAAATTTGAAGGGTAGGCAGACAGACTGGAGGTGGAGGACCTGACTACCAATGTCCTGAGTAGAAAGTGCAGAGGTACCTGTGTATGATCCCACCTCTGGCTGGCTGTTTTGTCTTCTTGCGAGGACGGGGTGCCTGGAGTGGGCTTAAGGATCCCCGCCTGCCTGTTGCCATGAAGAATGAGTGAGTGGAGCAAGTGTGCGTGCCTCTCTGGCATCCCTTGAGGATGCTGAACCTGGCAACTACTAACCTCTCCATGGAAGCAGCCAGAGAGTTGTAGATTCGCTGCATTGATGCGGGTTCTGGGAAATGAGGGTCAATACTTCCCACATTCCTGTTAGTTGCTCTTGCTCCTGCCCCTCCCTGTGGATGTGGATGAAATCTCTGATTGTCAACATTACAGGCTCCTCTCCTGCCTGCACCTGAGCTGGTGCCTGGTCTCCAGCAGTCTGCGAAAAGCCAGCGTCCTGGGAGTTTATTTCTTGGTCGCAGTAGGTGCTCAACAGATTGTGAACCTACACTCTCTAAGACTAATATTCCCACCTAGGTGTTAGTGTCTGAGCTGGCAGAGGGTGCAGGAGGCAGTATTGCCGATGTTTCCTCAGAGATCTTGGTACTTTCACCCTCAGTGGCCAATGACGGCATTTCTGGTGGACTGGGATTTTTCAACAGAGGTCATGGGCAGGATGGTGGAACCGGCAAGGCAAGAGAGAGAACCAGTAGCCAGTTGTTAGAAGTGGTGTGCAATGATGAAGAGCGACAGTAGGGTTAATCTAAGAGTTAGAATTGAATGAAGAATGATACTTATTCATTTAGTGGGATATGGATGTTTCTGCATCCCTACAGAAGTGGTCCCAGTCTTGTCATGCAAGGCCCAGGATTCTACCTTTGCAGTAGGTGAGGACATGCATGTCAGACACCCACGCGAGCTTTCTCTGCCCCTGTTAGGGGCTGAGTTCTCCTATAATAAGCAAAAGGAAGGTGGCCGGGGTGGGGGGCAATGAGTGAGATTGCAGTGGATGAAACAGTTGTTAATCCTAGTGCAGATATGGTGATCTGAAGGAGTAAGAAGGCAGCACAGAGGGCATGCAGGACTACAGGTGTAAGTGATTGGATGGATGAGACGGAATGAGGAAAGATGCTGCAGGCAACAGTGGAAGTGGCAGACCTTAAGCCTTGGTGGGAGGTGGGTGCAGAATTAGAATGAGTCTGAGGAAGCAGAGACAAGAGCGTGGCACTTACCATGGCAGAGGAAAAGGTCACTACCTTTCTTTTGACTGTTTGCCATTCATTTGCACTCTGGAGATTGCCACCAGATCAGTGCTATCAGACCAGGTGGCAGAGTCTGGTAGTGCAGCCTCCTCTGCCAGTCATCTGGGAATGGGACACCTCTCCTTGCCCCACCCCTTCTACAAAGATCTCCAGGATGCAGTGCCATCTTCCCTTACGATTCTGCCCTTGACTGAACAAGGTAGTTTCAGAATGCCAGTGCTCTTCTGGGCACAATGGGTCTTTAGACATGGCATGGATGCAAGGGATGCCGGTGTTTCAGCAGATATCCGCTGACTGACAAGTTGCTGTGAGGCCTGTGCATGTTAAAATGGGGCAGAAATTGGATGAGAGTTGTCATAGGGACAGAGTACGTAATTAATGAGGAGAGTCTGGCGAGATACAGTGAAAGAACTCACTGGGCCTTCTGGCAACACCGCCCAAAAAAGCTCAGCACAACTTGGACTCAGCCAAGAAAATACAAGATTCAGCTCCAAGCCTTGCTGTATCTGTATTTGCTGGCTTCTTGCTATCCTTGACACATTAAAACAATTAATCTAGCCTGTTTGGAATGGCAAGGAATGGCCATGCGCACCACTTTGTGTACTGTGATTCTAATGCCCCACAGCATTCACACAATTAGAAGGAGCAAATAAGGCAACTACAATAAAGACAGGATGCCAGCAAAAACGATGTATGGAATGTACGGAACAATGTCACAACATGTGCCAAAAAGTACAGGAACAGAGTCCAATTGCCACTGGCTATCTATTTTTAAGAAGGCTGGTTGAGCAGACAAGTACACCTGCATTAAATGAGTGAGTAGTACACCATAGGCAAGTCCCATGTGGAAATCTGGGCATGGGACCAAATGGAATAGTTATACAATTCAATTAAAGCCCACATAAGCCTTGAACATATCAAAATTACAATAATTTCCCAACATTTGACCAGTACCTTGGAGGGTTCACATGTAACAGAGGTTTGGATTTAATTTGAAATGTCATCGCACTTGATCAATACAAAAACACTTTTCCCAGACTTTCCACATTAATGCATAAATTATTTTGATAGTAGATAGCTCCAGCCATTAGTTGCACTAAGCTGTTGGGCCTTGCATTATAGTTGCAGACATTTCAAACAGCTGTTTTGAAGAAATGGCTGTATATTCTTACCAAATCAATTATAAGCAGGCCACAACAACAATACACAGAAATTAACTTTTGCTCACCAAAAACTAAGACTAATAGTTGATGAACCAAATGGCAATCCAATTCCTTAATGCATGATGTTCATTTCTAACACATGAAGCATAAAGTGGTACACAAGACTTAAAGCAATTCATCCAATGTCCTTATAAAGCAATGTCCTGATATACCAAACTCTGAGCTTGTAGTTTTCACATGTGTCACTGCCTAGTGTTACTATTCCCATCCAAGACTTGAAAGTCACATGTTCAAGAACCATTTCAGCAACTTGAGTACAAAATCATGACTAGCACTCCAGTAGAGGGATTGCTGCACATCTGCAGCTGCCATGTTTTGGAGGAGATATTTAAGTAAGATGAACAGGAGTGAACATCAGTTTCTCAGGGTATGATTCAAAGAGTGGTCCTGGCCAACATTCGTCTCTCGACCACCACCTGTAAGTAATTATCTGGTTATTCATTTCATTGCTGTTTGTGGGGCCATGGTTTGTGAAGGTGCAGCTACAATCAAACTAGGTTAGCCAAGGTTGGGAATGCTACCTTACCAATCAAAACCAGGCACAATTTGACCAAAATAATCTAGCAGGCCTCATGAGGAGGTTTAACACCAGAGGTAAGGATGCGCTGTGGAGGGAAGACAAAATAATCAACACATCTAGTGATCAACAGTGTGTTTGCCCACAAGCTGAAACTGCTTAGAAGCCAATTTATATTCAGCAGCAATTCTGATAAGGTACACAAAGGTTGAAAATGCATGTTTGTATTTTTTTAAAAATTTGTTCATGGTATGTGAACATCGCTGAGAAGGTGGGCAGGGTGGGGGGGGGGGGGGTGGCGTGTGGGAATCTAATTGAAACTCACAAAATACTGAATGGCCTAGGCAGAGTGGATGTTGAGAAGATGTTTCCATTATTGGCGAGACTAGGACCTGAGGGCACAGCCTTAGAGTAAAGGGAAGACCTTTCAGAACCGAGATAAGAAGAAACTTCTTCAGCCAGAGTGGTGAATCTATGGAATTCACTGCCACAGAAGGCCATTGAATTTATTTAAGATGGAGATAGATAGGTTCTTGACTGTCAAGGGGATCAAGGGTTACGGGGAGAAAGCGGGAGAATGGGGTTGAGAAACTTATCAGCCATGATTGAATGGCAGAACAGAAGCGATGGGCTGAATGGCCTAATTTCTGCTCCTATGTCTTATGGTCTTACTGTCTATTCCTAATTGCCCAGAGGACATTTAAGAGTCAAACACATTGTTGAGAGTTTGGGTCAAATGTAGGCCAGACCAGGTAACGATAGCAAATTCTCTTCCCGAAAGGACATGAGCAGATCAGATAGATTTTTACAACCAACAACAATGGTAACATAGTCACAATTATTTATTCCAGATAATGATTGAATTTAAATTTCACCAGAGGTAGAGAGAGACAGGTTGAAGGAAGTGACTACACAGCAGGAAGTCAGTAAAACTGACCTGATACAAGCAGTACAAAATATAAAACTGCCAAGCCTGTGACCAGCCAAAGTTAAATGCTTGCAACGGATAGCAGTGATTCTCTCAGAGTAATATCACAGTTCTCCTTGGAACAGCAACTTATAATCATATTTCCTGTGGGGCTACTCAGGAAGTCCGTGAAGCAGGGACAACCTTAGAAAAGCCCCCACTGCCTCTCTGCATCTTTCATCTCAAGGTCCATCTGCCAACCCAGAAAGGGACAGCACGTGGCTGTATGAGTGTGTGTGGTGCTCAGCCACTCAGGCAATACCTTGCCAAATGCTCTGCCAATGGGTAGTCAGAGCAAAAAGGGCTTTGTTCTTGGCCCCTATGCACTTAACGTTTGAGGCATCTGATACTCCATGAGGTAACACGGTGTAGAGCTGGATGAACACAGCAGGCCAAGCAGCATCAGAGGAGCAGGAAAGCTGACGTTTCGGGTCGAGACCCTTCTTCAGAAATGGGAGAGGGGAAGGGGATTCTGAAATAAGTAGGGAGAGGGGGGAGGTGGATAGAAGATGGATAAAGGAGAAGATAGGTGGAGAGGAGACAGACAGGTCAAAGAGGCGGGGTTGGAGCCAGTGAAGGTGAATGTAGGTGGGGAGTGAGGGAGGGGATAGGTCGGTCCAGGGAGGACGGAAAGGTCAAGGAGGCGGGATGAGGTTAGTGGGTAGGAGATGGGGGTGGGGCTCGAGGTGGGAGAATGGTTAGGGAGGTGGGGACTAGCTGGACTGATTTTGGGATACTGTCGGGGGAGGGGAGATTTTGAAGCTTGTGAAGTCCACATTGATACATTTGGGCTGCAGGGTTCCCAAGCAAAATATGAGATGCTGTTCCTGCAGCTTTCAGGTGGCATCATTGTGGCAATGCAGGAGGCCCAGGATGGACATGTCATCCAAGGAGTGGGAGGGGGAGTTGAAACGGTTCGCAACCGGGAGGTGTAGTTGTTTGTTGCGAACCGAGCCTAGGTGTTCCGCAAAGCGGTCCCCAAGCCTCCGCTTGGTTTCCCCGATGTAGAGGAGGCCACAACGGGAACAGCGGATACAGTATACCACATTAGCAGATGTGCAGGTGAACATCTGTTTGATGTGGAAGGTCTTCTTAGGGCCTGGGATGGGGGTGAGGGGGGAGGTGTACAGGCAGGTGTAGCACTTGCTTCGGTTGCAGGGCTCCATGATACTCCATGAGGTTTGTTACTCTTTCAATGGAAGTGTTTGATCATCAGTCCAAAAACATGGGATGAAATCCACTGTAGAGAAGGCTCATCCATTTTCTGTGCAAGAATGCAAAATGCCTCTGAAAATTCTGACAGATGCACATGCATTTCTCATTGCTGCCGCATGGGTACCTGTTCAGGTAAATAACTTCCGAGGCTCAACCCATCTGAGCAGAGATTATAATGTCCAGCACTCTCAAACTCTCTACTGCTGTACCTATCTCCAGTATCTACTGCTGCTCATCATGTGCCACACTATGTGTGATGCTGGATCTACCAAGCTGAGTTGGAGGAGAGTGCGCAGGAGGTCATGTGACAATGCATCCTCACAGTGATGCCTCTCCTCTGAACACTCCTCATCCTCAACTCCTCTGCCGGCACTGATATTTCACTGTGGGAATCAGTATGAAACATTGGGGACACTGGGTTGGGAAAGTACACATTGTAACAGCGGATGTATTAGTGACATTGGCTCAACATGGGTTAAGTGCCAAATGATATAAAATGCTGTCCTCAGTTGGCTGAACTACTCCCCATCTCTCTATCAGTAACAGCTGTAACACTGTGAACCCAGTAGAGGTCAACAGGGTGACAAAGGCCCTAGCTACAGAACTCCTCCTGTCTCACCCGAGGTTCACTCTCTGGAGCTGTGGACTTGCATGCACAAGGTCAGGATAAAATGATTGAGTGAAGCCTGAGGTCATTAATTAATGGAATAGAAAAAGGTATGGGATATGACATTACACAGCATCACGTGCAGTAAACATGAAAGTCAACTCAACCATCTAGCTAATTCTCTTAACCCGCACGTTTTTGGACCGTGGGAAGAAATCAGAGCATGCGAAGGAAACCCGCGCAGACACGTGGAGAATATGCAAACTCCACACAGACAGTTGCCAGAGGTTGGAATTGAACCTGGGTTGACAGTGCTGAGAGGCAGCGGTGCTAACCACTGAGCCACTATGCCGTCCCCTAACACTTGATCAGGTCATGGGGATTTACCTACTTTAATGCATTTTAAGATTGCCAACACCACCTCTTCTATAATGTGGATTGTTTTCATGACATCACCATTCACTTGGCTGCGTTCTCCAGGATAAATACTGACAAAATATTTATTTAGGATCTGACCTGTAACTCCACACACAGCCAACCTTGTTGATCCTTAAGGGGCCCTATTCTCTCCCTACTTAAGCATTTTTCCTTAGCACATTTGTAGAATCTCTTTGGATTATCCTTTACCCCATCTGCCAAAGTTATTTCATGTCTCCATTTTGCTCTCCTGATTTCCCTCAAGTGTCATCCAAGGGATTCACTTGATCCCAGCTGCCTGTACTTGACATATGCTTCCACCTTTTTCCTGGCCAGGGCCTCAATATCTCTAGTCATGCAGTGTTCCCTACTCCTGTCAGCCTTACCCTTCATATTAATGGGAACATGCTGCGCATGAACTCTCATTCCCTCACTTTTGAAAGCCTCCCATTCACCAGACATCCCTTTACCTGCAAACAGCCTCCCTCAAATCAACTTTTGAAAGTTCCTGTCTAATACCATCAACATTGGCCTGGCACCATTTTACAACTTTAACTTGCGGACCAGGCCTAAACTTTTCCATAATTATTTTCAAACGAATAGAATTATGGTTACTAGTCCCAAATGTACCCTCACTAACACCTCAGTCACTTGCCCTGCCTAATTTCCTGTTAACACTATGGCAGATCCAATCTATGTTTGGAAAGTTAAAATCCCCCTACTATTACAACATTATTATTCATACAACTATCTGTGAAATCCCTACACATTTCCTGCTGACTATTGAGAGGGCCTATAGCACAATCCCATCAAATTGATCACCCCTTCTTATTTCTCAGTTCCACCCATGTGGCTTCACTGGATGATTCCTCAGAAATATTCTAAGTACTGCTAATCAAAAATCTCACTCCCACTCTCTTGCCTCCCTTTCTATCCTTCCTGTAGCATCTATACCCTGGAACACTGAGCTGCTCATCCTGTTCCTTCCTCAGCCGTGCTTGTGTAATAGGTCAGATATTCTAGTCACATTTACCCATCCATGCCCTGAGTTCATTTGCCTTACCTCTTGTCCTGAAACAAATGCAGTTTAATTCATGGAAACATAGAAAATAGGAGCAGGAGTAGGCAATTCAGCCCCTCGAGCCTCCACCATCATTCAATCTGACCATGGCTGATCATGCAATCTCAGTATCCCATTCCCGCCCTGTCCCCATATCCCTTGATCCCTTTAGAAGCAAGGGCCACATCCAGCTACCTCTTAAATATATGTAATCAACTGGTCCCAACAACTTCCTATGGGAGAGAATTCCACAGGTTCACAACTGAGTGAAGAAATTCTTCTTTATCTCAGTCCAGAATAGCTTACCACTAATTCTTAGACTTTGACCCCTAGTTCTTGACTTCCCCAACTTCGGGAACATTCTTCCCGCATCTAGCTTGTCCAGTCCCATCAGGATTTTATATGTTTCCATGAGATTGCACCCCCCGCCCTATTCTTCTAAATTCCAGCAAATACAAGCCCAGTTGATCCAGTCTTTCCTCATATGTCAGTCCTGCCATCCCAGGAATCAGTCTGGTGAACCATTGTCAGAGTCTCAAAACAGCAAGAATGTCCATCCTCAGACTAGGAGACCAAAACTGCACACAAAACTCAAGCTGTGGCCTCACCAAGGCCGTGTAACTGCAGGTAAGACATTCTTACTCCGATACTCAAATCCTCCTGCAATGAAGGAGAGCATGCCACTAGCTTTCCTCACTGCCTGCTACACCCGCATACCGATCTTCAGTGACTGTTCCACCATGACACCCAGGTCTCCTTGCACCTCACCTTTTCCTACGCATCACACATTCCACAAACTTGTACTAACTCCATAAATGACCATTCTTTTGTACAAGGTCTGTATAGTCATAACAAGACTATTTTTCAGAATTACAGTCATTTTCCAGCATCCAAGCAGTCTGTTCTAAACAGAAACACAGAAACGTGAATAATTTTTCAATTGCAGAGTTACAAAATCAGTGCTGGACCTTCTCATTTGAGAGACCACACCTCCCACTCCCCTGTTACTCTGCGTCACCAAAATGTAGGCTGGTTTTTCTCATATCTTAAATCTAGCTGCAAGAAAATACATTTACTTTCTCTTGCACAATAAATACCAGTCAAGAGGCTGAAATACATGTACAAGTTCTCCAAAGCTATTTTGTGTGCCCTTCATCCTTCTAGGGTCTGTTCTTGCTTCAACAGAAACTGACCTCCCATTCCTCAGCAGAGCATCCCACACATCAGTGCTGAGGAGCACTGAACATAGCTGGCATAGCTAACACTCAAGGCTCCTTTGACTTGTTGAGTGCAAAAAGTAGCAGTATTACTGCTCGAGCTAGTCGGGTCCTAAAGGACATAGCTGCTAGACTGGGTCTGTGGCAGGTGGTGAGCGAACCAACAAGAAAAATATACTTGGCCTCATCCTTACGAATCTGCCAGCTGCATTTGTATCTGTCCATGACAGTATTGGTAAGAGAAACCATCGCACAGTCCTTGTGGAGACAAAGTCCCACCTTCACATTGAGAATAACTTCCCTCGTGTTGTGCGGCGCTATCACTGTACTAAATGAGACAGACTTCGCACAGATCTAGCAACTCAAGACTGGCCATCCATGAGGCGCTGTGGGCCATCAACAGTAGCAGAGCTGTACTCCAGCACAATCTGTAACCTCATGGCCTGGCAAATCCCCAACTCAACCATGACCATCAAGCCAGGGGATCAACCCTGGTTCAATGGAGACTGCAGGAGGGCGTGCCAGGAGCAGCACCAGGCATACCTGAAGATAAGGTATCAACCTGGTGAAGCCACCAAACAGGACTATTTGAACGCCAAACAGCGTAAGCAGCAAGTGATAGAGCTAAGCGATCCCACAACCAACGGATCAGATCTAAGCTCTGTAGTCCTGCCAATCCAGTCGTGAATGGTGGTGGACAATTAAACAACTCAGCGGAGGAGGCGGCTCCAAAAATATCCCCACCCTCAACGATGGAAGAGCCCAGCCCATCAGTGCAAAAGATGAGGCTGAAGCTTTCGCAGCAATCTTCAGCCTGAAGTGCCGAGCGGATGATCCATCACGGCCTCCTCCAGTGGTCCCCAGCCTTACAGATACCAGTCTTCAGCCAATTTGATTCACTCCACGTGATATCAAGAAACGGTTGGAGATACTGGATACTGCAAAGGCTATGGGCCCTGACAACATTCCAGCAATAGTACTGAAGACTTGTGCTCCAGAACTTGCCTCTCCCCTAGCCAAGCTGTTCCAGTACAGTTACAACACTGGTATCTACCCAGCAATGTGGAAAATTGTCCAAGTATGTCCTGTACACAAAAAGCAGCACAAATCCAAACCAGCCAATTACCGTCCCATCAGTCTGCTCTCAATCATCAGTAAAGTGATGGAAGGTGTCATCAACAGTGCTATCAAGCAGCACCTGTTCAGCAATACCCAGTTTGGGTTCTGCCAGGGCCACTCAGCTCCTGACCTCATTACAGCCTTGGTTCAAACATGGACAAAACAGCTGCATTCCAGAAGTGAGGTGAGAGGGACAGCCCTTGATATCAAGGCTGTATTCGCCTGTGTGGGGCATCATGGAGCCCTAGCAAAACTGGGATCAATGGGTATCATGGGGCAAACACTCTGGTGGTTGGAGTCATACCTGACACATAAGAAGATGGTTGTGGTTGTTGGAGCTCAATCAGCTCAACTCCAAAACATCTCTGCAGGAGTTCCTCAGGGGAGTGGTCCTAGGCCAAACCATCTTTAGCTGCTTCATCAATGACCTTCCCTCCATCATAAGGTCAGAAGTGGGGTTGTTTGCCAATGATTGCACAATGTTCAGCACCATTTGTGACTCCGCAGATACTGAAACAGTCCATGGTCAAACGCAACAAGATCTGGCCAATATCCAGGCTTGGGCTGACAAGTGGCAAGTGACCTTCGCGCCACACGAATGCCACATTATGACCATCGCCAATAAGATAATCTAACCACCGCCCCTTGACATTCAATGGTGTTACCATCACTGAATCCCCCACTATCAACATCCTGGGGGTTATCATTGACCAGAAACTCAAATGGACTCACTACAAAAACACAGTGGCTACAAGAGTAGGCCAGAAGCTGGGAATACTGCGACGGGTAACTCACCTCCTGACTCCTCAAAGCCTGTCCACCATCTACAAGGCACAAGTCAGAAGTGTGATGGAATACTCCCCACTTGCCTGGATGAGTGCAGCCCCAACAACACTCAAAGAAGATTGACATCATCCAGGACAAAGCAGCCCACTTGATTGACACCACATCCACAAGCATCCATTCCCTCCACCACCCGACGCTCAGTAGCAGCAGTGGGTACTATCTACATTATGCACTGCAGAAATTCATCAAAGATCCTGAGACAGCACCTTCCAAACCCACGTCAAATTCCATCTAGAAGGACTAGGGAAGCAGACATATGGGAACACCACCACCTGAAGTTCCCCTCCAAGCCACCCACTATCCTGACTTGGAAATATATCGCCATTCCTTCACTGTCGCTGGGTCAAAATCCTGGCATTCCCACCCTAATGGCATTATGGGTCAACCTAAAGCAGTGATTCAGGAAGGCAGCTCACCACCATCTTCTCAAGGGCAACTAGGGATGGGCAAGAAATGCTGGCCAGTCAGTGACATCCACGTCCCGCAAACGAATAGTAAAAAAAACCTCAAGAGCCCAAAATCAAACAAGCAACCTCCACCCCGGACTGCATTATCTAAAGAACAAGCATTTATCCAAAGGAACCTGGTTGTATTAGTATTGTTCTCCTGACAGGATCATACAGTCAAAATATACAATTACATTTTAAAATGTGCATAGCATGCTTAAACCTACCATGCTTCATAAATGTAAGTGAAGCTATGTACTTAATGATGGAGTATCTCCTTATACGTGAACACGTACTTTATAATGGCTCCATATAATAGACTGTAGAGGAAGAAAAACATCAGAAAGATGCATACTGTTATTACATCATAAATCCACTGGCAATTTGTGGCAAGAAAGAAATGTCCTATAAATTGTGAACTGGGTGGCACGGTGGCTTAGTGGTTAGCACAGCTGCTTCACAGCGCCAGGGACCTGGGTTTGATTCCACCCTCGGACAACTGTCTGTGTGGAGATTGCATATTCTCCCCGTGTCTGCATGGGTTCCTGCCGGGTGCTCCGGTTTCATCCCACAGTCCAAAGATGAGCAGGTTCAGTGGATTAGCCATGCTAAATTACCACTAGTGTCCAAGGGTGGATTAGATGGATGGTCTTCGGACGGGCAGTGTGGGCTTGTTGGGCCGATTGGCCTGTTTCCATACCGTAGGGATTCTATGATCCTACGAATTGCCAAAAGTTGCAGGCCAATGTGGTATTAGCTTTGGAAGAACATTTTCTCCGCGATTTGCAGCATGTCACATTAAATCGCCATTAAATTCACAACAGAACTTTAAGTAATAAATAATATAAGCACCCGTTTAATCCTCAATAACTGTTAGTTACTGGCCATCAACCTCAGAAAATGAACAATTAAAAGTGTGACATCTCATTCCTTCAGTTTTGGGATGCAAAATTTTAAAACCAAGATTCTTTTCATATTTTCCTTTTGTCTCTTTTGCGCTCTCTCAATCTAATCTTTCCTTCCCTCACTTTATTCCCCTTTCTAATTTAACAGTGAATCTATAATTTCAATTTAAGTTCCTTCTTAGCCCTCCTTCTGGTTATTTCCGAATCTGATAGTTTTATTGGTAGCTTCACTAGATTTGACAGTTAAAGGTCACACATTCAGGAATTTTACGACCAAGCCTTTGAGTTGATGTGTACAGGAAAAGGTCTCACAAGCAGGGCAAGTTGATCCACAGTGTTTTGAATGTATACCAAATTTACAATTATTTAGAAGAAATGTAAATGTGTAGCTTGTACTTTCTTCAGAACTCAGTAAGAACAATTGGTGAAAGAAAGCAGAAGACAGAGACAAGCTGCTTTGAGACAGATCAAAATAGCAAAAAAGACAAAAGGCACAGGTAAGTAAGACGTCATATATTCTGTCTTACGATGTAAAAAACAGAATCACAGGAGCTACATGCGTACCTCTCAACTAGTGGATACTTACTGCTGTGTTGTTTGAGCTTTGTGAGCCACGCAATTTAATGTTGTGGGATTAGTTGCGTCACTTCGGCTTGAAAAAGTAGAATGTCAAGGCAACATATAGTCCAGAGGGGAATGCATTTTCATCTTCTGTTGTGTTATGGTGCAGTACATTAAACTCTGCAAAGACCTTTCAATCCAAAATATTACTGAATCGGCACATGTAATTTTTGAAGTGAGTTAGGTTATAAATTAGTGGAAAGCAAATCCACATGAATTTTAATTTGGTACTAATTGTCTGATGCAATAAAAATCACTGCAGCCTTGATTTTAACTCCAGGTAGGAATTGTTCATTTAGGAGATGAGGAAGCTACCCCACCACCTCCCTGTCCTATCCTCTGATCTTAACACCAATTTTGATGCGCATCTGAAAGCTACTGATTATCCATTTAGAGTTGGAAGCAGCAGCCACTTTGCAGGCAGTGGCAGAATTTGGCCAAAGGAGACATCGAAGCAAGGTAAATTTGCGTGGGACAGGAGAGAGATTCAGGCTTGTTTCACAGAGCAAGAAAGGTACTTGCTTGGGCCTTTCCTGGCTCTGGATCTGCAGGTTATCCTACTTAGCAGAAACAGGTAAAGATAGAAAATAGGAGCAGGTGCAGGCCATTCAGCCCATCAATCCTACTCTGCATTCGACATGATCATGACTCAACCTTTATCTCCAAATTCCTGCCCACTTCCCATAACCCTTAGCACTTTGACTTCTAGGAATCTACTTAATTCTTAAACCTATTCAGTGCCTTGGCCTCCCCTGCCTTCTTTGGCAGGTACTTCCACAGGTTCACCATCCTCTGTGAAGAAGTGTCGCCTCACCTCAGTACGAAATGGCCTGCTCTATATCCTAAGACCATGCCCCCTTGTTCTGCATCTCCTATTCCTCCAAGCCCATCTAGTCCTCACAGAATTTTATGTGTTTCAATAAGATCCCCTTGCATTCTTGTAAACTCCAGAGCAATAGCCTCCCTATTGAGGACAGTGGTTACGGTTGAAGTTACAGCGCAATACATCACTGGTCATAAATCACTATATTTTAAGAAGGGCTCATCAACTTCCAGGTTTGTCTCTGCACATTCAGGAGGACAGGTTTTCGGGGGGGAAATTTATACAAGGTTGTGGCACAAACTACCCTGTTATTTAGTCTATTGACTGCAATGGAACAGAGGATCAGAAAGAAAGGCTTGCATTTAGTGCATTTCATGACTCCCAGACACCTCAAATCGTTTTTTAGTCAATGAAGTGTGGTTACCTCTGCAATATGTACACAAATCAACTTTTTCCCTACCCACACCCATCTACCATGCTTGATCACCTCACCATCTCAGATATACACCAACTAATTTTCACCCCCTTTAAACTTCAATTCCAAAAGGTTTCTACTAAAATGAAAATTATTCAACATTCTTCAGGGGAGCACAGGGGGAGTCAAGATATGATGGGGAAAAGCAAGTCAGGCAAGATATACAGTGAGTGATAAGATAGCTTATTTTTTTCCTGGTAAGAAAGTTTCCTTTGAAATGAGTAGAAAGGATTTACACTTTGAATGTCCGCAAGACAACACAAAACACTGCACGTTAAATTAATTACATTTCAAATGTCATCACTATAGTAATGTGCACAACTGCAGAAGTCAGTTTTAGACATGACATTTTCCCACAAACACCTAGAAAGATTAAAAAGAAAAAGGAAGATAGACTTGTATTTATCTAGCTCTTTTCATGGCCACAGGGCATCTCCCAAAGCCAAAGCCAGTGGCTGTGGAGCACTGATGGGCTAGGGAAAACAGCCAGAGATCATAGTTCATATCAGCATCAATGATGTGGGCAGAAAGAGGGTTGAGGTCATGAAGAAAGCAATCATGGATCTTGGAAAGAAGCTAGCAAGCATGATTTAAAAAGGAGGTATTTGAGAGCTGGTGACCAATGTCTTTGCAGGGCAATTTGAGTGTGATATTTCAGAAGGCTTAAATGACCTCAGCAGAGGTCCTAACATTAGGATGTTAAATTCGGCAGGATAACCAAAACAGCGGCCGACAGCACGAGTGTACGAAACAAAAATTATTGCGTGGAGTTAGAGTAAGAGGCAATAGAAAGGTCTAAATTAAATTGAATGTGGTCAATAAGACTGATGAACTGCTAGCACCGATTGCTGGTATCTCGCCTGCCATCATAATGGGATAGGAATTTGGTGCCATTGTTGTTGATGTGCGCCTGGAAGTGGCAATTTTGCACCCATTTAATGCATTGGCACATGAACAGTGTCGCTGATATCATCATCGAATGTCTAATGAATGATCAGCCATGCTCACCACCCTGCTTGCTACCTCACTGGCTACATGCTTCTCAATGGTGCACTTGAAACTCTGCTCACTACCTTGCCCCATTTACCATCTCCCTAGTCATCCTGTCCCTAACCTCTCACTGTATCCATCCCACTAGCCATCCAAAACAGTGAGGGAGTAGGATGGTGAGCAGGAGGGAGGCACTGAGGGGTTAAGTGGGGTGGCCGGGGAGGTAGCAAGCAGGGCTGCTGATTGTTGGAAGAGTAAGGGACACTGAACAGATCACATTCCAGGATTTGAACTGATAGTAACATTTGCAAAAACACTTTATTGATGCTGATCTTCTTAAAGTATCTTTGCATTGCTTAATATAATAAGTGATTCTGTCCTTTGATGCAAACAGCTACCTACAGTGAATGCACCCCCTACAATTGTGGTGGACCTAAACACAAAGATTGCCACGTGGAAATATGATTATATGGTAATAACAGACCCTAACTCAATAAAGAATGAGACTGGGTTATTAAATATTCCTGGATGATGGCACTCAGGAAAGAAATGGAGGGGCGGGGGGGACAGGAAATGGCAGTATTGATTGATGAGAATGTTCCACTGCAGAAGTGACAGGATGTGTAAGAGAGGGTCAAGGATAGAATGTATTGGTTACAGCTAAAAATCAACGGAGCTACTCTAATTTTGCTGGGAATATTCTACAGGCATCAACTAGTGGGAAAGATATGGAGGAACAAATTTGCAAGGAAATTACCGACAGGTGCAAAACTTACAGAGTAGCATTGATGGGGGATCTTCAGTTATCCTAATATAGACTGATATAAAGATGGAAATGCAACATGAGAAGGGTGCATAAGATAGATGTCAGATGGATAATTTAGGGCCAGGCTACATATGGGACTGTGTTAAAATAAGTAAGAGAAGCAAAGAGAGAGTTCAAAAAGAGACTGGTAACTAACATAAAAAGGGAAAGTGCAAGTCCTCTATAAGGATATAAATAGTGAAAATGTGGCAAAAGGAGAAATGGGGCTGATTAAGATCACTTAAATGGAGATTTACACATGTAGGAAGGGGACATGGCTGAGGTAGTAAACAAGGCCTTTGCATCTGTCTTTCCCAAGGGAGAACAGAATATCATTGAGACACTGGATGAACTAAAAATTGAAAAAGTGGAGTTATTAGCTAGAACTATATGCAATGCATCTGGAGTACTGAGAAAACTAAACGTAGATATTGTGGTAACTGGGCATAATCTTCCGATCCTCCCTGAATACAGGCTTGTTGCAAGAGGACTGAAAAACTGCATTTGTTAAACCTTGTTCCAAAGAAGGGTGCAGGGATAAGTCTAGCAACCACAGTTTAACATTAGCGGTGGGAAAGCTTTTGGGAATGAAAACATAGGATAAAATTAAGAGCCACTTAGACAAATATGGATTAATTAAGGAAAACCAGCATGGATCTGAGAGCAAATCATGCTAACTTGCTTGAATATTTTGTTGGTGTAGGTAACGTTGTTTATGTGATTTTCCAAAAAAGCATTTGAAAAAAAGCCACATGACATGTTTGTCAGTAAAATTAGAGTTAATGCAATGAACAGGTACAAAATTGGCAAAGTGAAAAGAATCATGCAGAAGTGGCGAATAGTTATTTTTGGACTGGAGTAACATATACAATGGGGTTCCTTATGGGTCAGCGTTGAGACCCCTGTTATTTTTGATACTTATACCAATGACTGAACCTTGGTTTTCACTGAGCACAATTACAAAATTTACAGATGACACAAAAGTTAAAAGTTCTGTTAACTGTAAGAATAGTGACAAACTTCAACAGGACACAGATAGGCTGACGGAATGGGAAACCAAGCGATGGATGAAATTTAATGCATAGAATTATGAAGTGATTCATTTTGATAGGAAGAGGAGAGCCAATATAAAACAAAAGGTACAAATCTAGAGGCGGCACTGGAGCAGACAGACTTGGGGAAAAAGTGGAAAAACCATTCAAATTGGCAAGGCAGGTTGAGGTGACTGGCGTAAATAGCAGCAATTGTGACATGAGGAAGAATTCTTATTAAACCAAGAGTGATTAGGATCTGGAATGTACTGTCTGACAGTGTAGTGGAGGCAGATCCATTTATTGTCTTTAAAAATAATTGACTTATTAGGTGGACAGAAAGAAATTGGAGTTTAAAGAGGTAGGAGAATGAGACTAGGTGAGTAATTCTAGCAGACAGCAAGCTTGACTACCTTGGGCTAAATGGTTATTTGTTTTATCCTCAAAGTGCTATGCAGCCAATGGAGTTGCCACCATTGTAATGCAAGAAACATGGCAGCCAATTTCCACACAGCAAAGTCCCACAAATGGCAATGTGATAATGACCAGGTAACTTGTTTTTATGATGTTGATTGAGACCAATATTAGCCAGGACACCAGGGAGGGCTCCCTTGCTTAAAAAAACATGCCTTCTACAACCACGCCCAAGCAGGCAGATGGAGCTCAGTTTAATATGTAATCTAATAGATGGTACCTCAAAAAGTGAAGCATTCACTCAGAACTGCACTAGGATATCAACTTTGATTTTTGCGCTCAAACTTTGGCGTAGTACTGGAGCCTTTGTGGCTCAAAGGAGTCTGCAATATCAACTGAGCCACAGACGACACGAGTTAGCTTGTTTTGTTGTTGTTGTTGACCAAGGATGAACGTTAGCCAGACAACCAGAACAATTCCCCGCTCTTCAAATTTTTTACATCCCTTAGATAGAGTCTCAGGATCTTCACGAAATAAATAAAACAGATCTATAATAAAAGAAATTAAGCATAGTCACAGAGCTCTACTGCATGGAAACAGGCCCTTTGGTCCAACTTGTCCATACTGACCAGATATCCTAAATAAATCTAGACCCATTTGCCAGCATTTGGCCCATCTCCCTCCAAATCCCTCCTATTCATATACCCATCCAGATGCATTTTAAATGTTATAATTGCAATGAAATATTAGCCTAGTTGTTTGCTCAAGACCGGCAGGGTAGTGAACTCAGTCTTCTGACAGAGGGATAGAGGCTCCCAAACAGGAAAGCTCAATGAATACATGCTGTTGCTGTGAACAGCAAAGGCATAAACTCGTGGGAAGCAATTTAGGAAATCTAGTTTTAATGCAAATTGTACTGTTCATACACAAGTGATGAGACAAAAAAAAAGTGACAGGCTTAGATCAGAAAAACTGTACTATAAAATGACCATTAGCTTCACTACTTTCATCGATAATTGTTCTCACCTAAAAATGTACCAATGAATCCCAGTGCAAAGAAGCTGCTCAGGACAAGGATGGTTCCAAGTAGTGACAGGCCAAGGCCTATGTAAAATGCTGCAGCACTGTCAAGGACTTGAATCTTAGGCTGAATCTTCATTGCTTCAGTAAAACTACAAGAAAGACACAGAAAGCATTAGTTAGATAAGAAATTAAACATGAATCAGCTTGTTCAGAGCTTTAGTTTCAGCTGTTGGGCAAGCTTTCTGTGTGCACCTTAAAAAGAGGACATGAAATTTAAATCACCACAGTTTTTACAAATAAGCATGTTAGTATTAATGCACTCGATCCAGGTAGCATCTGCTATATGAAGGCATCATCCATATTGTTGGGAATGTTATACTGAAGCACTGCAGGGCTTTTCTTGGGCTATCACAGACAGGCCATGTTGCAGCAATGACAGTGCTCCCAGATTCTACCAGCATGGACACACTTTTCCAAAATTCCGAGGCCATGTTTCTGGCAGCAGACAAGGTGCCCTCCCGACAGACACTGAAGGAGGAGGGAGAGCATGTCACAAAGACAAAATGTCCAGAATGTAGCACCACATGACTTTGTCACTGAATTTCAGAACAGAATGTCTGGCTGCAAACTGAACTTAAAAAAAGCTGACTCAAAAGAAGCAACAACAGGAAAATTACTTTGCAGGTAAATTCTGGGATTTGAAAAAGTGTCAGTCAAGGTAAATCAACATGTCCATTATTCTGCAGTTACTACATCACAGTTTGAACTAAGTTCATTACTTGTGGTTCAGAATAAATCCATCCATACACTGATCCAAATTAAATAACATTATTTAAATATTGTGGTTCAATGTTCCTCAATTCGAGGATAATGCCTATTCAGGGTCACAAGTTTATTTTTATTTACTCGTGGAATGTGGGGTGGCCAGCCAGCATTTATTGTCCATTCATGTTGACTTTGAGAAGGTGGTAGTGAGATGCCTTCTTGAACCACTGCAGTCCATACACAGAAGGTTGATCCACTTCCCTGAGGGAGGTAATTCCAGGATCCTGACCCAGCGACAGTGAAGAAATGGCCATATATTTCCAAGGCAGGGAGATGAGTGCCTTGGAAAGGAACTTGCAAGTGGTGGTGTTCCCATGTATTTGCAGACCTTGTCCTTCCAGACAGAAGTGGTCACTGGTTTGTAAGGAGTATCGAAGGATCCTTGGTGAATTACTGTAGTGCATTTTGTAGACAGTACATACTGCTGCTACTGAGCATCAGTGGCAGAGGGAGTTGGTGTGTGAGAATGTACTGCCAAACAAGAGGATTGCTTTGTCCTGGATGAGGTCAAGCTTCTTTAGTGATGTCAGAGCTGCACCCACTCAGGCAAGTGGGCAGTATTCCATTACATTCCTGACTTGCGCCTTTTTTATGATAGATAGACTTTAGGGAGTAAGGTGTGTTACTCGCAGGTTTCCTAGCCTCTGACCTGCACTTGTACCCACTAGGTTTATAGTCCAGTTGAATTTCTGGTCAATGGTAACCCTCAGGATGTTGACAGTGGGGGATTCAGTGATGGGAACACCATTGAACGTCAAGGGGTCGTGGTGAGATTGTCTCTTATCGGAGATGGTCATAGCCTGGCATTTGTGTGGCACAAATGTTACTTGCCACTTGTCAGCCCAAGCCTAGATATTGTCCAGATTTTGTTGCATTTGAAGATGGGCTATTTCACTATCTGAGGAGTTGCGAATGGTGCCGAAAAGTGCGCAATCATCGGCAAACAACCCCACTTCTGACGTTATGATGGAGGGAAGTTCATTGATTGAGCAGCTGAAGATGGCTGGGGTATGACATTACCCTGAGGAATTCCTGCAGAGTCCTGGAGTGAGATGACTGACCTTCAAAATCATAAGCGTCTGCTGTGCATCTTCTTGAGAGTGAATAGACCAATTCTTGACCAGCAGATCTTGGCATCGGAACATGGCAATCGCAGTGGTTCATTCAGCATATAGAGCCTGCCCCCCACCCCCCACCCCCCATTAAATGCAATAATGGTTGATTGAACACTTCATCATCCTTTTAGCGACTTCATCCGCACAATTTTGTATGCAACTGGTAATCTTTACCTGAAATATACTCAAAGACTGAGCTTCTCTGTGGCAGAGAATTCCAAAAATTGACAACTGTCTCAGTAAAATAAATTCTTGTCTTGGACCCTTAGCACAATGCCCCACAGGGTACTGGGTTCTGGAGTACAGGATTTGCTTCCCTTTCTTTCCTTTCCTACTACTCTGACTCATCATTTGGACTCAAAGCATGACACAGCTTGATGGACAAGCTGTCACCATTCTGAATGACGGGCAGCAAGCTCCTCACTGGCATTAATGTCAATACTGTCAAGCTTCAAGGAGAACCCCAGAATTATTATTCAAATCTTTCCAAATTATTATAAAATACACTTGTACTGAAAACAGGAGAGGACCTATTGGGAAATGGATCTCTTTTACCACTTAGTCACTGTGCGAGGTCCTGTCAGTGGTACAGGATCTCTGAAATTCAGGCCAGTGTGTTGTAACTACCTTTTACCTTACAAAATACCAGTTGCACAAGGTATTATGTGCAGTAGGAAGTAAGTTTGGTTTGACTTTAATTACATTTTTGTTACACTTTCCAACTTGCTGAAATAGAAAGACTATAGAAATAGCAATTAAGTATATTGCAAATGAAATGGACATCTTCTTTCATCACCAATAAGTGATGAATGAAGACGTCAGTTTCATTTTAAACAAACCACAAACAAACATTAATATTTCACATCTGCCCGCATTTTCTGTTATCAACTTTCCTCAGTACATATTCCTAGACCTATATCCATGACAAAAACTGCATAAGTTAATGTGACACACTGTAATGGCCCATCCCCTGTCAGCAGAAGCACTATTATGTAACCATAAAGGTGCAGTTACAGTATGACAAGTCCACATGAGCAGCTTCCATTTCAAGTGTGGATGTAATTATTTATAATTGGCAACACCAAACCAGGATCACAATGCACAACCGTAAATTGGGTCTGAAATAAACGTCAGTGTGTTCTGGTTCAACTATGTACTCACTTTTAACCTATGTCACCTATAATCTTCACTTGTCATATGTTCAGTATTATGGGAAATCTACAATTTCATACGGCTAGCCATTTGATGACCAGCATATGTATATATCATCATACATTTTGAAGAATTATACCAGGAAGTGCAACCGCAATGACATCAGCATGTTGTAAGGTACAGAAAATCATGATTCGATCAATTAACTGCTAACTGTTAAGTCACCAATTTAAAGTCGACCTGTGAACAAATCAAAATCATAAAATATACCAGACTGAAAGACCAGCAATCAAAAGCCTCAATTAGTTTTTATATTACTCACTTATGACTGATAGGCTATAAAATCAACCAATAAAAATGCTGTAAAAAGGTTTTCAGATGTTATTTTCTCCCTGCACTCAGGTTTGAGTACAGACCACAAATAACGATCTTAAAAAAAAACTGCAAGATACTGAAGGGAAAACCAAAGTGGTCATAAAATTTGTTATTTAGCATTAGATAAGTCTACAAATCTGCCCTTCACCCTGGTATTATTCTACGATTTGACCGCTGGAGATTTTCACAGTTGGGTTGACTCGGTAGGCCCCTAACTATGGCAGCCTGTTTGACTGCAGGATTCCTGATCCCAGTCTTGGGCTTTTCAATGTAGGGAGGCTCCTTTAATGGTGTAGCTGGTTTGGATCGCGTGCCAACACCCGACAGTCCTGCTCGGGCTGGCTCCATGCCTACCGCTCCATAACTTTTGTGCAGTCTGGCCAGTCATGAATCACAGCCTGCATGAGTCAGCCTTTTGAAATGCAAGTTCGCATGAGTTCCTTATGCCACTCATGCCAAGGAATACCCTCTCAAACAACCCTATTGCCCCTCATGACTTTTCTACCAGCCCCCATGTTCCATAATGCTTACCCATTCCTAGGTATGCCCTTTTTCCCAGGCCCTCTAGCTCCTTTTCCTAAATGCCAAGGTATGGAACTTTATGGGTACCCGCATGGGCCCAAGCTACGCCTGCCTCTTTGTAGGTTACGTGGAACAATCCCTCTTCCGTACCTATACTGGCCCTAAACCCCACCTCTTCCTCCGTTACATTGATGACTGTATCGGCACCGCCTCGTGCTCCCACAAGGAGCTCGAACAGTTCATACACTTCACTAACACCTTCCACTCCAACCTTAAGTTTACCTGGACCATCTGCAACACCTCTCTCCCCTTCCTGGACCTCTCTGTCTCCATATCGGGCAACCACCTCGAAACCGATATTCATTTCAAGCCCACCGACTCCCACAGCTACCTAGAATACTCCTCCTCCCACCCACCTTCCTGCAAAAATGCTATCCCCTATTCCCAATTCCTTCGCCTCCGCCGCATCTGCTCCCAGGATGAGGCATTCCACTCCCGTACATCTCAGTTGTCCTCGTTTTTCAAGG
>NC_063352.1:48788089-48796984 GCF_021869965.1 Rhincodon typus | reverse complement strand
GAAGGGTCCAGACCCGAAACGTCAGCTTTCCTGCACCTCTGATGCTGCTTGGCCTGCTGTGTTCATCCAGCTCTACACCTTGTTATCTCTTATGAATTCATTTGGCCATGTTTGAATCAAGGCTATAATAAATCAGGTGGCAGAACAATCTGAGCAATGACAAGCAGGTTATTGGTGAGTTAATGCCGCATGAGAGCACATCAACGGTGCTTTCCATCATTTTGCTGATGATTGAGAGTAGATTGGTTAGTTTAAGATGCGTTAATGGCATTAAACAGGGGTAGCTTTTCTCTTCAATTGATTGCACATAACCTGAGAATTCCTAATGGTGAGAATGCATGCCTCAAACAGGGGAGGCGATGACCTAGTGGCATTATCGCTGGACTGTTAATCCAAAGACTCCGATAATGTTCTGGGGACCGGGTTCGAATCCCGCAACAGCAGATGGTGGAATTTGAATTCAATAAATATCTGGAATTAAGAATCTAATGATGACTGTGAATCCATTGTCAAATGTCAGGAAAAAACCCATCTGGTTCACTAATGTCCTTCAGGGAGGGAAACTGCCATCCTTACCTGATCTGGCCTACATGTGATTCCAGACCCAGTGGTTGACTCTCAACTGCCCTCTGGGCAATTAGGGATGGGCAATAAATGCTGGCCTAGCCAGCGATGCCCTCATCCCGTTAATGAATAAAGGAGACATGAACCATCATTAACATTCTTCACTTTTATGAGCACAAAGTAGGAGCAGATTTCAGCTAGGGTCTTCAATATGTTACAATTAGCTCTGATTTGCCTGGTTTGGTAAAGAGAACAATGGTTAGACCTTCTGATCAGTGTCCAGTGATCACTGATAGAATTGGGCATGGAGTAAACATCAGGGAATACAGGGAGATGAAACTCACTGTTCAAATGCACATATGAAAAAAGATGCATTTGGTTAGATACTGGAAAGAGGCTAACGATACAGTCCAACAAATAAGCAAAATCGAGAGGAGGGGAAAAATTAACCAAAAAAAAAACCCAAAACAAAACAAGGTAACACCAAATTGTGCAGTAACTCGTACAGTATGAGCAGTGGATTCAGCGGGACAGTTTAGTGAAATGTACAGTTTGAGCTGTCTCATGCCTGTAGCTTTGAAATACCCAGTCTGACCTATATTTCTGTGAAAAGTATTGAATTTGTCTTTCTTTTAAATATCATGTGAGTGACACAACTTTTGAGAATTATCTACCAGATGGATACGTAGACACTCCATGCAATTACAATCTATAATAGAAAAACAGCAGTTGTGTTATTCAATGGGAATGAATGTGAGCATAGTTTCATAGCTCAGAGGAAAGTTAAAAGATCTCACGTGAGGCAGTATTTAAGTAACTACGAAAATACATACTTACAATGTTAACAATAATGTTAGGTTGCAAAAAGATGTATTATTCTGCTGGAAACTACAAATGTAGGCCTTTAAAAAAGATTCAAAGGTGCTTCATTAAAACTGATTTCAGTTAATGCTGCCATGCCTTCGCAAAGTTTAAATCATGATTCAGTCTTTTAAACTATGAAAATTGCTCTTTTAATAGGTGAATAGGGTGGCATGATGGCTCAGCCGTAAGCACTGCTGCCTCACAGTACCAGGGACTCAGGTTTGATTCCACCCTCGGGTGACTGTGTGGAGTTTGCACATTTTCTCTGTATCTGAATGGGTTTCCTCCAGGTGCTCAGATTTTCTCCCAGTCCAAGATGTACAGATTAGGTAGATTAGCCACGGGAAAGGCAGGGTAACAGGGATAGGATTGGAGCAGGTCTGGGTGGGATGCTCTTTGGTGGGTAGGGGGGGTGTCGGTGTGGACTTGATGGGCTGAATCGCCTGTTTTAATACTGTAGGGATTCTATGATTCTATTTCTTTACAATAAGTAAATATTACTTTGAAAGATCAGTACCAACTTGCAAGCACACATTACATTAGTGAAAATTGCAGATGAATGGTATATCAGCAGTGTTTGAAACAGCAAACTTGTGCTTGTATGCTACGTTGACCAAGAGTAAAATATGTTTCACGATGCAGTGATTGCAAATTAAATTTCACTTATGTCCCTGATCGATAATTAACAACTTTATTAAATGGCCATTTCTTTGCTTTAAAGGAAAGCCCCAGCTTCTTTCCTCATAATCAAATCCGCTCATCACTTGTACCAATCCAGTGAAGGCCAAGATCTTGGCAACTTTTTTTTTGCACTGATCCCCACATTTGAGCACAATGCTGAAATTGAGGTTTATTCAGTGATTTATAAAGGTTTACCATAGTTTTCCAGCTTGGGTATAGAATCATAGGAGATGTAATATTTCCAATACTAATTGTCCGTATAGAAACCGACCCTTTGGTCAGATTCATCCATGCCAACCAGATATCCTGCATTAATCTAGTCCCATTTGCCAGCATTTGGCCCATATCGTACTCAACCGTTCCTATTCATATACCCATCCAGGTGCCTTTTAAATATTGTAATTGTACCAGCTTCCACTACTTCCTCTGGCAGTTCATTCCATATATGCATCACTCTCTGCATGGAAGAGAATGCCCCTTAGGTCCCTTTTAAATCTTTCCCCTGCCATCTTAAACCTATGCCCTCTAGTTTTAGACTCTTCTACCCTGAGGAAAAGACCTTGACTATTTACCGTCATGGTTTTATTAACCTTTGTAAGCCTTTGATGCTCCAGGGAAAAAAGCCCAGCCTATTCAGCCTCTTTCTACATCTCAAACCCTTCAAACCTGGCAAGATCCTTGTAAATCTGTTCTGAACTCTTTCAAGTTTCACAATATCTTTCCTATAGCAGGGAGATCAGAATTGGTTAGGCCACTTTTGGAATGTTGCATTCAATGTCCTGTACTGCCACAGCATGACATCCCAAGTCCTATACTCAACACACTAACCAATAAAGGCAGTGTACCAAACACCTTCTTCACTACCCTGTATAGTACTGGGCGTGAAAGCACCTTGAGCTATAGTGAATACAGTGAGGAGTAAGAAACCCTAACAGACTATGGCAAAGTGAAAGAAGGACTATTCTACGTTGAGTATAACATGTTCATTAGTTGGGATGTCAGATCTCACAAAGACCAGGAAATACAAGTTTCAAATGTTAAACAGCTCTGCAGTAAGAAAATGAGGGGCTTACAATTTTGACTCTGGCAGATTTAAATATTGCATATTTTGTCCAGTTTCTCTAAGTTTTGCATTTGCTACCTGCAATACTTTTCCAATCGCAGTGTGTAATTAATGTCCTGCTGTTATAAAGGAACATATCATCTCACTGACAGTGAGTAAAGCAACTTGTATCTGATGTTTACATCAACAAGTGCCAAATGAATAATGTAATCTCAGTTCTTTCCTGCTTTTGTTTCAGCTACCGAAATTATTAAAAGGTGCCAGTGAGGGATTCAAATGACACATCTTACTCATGATCAGAACCATTTCTACAGTGGGGCAAATGTGTGAAATTGTTCCCAGTGGAAGCGCACACACTGCCTATGATTTTCCCATAATGACTATGCATTTATATCTTTCCATTATAATGTTTACAAATGTCATCGTTCAATGGAAATAGCTGAGGAATACCATCCCTGTATGAATGTAACTTTCCACTTCAAGAAAAAATTTCCAGTCAGTTACAAAGTTACATGCTTGCCATTTTAAAAGAACCTATACAAAAATTGAGTGATCTAATGGGGCTTGGTTTCCCCTTCCCAGATGTTAATTCAAACTTACCAACAAAGTCAAGGGGATCTGAAGGCAATCAGCAAATAATGTAATCAAGCAAGGTAAGCAGTCTGTCATGCTGACAGATTCTTACAGACAGAAAGCCAGCAAGATAAGAGAACCTTTTAAAATATGACTTTACGGACAATTAGTATTGGAAATTACACACATGATTATGGGAGATGCTGATGTCATAAACTATTTAAAATTATTTTACAATTATGAATTCTTACCAATACATATGACAATCCACAAACATAAAATCAGTCTTTAAGGCTCAGATGCAGTTCAGCAATATTTACGAATCTAGCACACAGTTAAAACCTGGTTCCATCTCATTCAACAAAATAACTTTTTCCAAGAGTTTTTACAACAAGATTAAGTGCATAAAAGGACAGGGTCTCATCTGCTGAATGATTGCTAATTAAATGCAGTCAGTTGGAAGTACAACAGTGCAACAGAATCATTGACAGCAACCTCTCAATTTCTGCATTTAATTACATACGGGCAGACTCTAGAAGTTGCAAATGTTGCGATTACTATTGAAGAAAGTGAAAATACTACTCTTTACTTAATCCACTTCAGAGATTCATGCATCATGCTCACATAAAGCAGAAACTGAAATTGACACAACCTACATTTTTGACTTTTATGTGCAGTCCAAAAATATCATTGAATTCACTGGCAAGGAATTTTCCTAGATCTACTCTTACTTTGCAATTGTTGTTTCACATGAGCTGTAATAAATATAAGGAGCAAGTCTTGAAGTATCCTGACGTATTCAGCATGTCAACAGCTTAAAGAATAAAACAGTGCCCTTCTCTTTGGATCTGGGATAAAAGCCTAATGCAGGATGCAGATTCAAAGACGTCTCATATTTAGTATTTCTTGGAAGACTTAAGGGTTGTGCAAAATGGATTTAGTTTATTTATTGTGGAGATACCTGGAGTAGTTTCTTTAAATGCAATCATTGAAATGTCACTGTGAACACTGGAGACATTTTTTTTAAACAAGGCTTCTTAGAATTATACGACTTGTGATAGCTGCTTGTTTTACTATAGACCTATGATGGGTCTGGCTGAACTATCACTACCCTAAAGCATATCTTCTTTTACCTGGACTTTCATTGGGAAACAAGACGACTGTGAGGATGGTTGCCCAGCTGAATGCTTCTATTTCTGAAGAGAATTCCCTTGTGGAGTTCAAGGTGAGAACTATTTGCTCTCCTGAAACAGTCATTGAAGGAACTTCACAATGTTGCACAAAGCAACTGTGTCTGTCAAGACTTCATGACGAGTGCATGGTAAGTGACTTTGCCAAAACCTTAATGGTGGACTAGAAGGTTTTCTTTTCCCCTTTTTCTTTGGAAGTGAATGAGCGAGCAAGTGAGTATTTCCTCGTGTGCACGTGCTGTGGGGAAGAGGTACAGTACAATGTTCATTTATTCTTTATTTAAAGATCAAGAATCCATGAGTTTGGATTTCTAGGAGCAAATTACTGCAGATGCTGGAATCTGAACTGGAAACAAAAAAAAACGGAGATCCAACCTTGCTCTTTGCCATCACAATGCTGTTTAGGAGGGTCTTCCAGGGTATTTTTTTTTTTAAATCCACTGACAGCAAAAGGAACAGTGATACCAGTTCCAGACCAAGATGTTATATGACTTAAAGAGGAACTTTCAGGTAGGGATGTTTCCATGTGTCTGCTACCTTTGTTCTTCTATTCTGCATGGTCGAAGTCATGGGTTTGAAAGAAGCTCTATAGCAGGTTTGGCTAGTTGCTGGCACTGCATATCAGTGATGTTTATGGTGCTGGATGATGTGTCAATCAAGCTGGCGGCTTTATCTTAAAATATGTTTAAGCTGGAAAGTTGTTGTAATCATTCAGGTAAGCAAGAAGTATGCCATCATCTTCCTGAAACATGCCTTGTAGATGGAAAGGCATTACAGAGTTAGGAGGTGAGTTACTCACCAGAGAATTTCCATTCTCTTATGTGGTCTTATAGCTATAGTATATGGTGTATATAGGTAGATTCCTGGTCAATGTTAACTCCCAGGACATCAGTGGAAGGGAATTGGTAAATGGTAATACCAATAATGCAAAAGGACGTGTGTGCAGCTTTTGTTGTAGATAGCCATTACCTAGCACTTGTCTAACGCAAATATTACTTGCCATTTACCATTTTAATCCTTTTCATTGTCCAGGTCTTGTTGCACATGCAGACAAACTGCTTCAGTAGCTGAAGGAGTTACGGATAGCAATGATCATTGGGCAATGATCAGCAAACATGTCATCTTTGACCGTATGATGGAGGGAAGGTCATTGATGAAGCAGCTTAAGGTGCTTGGGCCCAGGAACACCTGTTGTGATGTCCTGGACTGAGATGACTGACCTCCAGCAACCACAACCATCTTTCTTTGTGTTGGGTATGACTCCAACTAGGGAATGTTATGAATACACAAACATGGAATAAGAGTAGGCTACTTGGCCCTTCGAGCCTGCTCCACCAACTCTGCATTCCACATACACAGATAATTTTTCACCCTTTGGTAATCTAGAATCTATCCACAGGAAGTGGAGAAACATACCAACTCCCACATTTTCCTCGACTATACATCCTCACACATTACCTCCTGCAAGGACTTCATTCGTTCTTCCAGTTTCTCAGACGCCGTCACATCTGTTTGAATGGTATCACTTTCTGCAGAGGGCTTCAGACACGTCCATTGTTTTTCCTCAACCAAAGACTCCCTGCCACCGTGGTTGACAGGATCCTCAGCTGTGTTCAACCTAATTTCTGCACTTCTGCCCTCACCTCTTCCCTTCCCCTCCCATCCTCACTTTCTACCCCATCAGCCTCTGCACCCAAAGGATCATAAAACCACCAGATCCAGTGAGATGCCACCACCAGACAAATATTTCCCTCTCTTCTTAGATTCTGCAGGGACTATTCCCTTCAGAATATCCTGTTCCATCCTCCTCTACTCCCAACACCTCCCCGCATCCTCATGGCATCTTTCTATGCAATGATAACTGCTCATTCACCTCCTCCCTCCTTACTATTCAAGGCTCCAGAGCTTTCAGCTGCCTGTCGCTTAATTACACCACTCTGTTCCCATTGCCAACATTTCTGTTTCAAGCCTGTTGCAGTGCTCCAATAAAGTTCAATGCAAGCTGGAGGAAGAACACCTCACTTTCCGCCTCGTGGTAACTCACAGCCCTCAGGACTCAACATTGAGTTTAACAATTTCAGAGGACGAATACCCTCCTCCATGTCGGCTACCCACCCCGACACCTCTAGGTCTTGTTCTGTAAGGGCTGCTCCTAGTACAGCCAACTCATTTTCAACTATTCTGCAGTTTTTGAGAAGAAAGTATTATCTTCCACTGTGAAAACGGAGACAAAATATTGACTTAGTGCCTCTGCCACTTCTGGCTTTCCCATTGTTTCCTTGCATTTTCGTCCTCTAAATGGCCAACATTTACTTTCATTATTCTCTTTTTATATGCTTACAGAAGGTTTTGGTATCAGTGCTTATGTTTCCTTCTAGTTTCCTTTTGTAGTTTATCTTAGCTCTTTTGATTTTGTTTTTAGCAATCCCTTGCTGATGTTTAAAATTCTCCTAATCCTTCAGAGTGCCACTATCTTTTACAGTATGATATGCCCTAGTTTTTGCCTTGATGTTACCCTTGACTTCCTTATTAAGCCATGAATGAGTTTTAACCTTCTTACAACTCCTCTTTCTCTCAGGAATATACTTTGAGAGGTATTTAATATCTTTCCAAGCATTTGCCACAGTTCTTCAACTGTTCTGCCCTTTAATATTTTTGCTGAGTCCACTCAGGCCGACTCCTTCCTCAGGCCTGTATCTTTATTCAACACTAAAATTCTTGTATGTGACTCTGTCGTCATTCTTTTATTCCGAAATTTGAACTCTAGCATGTTGTAGTCACACCTTCCAAGAGGATCCTTAACTACAGGACCATTTATCAATTCTTCCTCATTACATAATACCAAATCCAAAGCAGTCAGGTCTCTGGTTAGCCCCAAGACACGTTGCTCTAAAAACAATCCCTCGTACACTCTATAAGCCTTTATTCAAGGCTACCCTTGCCAAGCTGATTAATCCTTTCGATATGCATGTTCAAATCACCCATAATCATCATTGTGCTCTTCTCACAAGGCCTCATTATTCCCTGGTTTATACTATGCCCTACTTCAGAAGTATGTTGGGGGAGCTTGTAAATTACTCCTACTAAGGGGTTTCTTCCCTTGCTGTTTATTTTGATTCAATATTTTGGTCCATACTGTCAATATTCTTTCTTAATACAGCCTTGATGTCATCCTTAACCAATAAAGCAACTCCACCTCCTACTCCTTCTTGTCTATCATTTTGGATAATAAGGATTGGATTATAAAAGTAAAGAATTGTTGTTACGATTATACAAGGCGTTGGTGAGATCACACCTGGAATATTGTGTCCAGTTTTGGTCTCCTTACTTGAGGAAGGATGTGGTAGCACTGGAGACAGTTCAGAGCTGGTTCACAGACTGATTGCAGGGATGAAGGAGCTGTCGTACAAGGAGCAGTTGAATAGCTTGGGCTTGTGCTTGTTGGAATTCAGAAGAATGAGGGGGGCCTGAGTGAGGTATATAAAACGCTGAAGGGGATTGATAAGGTGGATGTTGAACAGATGTGCCCTCTTATGAGGCAGTCTCAAACAAGGCATCATACACAGACTGAGAGGAGGTAGGTTCAAAACTGAGATGAGGAGAAACTACTTCTCTGAGGGTTGTGAATCTGTGGAACTCACTGCCCCAGAGTGCAGTGGAAGCAGAATTAATCAATAGATTCAAGAAAGAAGTAGATATGTTTCTGATGAAAAGCAGGATAAAGGGCGATGGGGAGCAGGCGGGAGAGTGAGTTGACACCAGGATAAAATCAGCCACGATCATGTTAAATGGTGGAGTGGGCTCGAAGGGCTGAGTTGCCTACTGCCACCCTTAATTCCGATGTTAACTGTTCACAGTTTCCATTATCACTTACTCAGCCTTTACTTCTTCCCCATCTTGTCAGCAATCCCTTTCTCTACTTTTTTTTGTCTCTCGCTTTATCTGGGCACAATCTCTATC
>NC_063352.1:48772105-48787589 GCF_021869965.1 Rhincodon typus | reverse complement strand
TCCCTTGTCTGCGGGTTTTATGGTGAGGTTGGGATTGGAGTGGAGGGAGCGGAGGGCTGCACGTTCTGTGGGGGAGAGGTTGGAGTGGATGAGAGGGGTGGAGAGGTTGAGGCGATCGATGTCTCGACGGCAGTTAGAGATGAAGAGGTCGAGGGAGGGTAGGAGGCCTTGGGGTGGTGTCCAGGAGGAGGGGGTGTGTTGGAGGCGGGAGAAGGGGTCAGTAGAGGGAGGGTTAGGCTCACGGTTAAAGAAGTAAGCGCGGAGGCGGAGGCGGCAGAAAAACTGTTCACCATCTAAGCGTGAGTTGTATTCGTTGATGTTTGGGTGGAGGGGGACAAAAGTGAGTCCTTTACTGAGGACTGACCGTTCGTCCTCAGTAAGGGGGAGGTCTGGGGGGGATGGTGAAGACTCGGCAGGGCTGGGTGTTGCTGTTTCCTCTGGAGCTGCTGGCTGTGGAGGAGGTGGGCAGAGCGACGTCAGCGTCGGCGGTG
This sequence comes from Rhincodon typus, assembly GCF_021869965.1. Taxonomy (NCBI): domain Eukaryota; kingdom Metazoa; phylum Chordata; class Chondrichthyes; order Orectolobiformes; family Rhincodontidae; genus Rhincodon; species Rhincodon typus. Next base: position 48,787,098 of record NC_063352.1, on the reverse strand, counting down.
GGCGGATCTGCGTCGGCGTCGGTGGTGGGCGGAGCGATGTCAGCGGTGGGCGGAGCAATGTAGGCCAGTAAATCTTGGATGTTGGTGGTAGCGGCATCCTCAGTGTCTGTGTAGGCCTCGGAAACGGAGGCGGCAGCATCAGCAGCGGTGTTGATGGCGTCGGCTGTACCGGAAGTGGCGTACCGGGTGGCGGCGGATGAGACGTCATCCGTGGAATCCGTGGGTGCTCCGAAGGTGGCCACATGGCCAATGGCGGCGGGCACATGGTGGGGAAGGTCCTGGGTAGGGTGGCAGGCACCAGTAAGTTTAAAGTACTTTCGGTTTTTAGTGTCCAAATCCGCCCACCGCTGGGCCCACCAAAGGGCTCACCTTTGTCCCCCTCCACCCTAACATCAATGAATACCACTCACGCTTGGATGTTGAGCAGTTTTTCCGCCGCCTCTGCGCTTACTTCTTTAATCGTGAGCCTAACCCTCCCTCTACTGACCCCTTCTCCCGCCTCCAACACACCCCCTCCTCCTGGACACCACCCCAAGGCCTCCTACCCTCCCTCGACTTCTTCATCTCTGACTGCCGTCGAGACATTGATCGCCTCAACCTCTCCACCCCTCTCACCCACTCCAACCTCTCCCCCACAGAACGTGCAGCCCTCCGCTCCAATCCCAACCTCACCATAAAACCCGCAGACAAGGGAGGCGCAGTTGTAGTATAGCGCACTGACCTCTACATCGCCGAGGCCAGGCGCCAACTCTCCGACACCTCCTCCTACCGCCCCCTTGATCATGATCCCACCCCCGACCACCAAACCATCATCTCCGAAACCATCCACAACCTCATCACCTCAGGTGACCTCCCACCCACAGCCTTCAACCTCATCGTTCCCCAACCCCACACCGCCCGTTTCTATCTCCTTCCCAAAATCCACAAACCTGACTGCCCTGGTCGACCCATTGTCTCCGCCTGCTCCTACTCCACCGAACTCATCTCCACTTATCTCGACTCCATTTTCTCCCCCTTGGTCCAGGAACACCCCACCTACGTCCGTGACACCACCCACGCCCTCCACCTCCTCCAAAACTTCCAATTCCCTGGTCCCCAACACCTCATCTTTACCATGGTCGTCCAGTCCCTGTACACTTGCATTCCCCACGTGGATGGCCTAAAGGCCCTCCGCTTCTTCCTGTCCCACATGCCCGACCAGTCCCCCTCCACTGGCACCCTCATCCACTTAACTGAACTATTCCTCACCCTTAACAACTTCTTCTTCAATTCCTCCCACTTCCTACAGACAAAGGGGGTGGCCACGGGTACCCGCAAGGGCCCAAGCTATGCCTGCCTCTTTGTAGGATACGTGGAACAATCCCTCTTCCAAAGCTACACTGGCCCTAACCTCCACCTCTTCCTCTGTTACATCGATGACTGTATCGGTGCCCCCTCGTGCTCCCGCGATGAGCTCAAACAGTTCATCCACTTCACTAACACCTTCCACCCCAACCTTAAGTTCACCTGGACCTTCTCTGATACCTCTCTCTCCTTCCTGGACCTCTCTGTCTCCATCTCTGGCATCCACCTGGAAACCGATATCCATTTCAAGCCTACCAACTCCCACAGCTACCCAGAATACACCTCCTCTCACCCACCTTCCTGCAAAAAAGCCATCCCCTATTCCCAATTCCTTCGCCTCCGCCACATCTGCTCCCAAGATGAGGCATTCCACTCCCAGACATCCCAGATGTCCTTGTTTTTCAAGGACCGCAACTTCCCCTCCATGGTGGTCGACAATGCCCTCGACCATGTCACCTCGCATTTCCCGCAACTCATCCCTCACACCCCCTACCCACAATAACAACCAAAACAGAATCCCCTTCATCCTCACGTACCAGCCCACCAACCTCCGACACTTCTGCCATCTGCAATCTGACCCCACTACTAAAGACATTTTGCCGTCCCCACCCTTATCTGCTTTCCGGAGGGACCACTCTCTCCGTGACTCCTTTGTCCGCTCCATACTCCCCACCAGCCCCATCACCCCCGGCACTTTTCCCTGCAACTGCAGCAAGTGCTACACTTGCCCCTACACCTCCCCCCTCACCCCTATCCCAGGCCTTAAGAAGACCTTCCACATCAAACAGATGTTCACCTGCACATCTGCTAACGTGGTATACTGTATCCGCTGTTCCTGTTGTGGCCTCCTCTACATCGGGGAAATCAAGCGGAGGCTTGGGGACCGCTTTGTGGAACACCTACGCTCGGCTCACAACAAACAACTACACCTCCCAGTCGCGAACCATTTCAACTCCCTCTCCCACTCCTTGGATGACATGTCCATCCGGGGCCTCCTGCATTGCCACAATGATGCCACCCGAAAGCTGCAGGAACAGTATCTCATATTTCGCTTGGGAACCCTGCAGTCTAAGGGTATCAATGTGGACTTCACAAGCTTCAAAATCTCCCCTCCCCCTACCGCATCCCAAAACCAGCCCAGCTCGTCCCCACCTCCCTAACCATTTCTCCCACCTCAACCCCCACCCCCATCTCCTACCCACTAACCTCATCCCACCTCCTTGACCTGTCCGTCCTCCCTGGACCGACCTATCCCCTCCCTAACTCCCCACCTACATTCACCTTTACTGGCTCCAACCCCGCCTCTTTGACCTGTCTGTCTCCTCTCCACCTATCTTCTCCTTTATCCATCTTCTATCCGCCTCCCCCTCTCTCCCTATTTATTTCAGAATCCCCTTCCCCTTCCCCATTTCTGAAGAAGGGTCTCAACCCGAAACGTCAGGTTTCCTGCTCCTCTAATGCTGCTTGGCCTGCTGTGTTCATCCAGCTCTACACCTTGTTATCTCAGATTCTCCAGCATCGGCAGTTCCCACTATCTCTGTAACTCTTTTCCTAGCATTAGTTTACTCCAGTGGAGTAAGAACAACAAGCTCAATTTCAAATTTTTAAACATTTTCTTCATATTTTCCATACAAGCAGTAGCTTTTAGCTCAACAGCAGAATGTGATTAATGAATCAGACACACACTGATTATCACCGAAGTTGTCAGAGCTGGCTGACTTGTGAGCTGTGCAGAGAGGAGAGGGGCTGATGGCAGTCTGTTTATGTGGGTTGGGACCAGAAAGTTTAATTAGAGCGAGTGTATTTAGTATGTGTGAGGACCTTCACTGAGTCTTCTGTCACTGGGAAATGTGGACTGCATTAGTGAAACCCACACGTACATAAAATAGGAACATTTTTATAAACGACTTTAAAACACTGATGTTTGTATTTATATTCAAGTTTGTACATACTCATAATTATGTACTGATAGTTACTATGTGGCTATCTTTGCTGTTTTGTTACTATTTGGGCACATACTAATTTTTGAGTGTTAAAAGCAGTGTCATTTTGAAGACTAGTTTGAGAAGTACCGTTGTAGCCAATGGTTGCATCCTCTTTCCTGTCAACTGTCTCAGGCTGAACCATGCTATTTGCAACCTCCAACATCTTATTTCATCCTAAACTGTGTTTTGGCTCCAATATCCATCATGAAAATTCTTTACTATTAAGTTTCTTAACGCCACCAGCCATCTCCTCCGCTAATTCAGGTGAAGTTTTCGGGTTTGATTCAATTATTTATGATGCTCCGCTGGCCACAGCCGCCCATTCTGCTTCTTGAGCCCCTGCAAAATTGCTATTTCCCCAAGTTCCATTACTTCTTAAGTTACATTGACTCCGAGCGCACCAATTCCTTGATTTTAAAATTCTTAACCTCATGTTCAAATCAGTCTGTGACCTCACCTCTACTGTCTTTGTAATGTTCTCAGGCCCCACATTCCTTGATAACTTGCCATTCCTCCAAATCTGACTTACTTCACTCCAATGTTAACAGCTGTGTCTTCCACCATCAAGACATTTCATCTGTCTCTCATACACAGTCTCTCTCCTGCTTCAAGATGCCCATTAATAGCTACTTCATTGTTTGAGCATTTTTTACGTGTCCTAATATTTTCCTTCATTGGTTTCGGTGTCAATTTTTGACTGACCATGCTTCTATGAAGTGCTTGGCATGTTTTACTACATTAAGGCTGCTGTTTAAATATACTTTACCGCTATTGATTGAGAACAAGATATAATCATTCAAAGTCAATCCTTCTTAAAAGCTCCATCTGTTCTATCTGGAAGATGCAAAAGAGTCCATGGTACTGTTTCAAAAAAGTTTGGGGCTGTTAGCCCCATGTCTGGCCAATATTTATTTCTCAAGTAATCAACAAATGTAAAACAGATTGTCCAGTTAATATTATACTGTTTGTGCAACCATGCTGTGTGCAAATTCGCTGCCACATTTCATATATCAGGTCAATGATTAAACTTCAAAGTAAAGGAACTACATAAGAAGCCTTTTATCTTTCATGCAAAATTACAGTTTTCAGAAGGACAATGAAGCATGAGGTATCAATAGATTCCTGCTCATAATTGATAGAAAATAAAATTGTTACATGTAAGCTGGTTAAATATATGCTAGTGTGATAAACCATGTTAAGTTTATCTTCACTTTGACCTATTTACCTTTAAGTCCATAAAACATCCTTTGGCCATTTTATGACTGCATATTTGCCAGTGCAATCAAGCTTTAGCTATGAATTCCACACATTTAATACAATCTAGACAAACAACTATTGTTAATTTATGCAATATACAGTGCAAAAAAACTAGTCATAGAAATCAACTGATAAGGTAAACTCTGCTGGATTGAGAAGAAAATAACTGAAAATAGATAACGGTGTGTGTACAAAGCTGGGTGCAAAGGGCAATGCAGGCACACATATGGTGATCATATCCAAATTAAAGAAACGTGACCTTGAACATTTTAAGTAAAGTCTCAGTTAATTTTTGAAAATAGCCATACTAATGTTTCCATGTCTATTGAAAACAAAAGTAAAAAGTACTTTTCTACATTCATAGGGAGTTTGTCAACATTTGAGTATATTGTATATTAGAGCTTGTAGGATGAAGACCAAATAGAAAATACAGTGGTAACCTAGGCTGACATTTTTGTTTGATCTTGTCTTTTTGTATCATAGAATCATTGAATCCCTACAGTGTTGAAGCTGGTCATTGGTCCATCGAGTCCATATGGACCTGTTGAAGACCATCCCAGCCAGACTCATCACCCCTATCCTAATCCTGTATTTCCTATGGCTAACCCACCTAGCCTGCACATCCCTGAACAGTACGGAGCAATTTATCATGGCCAATCCACCTAACCTGCACATCTTTGGACTGTGGGAGGAAACCAGAACACCCGGAGGAAACCCACGCAGACACGAGAGAATGTGCAAGTTCCACACAGACAGTCACCTGAGGCTGCAATCCAACATGGGTGCCTGTTAAAATTATGAATTTGTGTTGAATCAAAGCACGTCAGCAGTTCAGGTGGATAGATCTTACTTGGGACTTTATGAAGGCCACCACAGGTGGTTTACAAAGTTTTGTTCTGGCTAAATTTCTCCTCAGATGAACGTCACCAGCATTGATTAACTAACACCAATCTCACTGTTGTGTACAAATTGATTCCTATACAACTGCAAAGTACTTGCACTTTAAAGGAATAAATTTGGGACCAACAGAGGAAGTGCAAGTTAACTTGCACAGCATGGTGGCTCAGTGGTTAGCACTGTTGCCTCACAGCACCAGGGGCCTGGGTTTGATTCCACTCTTGTATGATTGTCTGTGTGGAGCTTGTACATTCTTCCCATATCTGCGTGGGTTTCCTCCAGGTGCACTGCTTTCCTCCCACAGTCCAAAGATGTGCAGGTTAGGGTGGATTGGCCATGCTAAATTGCTTATAGTGGTCCAGGGATGTGTAGATTAGATGGATTATGGGGGGATGGGTTTGGGTGAGATGCTGTGAGAGTCAGTGTGGACTTGTTGGGTTGAAGGGCCTGTTTCCACACTGTAGGGATTCTAAGAACTTCTAAAGGTAATTGTAAATAAACCTGATGCCATCATTCGAGAAGAGCAGCAGAGTTGTTCTGTTAAATCCTGACCTACATTTGTCAGTCAGCCAACATCACTCACACAGATTATTGACGTCAATGTTGGTTTGAACAAATTAGCTCCAAAATTTTCCTACAAGTGATTTCACTGACTCCTGAGACAAAACGTCAGTTATGCGTCTCGAACCTGGGCCAACAAGGACTACATCTCCCAAAGGGCAGCGCGTCGGTGCGCACGCGCTCACGGACAGTTTCTCTCACCCCTTCCCCTCAAACCTCCGGCCGTTGACATCCTCCATGTGGGGAGGTGGCAGGTACGGAGAGGACGGAACGGCAGCCTAAAGTCGAGGTGGCTGGAGCTTGAAGGTGTTCCGCGACTTGCGTGCGATTCAAACGTGGAGTGCTGTGGAGGAATTGCCAGTTTGGATTACGGCAAGGTATCGGCCGTCACCCCCACAACCCCCGTCCTCCCCTTCTCCCACTGACAGCCTCAGCGAGCAGGCCGCGTGGTTGCTATGGCTCCACCGCACCCGGGGAGGGGCAGAGAATGCATTCAATCAGCCACCCCTACCCTGCTTCCCATTTATTGGGGCTATGGCCAGTTTGGCACTTTGTGCAACATTTTAATTCCACCTCACTAACCAATCTCCCCACCTGTTATCCCAGGAGATTTTTTTTTTAAATTCTACTTCTATTCACTGACTTTAACCAAAAAAAAACATGCTCAACCCTTAACACCGTGGCACGATCGAAAAATGCTTCCGGAGCTGACCTGAGGTAGAATGGTGCTTTCACACTAATACCACTGTAATTAAAGTAAATATTCTGCCATCGATTTCCAACCATCTTTCAGGTATTCCCACAATTTGCATAATATGTTTTACTTTCTAATTTAGTGATAGTTCAGAGCCACTAATATTTGTTAAATAAGCTAAATGCTCAAAAATCTTTTCAAATGATGTGTCAACTTCAACTAACCGTAACTACCTGTTGAGTGAACGTATGCATTTCTGGGTGGCATTGCTTATAGCCAAGAAAAAAAGTTGTTTGAAAATTTTTATTATGGTAGCCTATCATGCTACAATAAAAATTGGACAATGTTCAGTCTTACAGTCATAGAGATGTAGGGCATGGAAACAGACACTTCAGCCTAACTTATCCATGTTGACCAGATGTTCTAAATAAATTTAGACCCATTTGCCAGCATTTGGCCCATATCCCTTTAAACCTTCCTATTCATATACCCATGCCTTTTAAGTGTTGAAATTGTAGCAGCCTCCGTTACTTCCTTTGGCAGCTCGTTCTGTACGTGCCCTACCCTTAGTGTGAAAAATTTGCCCCTTCGATCCCTTTTAAATCTTTCTCGTCTCACCTTAAACCTATATGCCCTCTAGTTTTGGACTCCCCTGTGGGAAAGACCTTGTCTATTTATCCTACCCATGCCCCTCATGATTTTATAAACTTCTATAAGGTCACCCCTCAGCCTGTTGACACTGCAGGAAAAATAGCCCCAGCCTATTCAACCTTTCTTTATAGCTCAAACCCTCCAACCCTGGCAACATCCTTTAAATCTTCTCTGAACCCTTTCAGTTTCACAACGTCCTTCTTCTAGCAGGGAGACCAGAATTGCGCACAGTTTTGATTGTTTAATGTAATTCCCCTCTGAAGTGTCCTAGCAGGCCAATCAGTTCAAGGGTGATTAGAGGCAGACAACAAAAATACTGGACCTCTCAGTGATATCACATGAAAGAATTTTTTTTAAACTTTTAGAGTCATAGAGATCTACAGCATAGAAAAGGATCTGTTGGCCTATGATGTCCATGCTGGTCAAAACAATCACCTAACTCTAAACTATCTAATCCCATTTTCCAGCTTTGCATGATTTTACATTGCATATACATATTTAAATACTACTAAAATATTGTGAGGCTTTCTGCCTGTATCACCCTTACAAGCAGTGAGTTCCAGATTTCCACCACCCTCTGGGTGAAAAGGTTTTTTTCCTCACATTGCCTCTAAACCTTCTGCCCCTTACCTTAAATCTAGCCCCAGACTGTTGATCCCCCCATCAAGGGAAAAGTATCTTCCTTTCTTCTTCTACCCTATGTGTGCCTCTCATTATTTTATACATCTCAAATATGTCCTTTCTCAATCTCCTCTGCTTTAAGGAAAGCAACCGCAGTCTGTCCAATCTCTCTTCATAACTGAAACTCTCCAGTCCAGCAAATATCCTGGTAAATCTCCTCTGTACTGTTTCCAGTGCTATTGTATTGCCCCTTTAATGTGGATTCCAGAACTGCACACCATAATCTAGCTGTGGCCTAAATAATGTTTCATACAGTTCCAGCATAACATCCCTGCTTTTAAACTCTATGCCTCAACTTTTTTTATTTCAAAAATGTTCTTCATAAGTAAAAATACCTTTTGTATACATGCTTAATCACAAACGCAGTTCGGTTCTGTACAGTAGCATATGAGGAACACAGAAACATTGGATTTTGACTCTAGTCAACAAAACAACCCAACACATTTCTTTCTTGTACAGGATTATATTTACATACATTTGAGGCACAGGGATGGTCCGATAACTGAACGGACCACCATTTGACTTTGGCAGAAAGACCTTAGACTGTGGCCTTTGTCCACTGTGTCTTGGTGGCAGCTGCCCCAAACCTTAGTGTGTCCCTCAGCAGGTAATCCTGAACCTTGGAATGTGCCAGTCTGCAATACTAGCTTGAATTAAACTCCTTGTTCTGGAAGAGCAACAAGTTTTGGGCAGACCAAAGAGTGTCTTTCACCGAATTCTAGGGATTCTATGTCTATGCCTTAATGGTCCTCCAGATGCAGTCAATGTTTGTCTCGGTATGCATCCCAGGGAAGAGACTGTAGAGCACAGAGTCCTGTGTCACGTAGCTGCTCGGGATGAATGTTGACAAAAACCACTGCATCTCTCTCTTGATTTCTTTTGCAAAGGCACATTCCAGAAGGAGATATGTGATAGTCTGTAACCCCCCACAGCCACTTCAAGGGCAGCATGCAGTGATGCGGCAGACCGGCGTACAAGAGGGATTGCATAGGTAGTGCATTTCTCACTACATGTCAAACAAATGTCTTGATGCTTGTGGGAAAGTTCTGGTGATGAGGCATACTGCCAGCTGACTTTGACAGTCTGCTCAGGGGACCACGTGACAGGATGCACCCTCTCCTTTTCCTGCAGGGTCTCAAGAATGCTATGTGCTGACCACTCCCTGATGGACTTATGGTCAAAGATGTCTTTCTTTGCAGATTTTTTCATGAATGACAGGTGATACAGAATGGTCCAACTACATGGAGTTGTCCACGGCAGTGAGACCAGTCCCATCCTTAGCAACACCAGGGACAAGTAGAAAGTCAGTACATAGTGACACATGGTGTTTGCATACCAAGGGTCTACGCACAACTTAATGCTGTCACATGCAAAGGTGGCCATCAAGACGATGGTGGCATTGAGTACGTTCCCCCTCCGACCCCACCACACCACCACTTTTCCAGAGTTTTGTATATGGTGTCCCTGTGGATCCGGTCCATCTTAGACCTCCAGATGAAGTGGAAGGTAGCTCAGGAGACTGCAACGGCGCAGGTTCAGGAAAAGGGCCAGACCTGCGCCATGTACAGTAACAGAGTGCCTCACACCTGATGGACCAGGCTTTTATCCACAATGGAGAGGGAGTGGTGCTTCCAAAAGCTCAGTTTCTGACACACCTTCTCCAAACCATATTCCAGCACCTTCAGGTATTTGTCCTGATAGTGATGGGGTAAAGATTTGGTTGGCCCAGTTCCCAAAGAGCATAGCCTTGCTGTTGCTCAATTTACCTTGGCTCCCTAGGCCAATTCAAACCGGTCGCAGATTCTGATGAGTCTGCACACTGACAGCGGATCTGAGCTGAAAGCAGTGATGTCATTCATGTACAGGGAGGCTTTGACGTGCAGGCCTCCACTGCCTGGAATAGTTATCCCTCTCGGGCTCCCATCCTTCCTGATGGACTGAGCAACACACACACAAGGCAGAAGAGAGTGGGCACCCTGCCTGACTCTGGATCTGATCGGTAAGCTTTCTGATTCCCAACCACTGATTGAGACTGCACTAATGATGTTAGTGGGGCGAGTATACCATGTGCCTTCTTAACCACTTCATCCATCTGTCCTGACACCTTGAAGGACCGTTGGACAGGCACACCAAGGCCCCTCTGACCCTTGGTATTTCCCAAGATCCAACCTTTCATCATGTATTCCCTTGCCTTGTTTGTCCTTTATAAATTAGGATGATAAAATCAATTATAAAAAGCAAACCTCGCTCCTTTATGGCCATTTATCTTTTTCTGAACTTCAGATATTGTAATGCATTTTGTAATTGTATTTAAATTGTTATCACTGGAGGCAACAGAGGTAACTTTGACAGTCCTAGCTTTATATCTGAAAAAGTATTTTAACCTGTGTTAAAATTAATCACATCTAAGTGCATTTAACATTCAACACTCAAGTCTGATTATTTCCTTAAAATATTCAGGTGCTGCTTTATCTTTTAAGAAAAGAATTGGCTAGATTTCAGTTAAATAGTTCCCCTTGTGTTTTTATGCTGTTGTTTAAGACCCATATCAATTAAGCCTTTCTATGTATTGCAGTATATTTACAAATACAAAGTGCAATCATTTTAAATTGATTATTACAGAATGATTCATCAACAAAGAAAGGATGTGCCTCTATTATGATTTTTTTTGGCACAGTACAAATTGTGCTGATGTACAGATCATGTTCTGGGAACTTTACAGTCCTTGATTTGAACACTAGAAGTAGCTCAGCCTCCCATGTGTGATATTTGTAACAAGTTGTCCATACAGCATGTCCTATTATCATTTCTGTGTTCAAAACTTTGACTTTCCATAGAGCAATCATTGGAATCATCTCATTTGCAACTTGTATCTAATTTACACAGTTCTTCTCTGCTGCTCCACTCCTTTCCTTAAACTTTATTCTATTATCATGAAAGCACCGACTTCAGATTACTGTTTGACCTTTTATGAGTTGTATTGAATTGTGAAATGTTACAGCAAACCAGACATTGGTCTCTCGGCTGACCGAGTGTTTTGTTTTAAAAAAATCAAAAGCACTATGGTATTTTCAGTATGTTGTATTAAAGGGGAGGTGATGGCCTTGTGGTATTATCACTGGGCAGGGTGTTCTTGCGTTCAAAACCTACCATGGTAGGTGGTGGAATTTGAATTCAATAAAAACCTGGAATTAAGAATCTAATGATGACCATAAATCTATTGTTAATTATTGGAAAAACCCACCTGATTCTCTAATATCCTTTAGGGAAGGAAGCTACCATCCTTACCTGGCCTGGTCTACATGCATCTCCAACCACAGCAATGTGGTTGACTCTTAGCTGCCCTCTGGGCAATTAGGAATGGGCAATAAGTACCAGTGATAGCCAAATTTTGTGAATGAATTAAAAAAAAAACTTGCAACAAATCGTGCCTTTTTCATTGTGCTACAGGAAACCACAACAATACTGTTTACTTCACAACCAGTCAATCTATTTCCATTTGAAAGCAGAATTCTGCTGTAATTTATTAAATTGAATGATTCTTCAGGTTAAGAATTGTGGGGTGAAACGGTTTTCTGCATTTACCACCCACTCTGATACAACTATGTTGAAATGTTTTACAACATTATAAAAATATTGGCAAATGATACAAAATGTTCTTGATTCTGAACGATAAACGTTAATTGCTGGAAAAGCTCAGCAGGTCTTGTAGCATCTGGGAAGAGAAATCAGAGTTAATGTTTCAGGTCCAGTGATCCTTCCTCAAAACTGATGGTAGCCCGGAAGGGATTGGTTTTTATGCAGAAGATAGAGTTGGGTTGAGGGGGATGATAGGGTAGGGGGAATTACTATTAGCTGCCATCAGTTCTGAGGAAGAATCACTGGACCTGAAACATTAAATATGATTTCTCTACACATATGCTGCCAGACCAGCTGAGCTTTTCCAGCAATTTCTGTTTATTTCTGAATTCCAGCATCTGCAGTTCTTTCGATTTTTGTTTAGTACTTGACTCTGAAGGCATTCTGAATTATCTGTTGACTGATTTTTATGGACGGCAATGACTATTGTCTTCAGCGATTGTGAGGGCTAATTGCCAAAGATTCTATGCATTTTCTTACTTATACTAAGAAGAGTAGCTGTAGTGGCCCTCAATATTTTATATTTCACAGAGCCACATTGAAACTAATAGCAGAATCATGTGTTTATTGCTGATCTCTTGTGTTCTAAATGTGGTAAAGTCAACATAAAATTACTATAATTTCTTTAATACTTTTGAGAATTGCAGTTCACATTTCCAAACCACAACTGTTTTCAGTTAAACTTGATTTGCTTCTCCCATAGTATTACATACATGTAAGCATTGTCAACTCGTTTTATCATCTGTAATGTATGGCTTGGGTTTTTTGATCCACCAGTTTTTAAAAAAAAATCCACTTCCCACTGTCAGAAGAGGATTGACTAGAGAGTGTTGCTCTACAAGTGACAGTGACTTACCCACTTGGTAGTTTATGTTTACTTCAACTGCCAAGTTGTCTATGTGAGAATTATCACAGAGGCATGGGGTGATGGTGCTGTAGTGTCATAGGACTGTTAAACTAGAGACTGAGGCTAATGTTCTTAGAGGTGAGTTCAAATCGCACCACAGTAGCTTGGCTTGATGATGGTGACTATGACAGCTGTGATCGGTACAAAAACCCATCTGGTTTCTAGTGTTCTTTAGGGAAGGAAATCTACTACCCTTAATAAAAACTGAAAGAACTGCAAATGCTGTAAATCAGGAACAAAAACGGAGGTATCTAGAAAAGCTCAGCAGGTCTGGCAGCAGCTGTGAAGAGAAATCAGAGTTAATGTTTCGGGTCTAGTGACCCTTCCTCAGTTCTGAAATGGCTCAAATGTGTGTTTTGTGAATTAGGTTTTAATTGCATTTGTCAGAAATAGAAGTTTATAAAACTTTTTTTCTTTCAGATCGACATTTCAATAATGGCCAATGTTTTCAGCTACTTCGATTGGACAGACGTGAAGTTCAATATTGCTATCTTGGCTGTTGCTTTCAACCCATTGTTCTGGAATATTGTGAGTACTGGATGTCTAAACTATTCTGCCTGACTACAGTACAATTCACTGCATTTGTCTGGTGTATTTCCATACCATTTGTCAAGAAGGGTCTCATTTGAGAAATCCCCACCCAGACAGTAATACAAATCAATATTAAAATATAAAAGAAAAATGCGTGTTGTGGATATTCAAAAGAAGTGAAGATAGGTCCTTTGGCTTGTTCTTTGCTCAAATTTGGTATTTACTAAAAAATCATCCAAAATCATGAACCATAAAACATCAATTTTATACAATCTGAATTCAGTAAAAAAACAAGAAATGATCATCCATTTAAGCAAGCAATCAATCAATTCCCTGAAAGTAATGTTTATGAAGTCCTTAAATTGACTACTGGTTCCTCACCATCCCTGCATTTACCCACGAAAATATATTTTTTTACATAAATAATGCAAACAGCAACCTCCCCCCTCACCAAAAAAAATCCAAACTATAAGCTTTGTAGGCCCTAAGCTCTAGAATTCTGTTTGAGTTAATTTTTTTTTAGTTTGGTTATTGGATATGGGTGTCCCTGACTGGACCAGGATTTACTGCCCCATCTGTAACTGCTAAGAGTCAAATACATTACTGTGGATCACATGTCGACCAGACTGGGTAATGGTCGTAGATTTCCTGAAGGACATCAGTGAACTAGATGGGGCTGACATTAGGCCAGCTTTTCTTTTAATTTTAAATTTAAATTGCACCATCTGCTATTCAATCCAGTGTCCCCAGAAAATTAATCAGAGTTTTTAGATTGTTAGTCCTTACCGCTAGGCCACCATAAACATTCTCACCTCTCCATCATTCATCCTTTTGAAGAACTTCCACAAGTCTAGTTCTTTGGTCAAACTTTGGCAATTCCTCGAATTAGCTCTTTCTTGAACTCTTTCTTTGATCAGTGTTTTTATGTTCCTATGAACATTTTTGTGATGTTTTACTCTATTATATGTATAATGTAGCTGAAAACTGTAATCATTTTTCTTATTTTGTTATTTTATTTCACCATAGTTCAAGAACTTGATGTTCCTGCATATCAATGCATAAGTATCTAGAATGTCACATCACTTACTACTGCACTACAGTCTTGTACTGCACTAACAAAGAATCAGTCCACAGCACATGGTGTGATGTGTGAAATACATTCAAAGAAATGTCCAGAAGTTTTTGTGTCTAAAAATGCAATGATTTCAAATTTCTGGGAACCACAACAAAAGCAAAAATTTCATATGTCAGTCACCAGAAGGACGAGATGAAATCTACCTGTAATAAAGGCAGCCTGTCTTTCTAGGTTGTGGGTGAAGTAAAGTCAATAAAACTTTGTTTTTGTGCTGCTCATTAAGTGTATAATAATACCTTCATTTAAATGTGAAATTATGGTGTTTATCCATTCAGAAATGAATGCTTCAGTTTTAATCTTTAATATTTTTGCAGTACAGGATAAATGAGTGTGAATATATTTTTGGATTCATTTGCAACCAGTTCTTTCCACAATTTTGTTCCGGGCTTCTCTCTGCCCTCAAAAAGACTGGGAGGAAATTACGAGACAATGCTATCACCTCACTGATTTAAGATTGCAACAACCCCTCACTGCTGAGATAGTAGTGGAAAACATGAATCTGGAAGTAATTTTAGTTTTGACTTTTGAGTTGCCTGATATGTTTTTCTTGTGACCCTTGACCTGCATGGTGACATAAGAACAAGAAAACTCTGGATGACTGTGGAAGATGTTGTTAGGTGTTCTTGTGTTATTGTTTTAACTGGAACAATAACATATTGATCCAAGACAACAAGGTGCAGGGCTGGATGAACACAGCAGGCCAAGCAGCAT
>NC_063352.1:48763857-48771605 GCF_021869965.1 Rhincodon typus | reverse complement strand
TACATATTTGTTCCACTTAATGCTGCCATTATTTTAGCTTTGCAAAGATTGAGACAGAGGAAGAGATAAAGGAGGAAGAAGAACAACAACAGAAACAGAGAAGTGAGGCTCAGAGGGCTACAACTGTGGACAAGTAGTGCAAGAGGAGAACCATAATCTTCAATGGCCTAAGAAGAAACTCACATTAAGGGCAATTAGGGACGGGTGACAAATCCTGGACTTGCCAGTGAGGCCCACCTCCCATGAAAGAATAAAGATTGACAAAAAGATGTTCAGGAAGCCAGGATAATAGTCAGATAATAGTGAAAAGCTGATTTCAGGCCAAATGACTTTGCATGAACATTTCTGAACCCTCAGAAGTAGGAGCTAATTCTGGATCAGAGGTGTTCTTGCCTGAGGCAATTCAAGTTGTTGAAATGTTCTACTTAATCAATGACTGGAAATGAATTTGCTCCCTTTGCACCAATAACCTCCTGCTCAGTTTTCTGGCCACAATTAGTACAGAGCCCTGAAAGTTTAAAGAGGAATCGCAGTTGAATGCCTCAAACCTTCAGTTGGAAGAGGCATCTATCTATCACTGAAAGGTAAAAGGGTATACAATGCCAATTCGTTGCTAAAACCAAATGACGTAACTTAACTTCCTGCTTTCTAGAGGTTTTACTCCTCCCAAAGATTGAGAGCCTTAGCGCTCTTCACATTGCTGCACATGTTTAGGGGTGATCATCACACTTTAAGGTAGTCTACAATATAAGCAAAAGTCAGAAGTCTTTAAAAATTTCCAGCAAAATGCTATATTTGTTTCAAATGTAGCACTATGTGAAAGTTATCCCCTGTGCAAAGCAAATTCAATGTTGCAAATCTTTCTTTTGCCAACACTACAGTTCGATGCACCTTGGCAGCTGCAGCTGAATTCAAAGAAGCGTGTTGATCACCTTGCTTCACGTAAATTTGTTGGGAATCCTGTATCGAACTTGGGTGTAAAGGCTTTGGCCCTCTGATAATTTACTGCATACATGCAGGTGCAATCTCCATTACCTGAAATTACAAAGGCATTTCGGTCCCTGCCAGAGGGAAGGTAGTGGTGCAGGGAACCTTTGGAGTGCTCCAAGATGGGTGTCCCTGGGTTTAATTCTCCGTTAGTTGCAATGGCACCTCCCTCATCACACAGGTGGCCTTGTTGATCTCTAAGGGAGCCTGCTCTCTCCCAGTTAAGCTTTTGTCCTTTATGTATTTGTAGAATCTTTGTGGATTCTCCTTAACCCTTTTTGCCAAAGCTATCTCAAGTCCCCTTTTTGCCCTCCTGATTTCCATCTTGAGTGCTGCCCTTGTACTGTCCTACAGATTCACTTGATCCCAGCTGTCTCTATCTGACATATGACTCTTTTTTTCTTGACCAGAGCCTTAATTTCTCTAGTTATCCAGCATTCCCTTCATCCACCAGCCTTGCACTTCACACTAACACAAAAATACTGTCTCTAAACTCATTACCTCATTTTTTTATTTTAAAAGTCTCCCTCTTTTGAGCTGTCCATTTACCTGTGAATTCGTTCAGATCCACTAATGTTGCTGCAATTAAAGTGTTGCTGGATGCCTTTTTAAAAGCACAACCAGTGGGTCGCGCCAGGGTGGTGGTGGTGGTTGGGGGTACTTCCTATCTGCCCACCTCTAAAAGCTGGTGTTTTACCAGAGTATGAAAATAGAACGAGCTGAGAAGAGTGTGGACACATAGGAAAACCTAACCTCTCCGTGTTAGGGAAGTCCTTCAAGTTTTTACATCCATCTCCACACTTAGTCCCAAAAAACCAGAATTCCACACCATATTCCATAAAACAAGGTCAAGTAACTGACCAGAAATTCAGCAGTATTTATTTAGAAACACATATTCCAGGATCAGCTGACATCAATGCTACACCTCTTGCTGCCGAGTCAAACGTTTTTGGATTCTAGCTGATCCTTGAAAGACTGCAATACAGCTGTTAAACTGCAATCTCGTTTGGCCTCTCTGCTGGAGATGCGATTCCTTGGCATTATTCAACAAGGTCTTCTGATGTCCTAACTACATTTATCCCTTAATCAACATCACCATTAAAAAGCACGTAACCTGGCTTTTTATTGTATTGTTACCACAGCATATATGCAAAAACAGGCTGCTATATTGTCCTCAATTGTACCATTTTATATAACAAATAATTCCAAGGTAGAGAAATACGTCAAGATAGCCCATACTCATGAAAGGGGTTGTAGAAACAGAAAATGGTAAGAAATATTTTGTTTCTGTCCATGCTCCAAGGGATTTAGCTCTTTCAACCAAAAGTAGGTAAAAGGGAGAATGCTCCCTTAGTTCTTATGCCTTCTTTTGCCTATAGTTTATTTGCTAGCTCTTTAACAATATTCACCAGTAGTTAACAATTGCTCACCCTGTGATCCATAATGACACAATATGCTTGAACAAAACAACAAATGTATAGGATTGCAAAAAATCCAGATACCAGAATAGATTCATCACCCAAAGTGCAATTAGGCCAGAGATTAAAGACTCAGAAACATTACTGTTTTCTGACCACTGCTTGAAAGTTTTTACTTCTGCTCAGTATTTGTTGAGTGATAATGTTCTGTATAGGTCCAGCTGTGATTTGGTAGAAACCTTCGGCACTTACCGTTGGACTTGGTTCTTGACAGGAAAGTCCAGTGTGTAATTTATTCCACAACAGAAGTTGCTAAATAAGAATGATATGTTCAGCTTTGATCAAATTCACGTCAACAGAAGTACATTTCAAGAACCAAAAGGTCACAACTAATTGACTTATGTAGGATGCTTCTTGCACCTTTGAGAAAAACCTATATTTTGCATGATGATTCCTTTAAGAACTAGGTTTCCCTAGAAGCTGATTTTAAAAGTAAAGACTAACTTGGTCAGGGATGGCTCATGTGACCAAGCTGTCTTGGATATGATCAGCAGAAGAAAAGGTCAATGAGAAGTTAGCTACAGGAATAGTGGACATGGCTCTGCTTTCAAGTAGGTTAATTTAAAGTAGCTAGCTATACAGAACACATCTCTCAAGCAGAATTCTGTCAAAATTCTCCATACTGGATAAAAGGCTTGAAATACTTGCCAACCGAACGAGTCTATGAACTTCTGGGTTAGCCAATGAAAATAGAAGCACGACAGTGAGACTAAATAAAGACTCCTGACTTAAGGAACAATAAGAAACAGGACAGCTCTGAACTGAGATGCTGAAGATGCCAGTGACACCTGTGTTCAATTGGGAGTTCACAACTGTGGGACAGTTGGAGCAGATGCAAAGGGCCAATCTCGGTGGAAGCAAGCAGAAAGCCCAAGAAATGCCAACCTTATGTAGTTTCTTTTTAGACGGCACTCAGACTAAGTGGGTTAACCCTCAGATTTCTGACGTATTTTGGATGTAGAAGGAAATTTGAGTAAAAAAGTTTAACTTACAGTAAAAGAACTGTGATCATTAAACTTTTAAAAAATTAACATTACTGACTACTTCAGACAGTGGAGCCATGAACATTCGTGTTATTTTGTGTAGTAAAATTGTTTTGCTTTAAACAATGATGCTTATGGCTTCTTTTTTTTTAAAATAAGTTCAGTAACTGGGTTTTCATATGAAAACACGAACATATGAAACAGGTACAGACATAGACCAAGCTTGCTCTGCCATTTAATGAGGTCATGATTAATCTGTCTGTGTTTTGAATTCTACATCACCATCTATCATAGATAATCCTTACTCCCTTGCCTAACTAGAAATCGAGGCACTCCATCTTAAAAATATTCAATGACTCCCACCACCACCACCTTCTGAGGAGAATTCCAAAATCGCATCAACCTCCAAGAGAAAAAAGTTCTAATTATTTCTGTTCTGAAAGGGTGGCACCTGATTTTAAAATGATGCTTATCTCTTGACTGACACAAAAGATGAAACATCTTTCCACATCTACCTTGTCAAAACTATTCAGGATCTTATACACTTCAGTCCAGTCACCCCTCACTTTCCTATAAACTCCAGTGGAAATAAGCCCAGTCTGTCCATCCTGTCCTCATCAGACAATCTAGCAAACTTCTTCTGCAAAACCTCCAATGAATTTGCATCCTTCCTTAGACAAGGAGAAAAAAAGTAAATATTGTATTCAAGATGTGTTTCCATCAGTGACCTACATAAGTGAAGCATAACATCCTTAGTTTTATGTTCAATTCATCTCGTAATAAAGGATAGCATCCCATTAGGCTTCTTGATTATATGCATATCTATCTGGTGTGTGAGTCGCAAGAACACAAATCCCTTTGCACCTCAGAGTTATGTAGTCATTCATTGTTTAAGTCATACTCTACTTTCTCATTCTTACTGCCAATGTGAACAACTTCACATTTTCCCACACTTGTCTTCCAGATTTTATGCATTCAATCAATCTATCTATAGCTGTCTGCAACTTCTTTAGGTCTTCTTTACAACATACTTTCTTACCTATCTCGATAACATCTGTGAATTCAACTACCGTGTCTTTATTCATCTCACCAAAGTCATTCATGCAATTGTAAAAGCTTGAAGCCACAACAGACCCCTGCAGGACTTTATTCGTCACATCTGTTTTCTGCCAGGCAGCCAGTTTCCTATTTTTTCTAATCAACTTGTTCAGAGATGTTATTACACACCTCAGGCACAGGTGGGACTTGAAGCTAGACCTCCCAGTCAAGGGGTCGGGACATTACTACTGAGCCACAAGACGGCCTCAGTATCCATGCTAATATATCTCCTCCTACACCACAAGCTTTTATTTTTGGTTATTACTTTTGACATGTCAAGTCATCAAATGCCTTCTCTGGATATCCAATTATAGTGCATTAAAGGTTCCCCTTTATCCACATGCATGCTACTCCTTTAAGGAATTCCAATAAATTGGTTAAACACAATTTTCCTTTGACGAAACTGTGTTAACACTTCTTGTTTAACTTGAGTCTTTTTGTAAACATGCTGCTATAATCTCATTAATGATTAATTCCATTCACTTCACACAACGACATATGTCTACACTTTGGGGTCCTGCTGTTGACGCCAGAAATGTAACACGAATTTCATTGAATGGACGGCCCAATGATCAGGATGCAGATCATGATTCTTTATTGCTCACACCTCAGGTCTTTATAAATACGAAGAGAAATTGAGGTTAACAAAGTCGACACAACATTTACATGAAATCAATTCTATGGCTTACATCTCACTGTGAAAATCCTTTACCTCTCTGATCTCTCTCCCCATGAGGCCTCCACAATCAAATAACCCCTTTCCAACATAGAGGGTCTGTTTAACTGCTCGAGCTGCCTTGCTCGATGCCCTCCCTCATCGTTGCTGCTGGAAGTCCCGTCACACTGAAAGACTGAGAGGAGCAAGCAAGGTAAGGATCCCGAGGCAGGCAGTCAAAGACAAAGCTGGTACTGTTTGGAATGTCCATGAGGGGAAAATGTTCAACCAAAAAACAAGAGTAGGCCACGTGGCCCTTCGAGCCTGCTCTGTCATTCAAAAAGTTCATGGCTAATCTGATTTTATCCTAAACTTTACATTCCTGTATATTCCCATTAATCGTTCATGCCCTTACTAATGCAAGAATCTATGTCCCTCTACCTTAGCAATAGTTAAAGATTCTGCGTCGTCCTGTGGATGGGAATTCCAAAGACTCTCAAACCTAAAAGAAAACATTTATTTATACTTGTCTCAAATGGGCAACAACTTATTTTTCAACTGTGAGCCCTAGTTCTAGATTCTCCCACAACAGTAAATATCCTTTCCACATCCACCTGATTAAGTCCCCTCAGGATCTAATGTGTTGCAATTAAGTCATCTCTGATTATTCTAAACTCCAGAAGATACAGGTCTTGCCTGCTAGCCTTTCCTCATTCCAATATTAGACTAGAAAACATTCTCTAAACTGTTTCCGACTCATTAACATAAGAGTGCTGTTACAGACCAGACCAAGTATATTAGGAAGATAGCCTAGACCCTAACTTTTTCTTGAAGGTAAAGCTAAGGTGTTGCATTTCAGATGCAATTCAATTGGTCAAACAAATTCTAAGCAAAACACACTTTAGTTTTACACTACAATTAAAACAGACAAAATAAAAATAAAAGAATTGGCTTAATTGTAACTCAATCAAAATGATTAACAGATAATAGGCATATTAATTACTAATAATTAACTCTTCCAATATAGTAACACACTCTTAGCAAAGGCAAATTCATTAAAATAGATTTTCTCACATGCAATTCTAGCACCAGGAAGAGAACCCCAGCTATTAGCTGTAACAGAGAGAGGAATAACAGCTTCCACATCCAGCTTCAAGACCCCAATAATTGCTACTGAAGGCTAAAACTAAAAAAAAAAAATCCTGCTTCTATGTGAGCTTGACACCCACCCTTTCAGGCTGCTTCTATTGTTCCAACGTTTTTTATAAAACTCAAGAATTCTCAAGCTGTTTACTTCACTGGCTTGTAGCAAACCATTCAGTAACTATCTCAACATTTCTTCATAAAGATAACCAAGACAAAATATACCTCTAAAAGGCATAGTATTGTCACAGCAGTGACCGGTACTGTACACAGTACTCCAGATGCTTTTTCAATAATGCCCTGTTTAATTGAAGCATAACCTATCTATTATTGCAATCAATGACCTCCACCCTTGCAATAAAACACAACATTCTGTTGGCTTTCCTAATTACTTGTTATACGTGCATATTAATCTTCCGTGATTCATGCAAGGACATCTGGTCTCTCTGCATCTTAGAGCTCAGCAATCTCTCACCATTTAGATAACCTGATTATTTCTTTGTGTGAAGATGGACAATTTCATACCTTCCCACATTGTTGCTCACTCACTTAACCTACGTATATCCCCTTTTAGGCTCCTTATGCTCTCTTCACAATTCATTTTCCTATCTACCTTTGTCATCTGTAAATTTAGTTACCACACCGTTGGTCCCTGTGTCCAACTCTTTTTCATAAATTGTAAAGAGTTGAGGCCCCGACACTGGCAAACCAGTCATGATAATCTGCGCGACTGAAAAAGACCCACTTGGTCCTACTCTGTTTCCTGTTAGCTAGGCAATTTGCTATCCATACCAATATGTTGGTCCTCGTCAAACTTCTATAACGCAGTAAGTGAGGTACTTCACATCACAAGGTAAAGGTAGAAAATTGAAATCTGAACACATTATAGAGTGACATAGGAAACGATATGGAGACAAAAGGATTCAATTAGATAAATGTTTGGCAAATTTGAGGAAAGGTTTACTGAAATAAAAGGTGTGCACTAAATATTCAACTACCCAAATGCTTTTGAAGCCTTGTATATCAACCTTTACTAATATCACCAACATTCTCATTCTTCATCAAAAATCCTAGCAAAAAATCCTGAAGTCATGCAGCAGAATTTGAGAGCTCACCAGGATCTTCCCAGACTAAGCCCTTAAAACAAAATGCCCAACGCACTTTTTTAAAAAATCCAGTCATCTAAATTTTTTTATGATAAGTCTGAAGGTCATTTTGGAACTAAAAAGAAAATCTCATTAGCCAGAGTTTCTAAGAAGATTTTCTGTTGACATCCATATTGATGGCATTTTACCTATTCAAGACACAGCTTGGATCAATATGTGAGATAGTAGGAACTGCAGATGCTGGAGAATCCGAGACAACAAGGTGCAGGGCTGGATGAACACAGCAGGCCAAGCAGCA
>NC_063352.1:48725669-48738857 GCF_021869965.1 Rhincodon typus | reverse complement strand
ATGTAGTGACCAAGACTGCACACAATATTCCAAATGCAGCCTAACAAGGGTTTTATATAGCTGCAACATGTTTTGCCAACTCTTGTACTCCATGCCCCAGCCAATGAAGGCAAGCATGCCATGTGCCATCTTAATCACCTTGGCCACCTGTGTTGCCACTTTTAGGGAACTGTAGACCTGCATGCCCAGATCCATCTGTATGTTAATGTTCCTAAGGATTCTTCCATTAACAGTATATTTCACACCTAAATTTGATCCTCCAAAATGCATCACCTCACATTTGTCTGGATTAAACTTCATCTGCCATTTCTGTGCCCAAGTCGCCAATCTATCTGTATCCTGTTGTATCCTTTCATATTCGTCGGCACTATCAGCAACTCCACCAATCTTTGTGCCATCTGCAAACTTACTAATCAGACTACCCACACTTTCCTCCCAATCATTTATATATACTACAAACAACAAAGGACCTAAGACTGATCCCTGTGGAACACCACTAGTTACCGGTCTCCATTCTGAAAAATATCCTTCCACCGCTACCCCCTGTCTTCTATGATCAAGCCAGTTTTGTATCCATCTCACCAGCCCAACCTAAAAAGCAGCCTCAGCCTATTCAGTCTCTCCGTATCGTTCAACCCTCCAATCCCAGCACCATCGTTGTAAAGAGATAACAATGTGTAGAGCTGGATGAACACAGCAGGCCAAGCAGCATCAGAGAAGCAGGAAGGCTGACATTTGGGCCTAGACCCTTCTTTCTGAAGAAGGGTCTAGGCCCGAAACGCCAGCCTTCCTGCTCCTCTGATGCTGCTTTGCCTGCTGTGTTCATCCAGCTCTACACCTTGTTATCTCAGATTCTCCAGCATCTGCAGTTCCTACTATCTCTGAAACCATCCTTGTAAATCTTTTTTGAACCCTTTCAAGTTTAACAATATCTCTCCCATAGCAAAGAGACCAGAATTGAAGGCAGTATTCTAAAGGTGGCCTCATCAATGTCCTGTACAGCTGCACCATAATATCCCAAGTCCTAGTCTCAAACGCACTGAGCAAAAAAGGCAAGTGTGCCAAATGCCTTCTGTACTGCCCTGTCTACCTGCAACTCCACTTTCATGGAACTATGTACCTGCACCCAAGGTCTCTTTGTTCAGCAACACTCCCCAGGGCCCTAGCATTAACTGTATAAGTCCTGCCCTGGTTTGCCTTTCCAAAATGCAACACCTCAAATTTATCTAAATTTAATTCCATCTGCCACTCCTTGGCCCATTGCCCCATCTGATCAAAATCCTGGTGTGCTCTGAGACAACATTCTTCACTGTCCACTACCCCACCAATTTTGCTGTCATCTGCAAACTTACAAACCATGCCTCCTATATTCACATCCAAATCATTTATATAAATGTCAAAAAGCAGTGAACCCAGTGCCGATCCTTGCAACACACCACTGGTCACAGGCCTCCAGTCCAAAAAGCAACCCTCCACCACCACCCTCTGTCTCCTACCGTCAGGCTAATTTTAGATCCAATTGGCTAACTCCACCAGATTCCATGTGATCTAATCTTGCTAACCAGTCTGCCATGTGAAACCTTGTTGAATGCCTTGCTGAAGTCCATATGGACAACGTCTACCACTCTGTATTCAACTATCTTCTTTGTCATCTCTTCAAGAAACTCAAGTTAGTGAGACACAATTTCCCATGCACAAAGCCATGCTGCCTATCCCTAATCAATGCTTATCTTTCCAAATGCATGGAAATCCTGTCCCTCAGATTCCTCTCCAACAACTTACCCACCACTGATGTTATAGTTCCCTGGCTTTTCCTTACCATATTTCTTTAACAATGGCACCAGATTAGCAACCCTCCAGTTTTCAAGCACCTCACCCATGGCTATCAATGATACAAATATCTCAGCAAGGGGTCCAGCAATCTCTTCCCTAGCTACCCACAGAGTTCTGGGATACATCTGAGTACATTTAACATTTTAGCAAAGAGCATGTCCTGGGAATTTATCTACCTTTTTGCATTTTAGGACTTCCAGCACCTCCTCTTCTATAATATGGACACTTTTCAAAACATCACTATTTATTTCCCCAAGTTCCCTAGCTTCCATGCCCTTCTCCACAGTAAATACTGACACAAAATATTCATTTAGTTTCTCACCCATCTCCTGTGGTTTTACACTCGTTTACACTCTGAACTCTCGTTATCTCATTTTTGAAGGCCTCTCACTCTCCAACTGACCCTTTACCTGCAAACAGCCTCCCCAATCAACCTTTGAAAGTTCCTGCCTAATACCATCAAAATTGGCCTTACTCCAATTTAGAACTTTAACTTTTGGATAAGGTATGTCTTTTCCCATACCTATTTTAAAACTAATAGAATTATGATCACTGACTTCAAAGTGCTCCCCCACTGACACCTCAGTCACTTGCCCTGCCTTATTTCTCAAGAGAAGGTCAAGTTTTACTCCTTCTCTAATAGGTATATCCACATATTGAATAAGAAAATTTTCTTGAACACACTAAACAGATTCGTCTCCATCCAAGCCCTTAACGCTATGCCAGTCCTCGTCTATATTTGGAAAGTTAAAATTCCCTACCAATACAACCCTATTATTCTGACAGTTATCTCAGATCTCCTTACATATTTCTTTCTCAATTTCCTGCTATCGGTGGGGTGCCCTATAATACCATCCCTTTTTTATTTCTCAGTTCCATTCATAAAACTTGACTGGACGTTCTCCCAGGAATATCCTCTATAAGTACAACCATAATGTTATCCTTAATCAAAAATATCACTCTGCTGTCCTCTCTTGCCCCCTTTCTATCCTTCCTATAGCATCTATACCCTGGAACATTAAGCTGCCAGTCCTGACCCTCCCTAAGCCACGTTTCTATAATAGTATGACATCCCAGTCCCATGTTTCCAACCATGCCCTAAGTTCATCTGCCTTACTTGTCAGGCCTCTTGAAATAAATGCAGTTTAATGCATTTCTCTCACTATTCTCTCAAATGCACCACTCTCACTATTGCATGCAACATCTTCCCTCTGTTGCTCTTAGCTGCACAATTTTCCCACTCCACTAACTCTGCACAGTCTCTGCACTGCCTACTCAGTCTCTGAGCACCTCACTACCTTCAGCCCACAACAGAGGAGAAAGTTAGGTGGTAGGGTTTCTGATATTCAGTACTCTTCACCCCCAAAAAGGAAAAGATTCTGATCCAGACCAGGCCAGATGTGAATTCTATTGGAAAATGCAACTCGTTGCTTCCGAAGTTGAGAGTGCCTCACTGGATCGCTCATGATTCTCCTAAATATCTTGAACAGCCCACATCATTTAACGCTGTCCTCTGTTTCCACAATTAACTGTTTCTGTCTCTGCAGATGCTTCTGGACCTGCTGAATTTCTTGCACGCTTTCTGTTTTTATTTCAGATCTCCAGCATCCATTGCACTCCATTTTTATCTCCTCAGGTTTCAAACAAGTTTTCTAAACTCCTGCCAATACAAGCCTAACATGTCCAACTGTTCTTCAAAAAAGAGCCCATCCATTCTTAATCCACATAAAATCTAGAATAATAAAACCAAATATCTGCATCAAAACCTTCACTTGCAACAGAAAAAAAACCAACTTCATTTGGTTCTACAGTGAATTCCTCAGCATCTAAAATTATATTGAGTTAACCTATATACAAGGTCAATGCAATTGGATTCTTCGTGAGATTCTAACTTCGATAAGTACTCTAGCATTCCTGTTTCAATAGTCAGCTTCCAAGCATGAACTAGAAACATTGCTGAAGAAACAGCATTAATGTTTTGAGTCTGGTTCAATAAACCATGTTGCCACTATTGCTGTCTTAGATCTGCTGCAGTGTTCCAACGAAGTGCAACACAAAATTGGAGGAACAGTAATTCTTATTCTACTTAGGCACTTTACTGCCTTCTGCACTCAACATTGAGTCAATCAATGTCAAAGCATGAACACTCACCTCCATTTTGAACCACACTCCCCACAGCATTTTGTTCTTTTGTTGACTTTGCTGTCAGCACGCTGACCTATTTTCTCTTATTCAAGCAAACGAATGATAGCTATTTTACATCTGAATCGCTCCTTTGCCACCTTATTATTCCACTTGTCTTTGATCTGGGCACCCTCACCATCTATTCCACTTTCTCTTCCTCCCTGGCTGTCAACAGCAGAAAAAAAAACATAATTTTCCAGCCCCTTCAGTTCTGAAGAATTGTCTTTGGAGTCAAAATGTTAACTTTGTTTCTCTTTGTCCACAGATGTTGCCTGACTTGCCGAGTTTCTCCAGTATTTTCTGTTTCTGTTACAGGTCTTCTGTCAGTCACATGCTGTCTCATCTCCCAATGCCTGAGTCGCCTCCTGTATAGGTCAAGATGATGCAGTCACAAAAACCCAGCACTAGCCTATGAGCTTCTGGACCCTTGGAGCAAGGGTGTGAGTGGCCAGTGTCTGACTCTGCTCAAAACAAAGGAATTGCACCACATAGCCAAAGGAGAAAAAGATGGCTTGCACAAGAATACTTCTGTGTGAGTTTGAGAAAATGTTTAAATAACTTTTTGATATTTTGAATGTTATTGTTTTCACTCCTCCCTTGTCTGGACCATTCTTTGATATTGGTAGTAAAGGGCCTCCAAGCTTATTTGATAAAGAATGTGAATTAACATGAACCAATTCGGGATGTTGAAAGTGTGGTCATTTCTTGCCAGACTGCTTTGTGTCAGTATTTGGTACTTGTGGGCAAGGAGTGAGCCTTGCATTTTCAGGTGACAGGCCACATAGCTACAGCCTAAATGAGGTGAGGTGGAGAAGTAGTGGTATTGTCACTACAGTCCAGAAGCCCAGAGGACATGGATTTGAATTCACTACATCCCCTGAAAAAATGCACAGCTGTGGATTCATCACTGTCTCCCATACCCCTTCTCCTCCTCTTTCTTCCCTGGTGCCAAAACTGTAAGCTGAATCATTAAAGAGGATTTGAGCTCTTCACCTTGCTCCTTCAACTGGTGTGGCATGGTAGCTCAGCGGTTAGCACTGCTGCCTCACAGCGCCAGGGATCTAGGTTTGATTCCAACCTCAGGTGACTGTCTGTGTGGAGTTTGCATGTTCTCCCTGTGTCTATGTAGGTTTCCTCCCACAGTCCAAAATGTGCAGGTTAGGTGGATTGGCCATGCTAAATTCCCCATAGTGTCCAGGGATGTGCAGGCTAGGTGAATTAGCCCTGGTAAATGCAGGGTTACAAGGAAAAGGGTGGGTCTGAGTAGGATGCTCTTCAGATGGTCTGTATTGGACATGATGGGCCAAATAGCCTGATTCTGCGCTGTAGGGATTCAATCATTCTATGAACTGGTCCATGAAGAACACAGCGAACCAGAGTCATCCTGGAGACCTTGGCTGGTGGATACTGATGAGGCACCTCCAAATCTGTCAAAGCATGTCTATTTTCTCTGTATCTGACAGCTTGCTTAAGGAAGAATGTAATTGCACTGGGGGGAGTTTGCACTAGATTAATTCCAGAAGTTGTCTTATGAAGAGAGATTGAGCAGTTTAGACCTATACTTGGTAGAGTTTAGAAGAATGAGAAGAGATCTAATTGAGGCACATAAGATGACAAAGGGGATTGACATGTAGACATAGAAAGGATATTTGCCCTTGTGAAGAAATCTAGAATGAGAGATCATTGTTTTAGGATAAAGGGTAGCAGATTTAAAACAGAAATGAGGAGGAATTACTTCTCTCAATGGGTAATGAATCTGTGAAATTCATTGCCCCAGAGTGTGGCAAACACTGACAGATTTTTAATCTTTAACAGGTTAAAGAGTTATGGAAAGTGGGCAGAAAAGTGGAGTTGAGGCCAGATGAGGTCAGCTATTATCATATTAAATGGTGAAATAGACTCCAGAGGCTGAATTGCTTACTCCTCCCAGTATCTTTTGCTCTTGGGCCTATTCAGTCTCACACCCGGTTGTGATGTGATATCACTGGTGAGATTCAGTGTCATGATCTGTGTTTGCAATGGGATTCCATGTAGTGTGGCATCTACCTCTTGAAGTCTCCTTCCATGTACAAACTGATAACTTGGACTGCAGTAGATCAATAATATCGTGGCAGCTCCTCTGAAATCCTGCAGTATAGAGATCTTTTATGGTTGAACCACCAGCTGAACATTGATGGAGTGGAAGCCTTTGAGATTTATGAAAACTACTGTTTTTTTTGGGAGCACCCTACATAAGTGTAGTCAATGAAACCTGCACCTTTGGACAGCCAACCATAACCAATTAAATGTAAAATTGGCCTTAGAACACAACTCTTCAGTGACCTATCTTCTGCATTTGAGTTGTTAATTGGGATATTAGTCATGGACGGATCCAAAGGCAGGAAACTGAGGTCAGTGATAACTTTGAGAACCACTAGTAATACATGGCTTCCGGATCCATGAGGGACCAGAGCAATTTCTAAGGGGCTACAAGATATCTGTCACCACCTCATGTGATACCCTTAACCTTCTGAGACACTGACATTTGGACACATGAAGAATATACTGCACTTGTCCTAAATTGCCAATTCACAGTTCACTCCCATGTTGGTCCAGCCTCCATTTCACAATTCTCACCCTGGTTTTCCATTCC
Organism: Rhincodon typus; assembly: GCF_021869965.1. Lineage (NCBI taxonomy): Eukaryota > Metazoa > Chordata > Chondrichthyes > Orectolobiformes > Rhincodontidae > Rhincodon > Rhincodon typus. Next base: position 48,732,208 of record NC_063352.1, on the reverse strand, counting down.
CTCAGAGGTTTTGCTGTGCCTTTCAGTGTAACCTCTTCCATCCTTACAACCATCTGAGATCTCTGTACTCCACTAATGCTGGTTTCATGAACATCTCCAATTTTAATGATTCTTACTCAGCCAAAGGCACACCTCAAATGGTAGAATCGTAGCATATGGAGCTTTTAAAGGTAAACTGTCTCAAAGGCTAGGAGAACTACTCAGCCCCTCTGTCATGTTAATGATAATAGTCTAATGGCCTCCTTTTATCTTCCCCCAGACCATGAGCCCACCATGGAACATAAGGCTACTGCGTCCACAATGGTCACTGACTTTATTTCATCTTGTGATCTCCCCGACACCACCTCCAAGCTCATTGTCTTCCATACAGCCCATTTCTACTTCCTTCCCTAAATCCACAATCAGGATTACCTAGGCATGCTCATTGTTTATTTCTGCTCCTGCACTACAGAACAACATTTGAAAAAACATTTGGACTGGTACATGAATAGGAAAGGTTTAGGGGGATATGGGCCAAATGCAGACACATGTGAATAGTTTAGTTTGGGAAGATTGCTCGGCCTAGATGAGTTGGACCAAAGAGGCTGTTTTTGTGATGTATGACTCTGTGACTCTATAACTCATCTCCTCCTACCTCAACTCAATTTTTTTCTCCCCTTGTCCAGTCCCTTCCCACTTATATCCACAATCCCTCTGATGCTTTATGTCAGTTTCAGAATTTCCAGTTCGCAGGTTCCAGCCTCCTCCTCTTCACCATAGTCATGCAATCCCTTTACATGTCCAAACCCCATCAGGGTGGTCGCAGGGCTGTCCATTTCTTCTGGGGAAAAAGGCCTGAACTGATCCCATCTACCACCAGCCTCTTCCACTGGCTGAGCACGTCCTCACTTTGAACAACTTCTCTTTTGACTTCTCTCACTTTCTTCAGGTCAAATCAATGGCCGTGGGTATCCACATGGGACCCAGTTATCCCTGTCTCTTTGTGGGGTACGTAGAACATTCCTTGTTCCAGTGCTGTTCTGGCCCCCACTCACAACTCTTTCTCATGACATCATCGGTGCTGCTTCCCTCTCTCATCTGGAATTGGAAAAGTTTATCAATTTCACTTCCAATTTACACCCCACTCTTACCTTTGCCTGTTCCACCTCTGACTTCTCCCTTCCCTTCCTCAACATCTCTGTTTCCATTTTTGGGGAAAGGCTGGCCACCAGTATCCAATACAAATTCACCAATTCCCACAGTTACTTGGACTATGCATCCTCGCACCCTGCTTCCTGTAAAGACTGCTCCTCCATCTCCATTACATCTGTTCTAATGATGACCTTCTACAAAGGGACATCCAAAATGTCTACTACCTTCCTCAACCGAGGATTCCCCAGCACCATAGTTGATAGGGCTCTCCCACAATTTGACTCTCGCACCCCTCTTCCCTCCTACAACAACGATAGGGTCCCACTTGTCCTCACCTACCATCCCACCAGCATCCACATCCAAATGATCATTAGCTGTCATTTCCACCACCTCCAGCAGGATGCCACCATCAGACACATATTCCCCTCCCCTCCCTTGTCAACCTTCCACAGGGGCCCTTCTCTCAGGACCCCCTGGTCCATTCCTCCTTCAGTCTCAACACACCCCCACAGTCCCATGGCACCTTTCCCTGCAACGGCAGGAGGTGTTACACCTGACCATTTACTTTCATCCTCCTCACTATCCCAAGCCCCAAACACACCTTCCAGGTGAAACAGTGCTTTACCTGCACTTCACTGAATCTAGTCTACTGTATTCGCAGCTCACAGTATGGTCTCCTCTACATTGGGAAAACAAAGTGCAGATTGGGTGATCCCTTCGCAAGCACTTACCTTCTGGCCACAAAAATGACCCTGAGCTTCCAGTTGCCTGCCACTTCAACACACCACCTTGTTCCCTGGCCAATATCTCCGTCTCAGGCTTGCTACAGTGCTCCAGTGAAGCTCGGGGCCAGCTGGAAGAACAACACCTCACTTTCCGCTTGGAGACCCTGCAGCCATCAGGACTTAATATCGAGTTCACCAATTTTAGGGCCTGAGCACCTTCTCCATATCCTTAACCCAGTCCCACACACCAGCCTTTGTCATTACATGGGCTACTGCCACACACAACCTATTGTCAGCTAATAATGACCCCATTAGCAGCTATTCATTCCCCTAGACTGAACTCCACCAACTCCTTTGCTGCCCAAGTGTTCTTCTCTCTCTTTGGGCTCAATCTCCACCGATTGTTTACTCCCTATCTTTTGCATAAATACCAACCTTTTCCCAGCTACCATCAATTCTGAAGGAGGGTCACCGGACCTGAAAAGTTAACTCTGACCTCTTTTCACAGATGCTGTCAGATCTGCTGGGTTTTTCCAGCAATTTCTGTTTTTGTTTATGGCCTCATAATCAATCATTGTCAGAGACTGGGTAACTCCATCGGTTAGTTTGCTTAAAACAGTAAACCACATTATAAGTTATAAAATAGACATTGCAGTATAACAACTGATTTTTTGTGTGTGGAGCTTGTAGACTCACAACAACAAATTATCAGAGATGGTTGCACCATTGTATACACAGAGCACATGAAACCTTAAAGGTAAACTCTCTGAAAGGCAAGGTACAAATACAATACCCTCTACTTTAATACTTACCACTTTGACTAAGTATTTGGTCAGCTGCCCTGATGTGGCTTGGCGTCAAATTTTGTATGATGAACTTCCTCAGAACATTTCACTCCATTAAAGATGCTGGATAAATGCAAGTTATTGTTATTGAATCTGTGAGTTTGTCTATTTAGCCATAGGAGTGCACATTAGCTGAATGTACCCTTACATTCACTGCCCCTGACTCTCCACTACCACAGAGAACTTTGGCATGTGGGTGCATTGCATGCTACCGGTCAAAGTTAGAGCCACCTTGCTTGTGGTCCTGAGGTGGTGCATCTGCATACAGCTGTATCTGATCTCCATTCTCTGAGGATATAGATCAAGTCAAGCTATCAGATATAGCTTGACTAGCTCCCATGGTTTCATCAAAGGCCCCTATTTTTGATGATGCCAAACAGACCTGCTCTCCTACAAACAGCTGGCTATGTGGACTATGTGGGAGGCACCGAAAGGAGATCATGAGAATTCTTCAGCAGATGCTTCTGCAGAGCTGACAGTTCCCATTTCAGTTGTCAGATGGGGAGGGGTGGGATCCACCCTTTTCATCTACAGAATTCAATATCGTTTTACCTCCTCTAGGTTTTCATATTTCTCTATTGCCCATTTTATCACCCAGCACCACCTGATATCTATTTCTGTATCACTGTCAAGATGGCAGGTTGCGGCATTCCTGCTCCCCTTTGCCATTCTCTCCCAAAAGCATGCTCTTCTCTTCCAAGGAGAGGACAGAAAGAGAACGTCATTAATGTCAGTGGCTTGTTTACATAAGCTGCAAGAATGAGCGCTGTCAGCGCCAGGGCATTGCTAAAGGTTAATAATTACTCCGGTCATACAACATTCCCACGTGCAGCTGGTGTGTCCCTTTGTGGCTGGAGTCTGGATGACTTGTTCTTCTGGGTGCTCTGGGCTTCTGCCAGAACAAAGATGGTGAGAGGCAATGTTCTGTGACATTATACCCATTCCCTCTATCTTCTGCCACAACCTATTACCTCCAGCTAATCTTGTTTAGTTTGACTAGGTCACCTTTTCCTTCCAACCTGAAGAAACAAGATCCCGCACATCTTGCATAAAGACTCCAACATAACTTCAAGGGTTGCATCAGTAAACCAAAGGGCAGCCCTCCCATAGCCACACAGACCTTTACAGCTCAGATGGGGGTTCCATTGCAGTGCTTGAAGCTGCGGTTAAATCAGATCTGTTCTCGTAGAGTTCCACCTCCACACTGGCTACAATCCTAATAAGTGATCACAAAACCCGCCCTCCAGCCAGTTTACTGTGACCTTGGAGAAACTTGTGAGCTGTGATTACTTACTCACTTAGTTTCAGGGTCAGAACCAGGAAATGGTTCCTACTTCTGTTTACCAACCCCAAAAACAAAATTCTGCCATCTCATACACTTTCAGTCCCCGTCAATGCTGCTTGACCTGCTATTTCCAATCTTGCCTTTATTATTGTGAACAGGTTAGATTTAGTTCACAGACAGTTGGGGGAAGAAGCAGATCCACAGTATAACACAATTTTTATGGGGAACAACCCATCATAAATGTGGACATATAAATTCACAATGAGAAGAAAGGGCTGGGTTTTAGGTATTGGGATGGGTCCTGATGTTCAGGTCAAATGGGAACCATCACTCTGGATAGAATCATAGAATTCCTTTAGTATGGAAGCAGGCCATTTGGCCCATTGAATCCACACCACCCTCTGAAGAGCATCCCACCCAGGCTCATCTCCCCACCCAATCCCTGCAACCCTGCATTCCCCCCCTGGACACTACGGGCAATCTAGCATGGCCAGCCCACTAAACCTGCACATCTTTCGGCTGTTGTCTAGACACATTGTCTGGAACAGGCCAGCAATAGTTTTCACTGACATGACCAGAGGATACACGCACTATTAGGGCAGACTCTCGAAGGTGGAGGGCCACCAAGTGACTTTGCAGTGTAGTAGGTGGTACAACCTGCTGTTGTAGAGAGAGACTGATAGGCAGAGTGCACCCATCTTAGGTACAAACCATGTGACGTTAGAAATGGCTGCAGCTGCCAGGTTACCATCATGGGGGGAGGTCCATCGATACATGGTGGCCAGGTAGGGCATCAAGCCTGTTTGTAGTGCTGAGAACCTGATTTGCTTCCAAGAGGTAGAACCCCCCAGCCCAGGCCTGGCACATGCTGCTGCAGGAGGCCAATTAGAAAATTCCATTGTTAAGTGCCTGTAGATATTTTCTACTAAAACTTGCACCAGGGCTTCTAGCTCAGAAACAGAGACACTACCATTGTGCAATGAGAGTTCTGAAGCATTACTAGCACTTTCTCATACGGTGTAGCTGAACAGCTCAATATTCCTAACTTTTTAATTAATTAATTAATGTGGGCATTTATTGCCCATCCCTAATTGCCTAGAGGGACAGTTAATACTCACCTGTGGGCAGGGTGTCGTATATAAGTTAGACCAAGTGAGGATTGTAGATTCCCTTTCCTAAGTAGTATTAATGAATCAGATGAGTTTTGACAACACCCACAGTGGTTTCATGATCCATTAGGCCAGCTTTCTATTCCAATTCTTTATTGAGTTCAAATTTTGCCATTTGCCATTGAGAGATTTGAACTCACGTGCTTAGAGTTTTAGTCTGATGTTTTGGAATACTAGTCCAGTGTCAATATCATTTTGCTGATACCTCTACAGGTATCTTGTAAGTAACCTGTTCAGAGGTGTTATTAAACATATCTGGAGCAGGTGGGACTTGAACCCAGGTTTCCTGGTTCAGAGGTTAAGACATTACCACTGTGCCACAAAAGACCTTGATAACCACCTTTATACTTAACTAAATTGTTTATTCTCTGTTGCTATGAGGACCGTCCAACATCCCTCTATCCTCTACTAAACCCACCGTCATACCTCTGGGAAATTGCCCAGTCAGGTCGACAGAATGAGCCTATCCACCTTTCCCAGCATCAGAAAAGGCCAAAGATTTTGCCTAAATGTGTGATGAAAATGTAACCAGAGGAAGTCAAATTGTGCAGACAGTCAGTGCTATGCATAGACACTGTTACACTTTCAAAAGTTTATAATCTGAGGTCACTTCACTGATTGCCAACTAAAATTGTTGTTTCGTGCAAGTAACCAAGATTCTAATTAATTCTTGCTGTGGTTAAGATGGGAACCATTTCTTAAAACTGTTTTCTTCCCTCCCTGGCTTTCTGTCAAAACATGTACACTCTCTCATATCGCCATTCCGATCCATTTTCAATTTTGCAGCAATCCTGTTTGAAGGGACATATGTGGAGTACAGATCAAGGTCTGAGTGATTGCCTATTTATAATGACAACAATTCACTTGAAATTGCATTCAAAGAGACTTAGATTACTGATTGCTATACTTAGGTCTGTTCTTCTCAATCAATATCATAGTGTTTCAAACCAAAATAGAATCAATTAAGAGTTCATTGTATGATATTGTGGAAAATTCACAATATGTAACGACCAAAAAATTGCCCCTGATGGGACCGAAAATTAACTGGAATAAAAGGTTCTTAGATCACTGACAATACACTGAAATGATTTTATTTTCTTTTATTCATTTTAGTACACTACTAATACAGTATAATACTCATAATGAATTTGACCAATTTCTAATGCATCATCGGTAACATAGATATTGGATAAGATTACATAGGATTTATGGTGCTGAAACAGGCCACCTCCCTTATATCCACACCTAAATCAACTATCAAAACCTCAAGGGATCTCTCTCCCACTGCAACTCTCTTGTAAACCCCTCCCCCTTTTCTGATGAAGGGTCTAGGCCCGAAACGTCAGCCTCTCTGCTCCTATGATGCTGCTTGGCCTGCTGTGTT
>NC_063352.1:48693549-48725659 GCF_021869965.1 Rhincodon typus | reverse complement strand
TATGATGCTGCTTGGCCTGCTGTGTTCATCCAGCCCTGCACCTTGTTATCATAACCCTCTATTCTCTTCTCCTTCATTTACTTGTCTAGCTTCTCCATAAATGCATCTGTACTGTTTACTTCAACCACTTCCTGTGGTAGTGACTTCCACACTTTCACTGTTCTTAAAGTTACTAGTGGGGTACCTCAAGGATTCAGTTACTAGTGGTGTACCTCAAGGATCTGTTTTGGGGCCACTGCTGTTTGTCATTTTTATAAATGACCTGGATGAGGGTGCAGAAGGATGGGTTAGTAAATTTGCGGATGACACCAAAGTCGGTGGAGTTGTGGATAGTGCAGAAGGATGTTGTAGGTTACAGAGGGACATAGATAAGCTGCAGAGCTGGGCTGAGAGGTGGCAAATGGAGTTTAATGCGGAAAAGTGTGAGGTGATTCACTTTGGAAGGAGTAACAGGAATACAGAGTACTGGGCTAATGGTAAGATTCTTGATAGTGTGGATGAGCAGAAAGATCTCGGTGTCCATGTGCATAGATCACTGAAAGTTGCCACCCAGGTTGATAGCGTTGTTAAGAAGGCGTACAGTATGTTAGGTTTTATTGGTAGAGGGATTGAGTTTCGGAGCCATGAGGTCATGTTGCAGCTGTACAAAACTCTGGTGTGGCCGCACTTGGAGTATTGCGTACAGTTCTGGTCACCGCATTATAGGAAGGATGTGGAAGCATTGGAAAGGGTGCAGAGGAGATTTACCAGGATGTTGCCTGGTATGGAGGGAAGGTCTTATGAGGAAAGGCTGAGGGTTTTGAGGCTGTTTTCGTTAGAGAGAAGAAGGTTAAGAGGTGACTTGATAGAGACATACAAGATGATCAGAGGATTAGATAGGGTGGACAGTGGGAGCCTTTTTCCTCGGATGGTGATGGCTAGCACGAGGGGACATAGCTTTAAGTTGAGGGGTGATAGATATAGGACAGATGTCAGAGGTAGGTTCTTTACTCAGAGCGTAGTAAGGGCGTGGAATGCCCTGCCTGCAAAAATAGTAGACTCGCCCACTTTAAGGGCATTTAAATGGTCATTGGATAAACATATGGATGATAATGGAATAGTTTAGGTTAGATGGGCTTCAGATTGGTTTCACAGGTCGGCGCAACATCGAGGGCCGAAGGGCCTGTACTGCGCTGTAATGTTCTATGTTCTATGTTCTATGTTCTAAAGTAAAGAAATTTCTTCTGATCTCCCTATTTTATTCTCCTTCCTAAATATGAGACACTCTGGAAAACCTCTTCAATACCAGTCATTGATGTTCTTCTAAATAAAAACCGCAAGAACTGCAGATGCTGTAAACCAGGAACAAAAACAAAGTTGCTCAGCAGGTCTGGCAGCATCTGTGAAGGAAAAAACAGAGTTAACGTTTCGGGTCCGGTGACCCTTCCCCAGAACTGATGGCGGCTGGGAAAACGTCAATTTATATGCAGAAAATAGGGAGGTGGGTGGGGTAGGGAGTAAACGATAAGATAGAGCCTAAAGAGTGAGAAAGACAGTTGGACAGACAAAGGAGTTGATAACAATCAGGCTGGAAGGGTGAATAATTGTTAATGGGGACTATTAGTGACTAACAACAGGGGGTGTGTAATGGCAGGTTATCTGGTAACAAGGCCTGGTGTGTGGGGTAGGGGACTGAGACATTGGAGAGTTTAGGCCTAAAATTATTGAACTCCTGATATTCTTCTACCTGAAAATCCACTCAATTAGCACTTTGTCGACACTAACCAGGGGAGTGTCTTTGAGGGCTGGAAGTTAAAACTGCAAAGACTTCAAGCTATTAAAGTTAAATGGGCAAGGAAGGCATGGAATCAGAGATAGTAGGAACTGCAGATGCTGGAGAATCCGAGACAACAAGGTGCAGAGCTGGATGCAGCAGGCTAAGCAGCATCACAGGAGCAGAAAGGCTGACATTTCGGGCCTAGACCTTTCATCAGAAATGGCATGGATGATGGTTTCAGTAGTGGATGAGCTGAAACAGTGTTCAGTGATGTTATGGAGGTGGGAAAAGTCTTCCAGATGTGTGGTCAAAGACTCATCACAGGACTAAATGTGACAACAATGTTGCAAACTGACAAGCTTAATTTCAGTCTGTTGCCAGTGACAGCAATCAATAGTTGGGGAACAGAGTTCAGATATCTGAATAAAAGCAGAAATTTGTAGAAATTCTCAGCAGGTCTGGCAACATGCGAGGAAGAAGAAAGCAGTTAACATTTCAGTTCTGTGATTTTCATCAGAACTGTATAATCTGACTTACAATTGGCTGGCAGTGAAACAGAGAAAGCAACAAACACATGCAATCCTTCTCTGTGTGGAATCATTGAGAAGCAGCACCACCTTTGTGTTAAAAGGTCAGAAACCAATTACCTTGGCATTGTCATAAATCATACCAACGTCTACACAATACAAATAGATTTATTAAATGTGATTTCAAACAGTGTGGATAGTACAAAGCTTACTTTTTGTATTTGCCAGGAATTGGAAAGTTTAGGAACAGAATGGTCAGGCATCCACCCAGTCATTAGTGTTTTAACATTTATTTCCTCTATTCCTTTCATGGGATTTGGATGGCACTGGCAATGCCAGCATTTGCTGTCCATCTCAGATTGCTCCGAGTAACATGCTAAGCTGTTTCAAAGGGCAGTTAAGAATCAACCACTTTGCTGTCACATGTCAGCCAGGTAGGGATACCAACATACAAATAAGAGACAGGTGGAGATCATTCTGCCCGACAAACATGCTGCGCCATTTAATAGGATAATAGCTCATCTGATTATATCCTCAAATCCTCATTCCATTCCAACCCTGATAACCTTTCACCTCTTACTTAACAAGAATCTATCCACCACTGCCTTAAAAATATTCAAGGACCTTGCTTCCATCACCTTCATAGGAAGAGAGTTTCAAAGGCTCACCAACCGCTGAGAGAAGAAATTTTGCCTTAACTCTATATTAAATAGATGACTCCTGAGTTTTAAACAGTGACCTCGAGTTCTTGTTTATCCGGTAAGGGGAAACATTCTCTCCACATCTACACTGTAAAGACTCACGAGATCTTAAATGTTTCAATCAAGTTACCTCTCATCTTCTAAATTCCAGTGGTTTCAAGCCTGGCTTGTCCAACCTTTCTTCATAAGACAACCCATCCATTCCAGTTACTATCCTGATAAACCTTCTCTAAATTATTTCCCATTTATATTTACACCCTTCCTCACATAAGGTGATCTAAACTATACACACTACTCCAGATGCAGTGCCCTGCATAACTTAAACATAACCTCCAAGCTTTTGTGTTTAATTCCCAGTAAATGGTATCATTCCATTAGTGCATCTTGCTGTGCGTAGAAACTGTTGCAACTGAGCATCAATGGTGGAGGAAGTCAGTGTTTGTGGATCAAGCAAGTTGCTTTGTCCTGGATGTTATCAAGCTTCTGGAACATGGTTGGAGTTGCACTCTTCCAGGCAATTGCATCATATCCCTGACCTGTGCCTTGTAAATGGTGGACAGGTTTTGGAGAATCAGCATATGATTTACTTGCTGCAGGATTCTTAAACTCTGAACTGCCCTTGTAGGATCAGTGCATATATGACTAGTCTAATTCAGTTTTTGGTCGATGGTAGACCCCCATGATTTTGATAGTTTAGGGTTTCAATAATGATGATGCCATCGAATGTCAAGGGACAATGATTATGTTCTCTCTTGTTGGGGAATGTCGTTGCCTGGCACTTGTGGCCCAAATGTTATTACCACTTGGCTTTCCAAGCCTGGATATTGTCCATGTCTTGCTGCGTTTGGACATGGATTGCTTCAGAATCTGAGGAGTCATGAATGGAGCTGAATTATTGTCAGCGAACATTCCCACATCTGACCTTATGATTGAGGGAAGCTCATTGATGAAGTAGCTGAAGATGGTTGGGCCTCAGACACTACTCTGAGGAATTCTTGCAGAGATGTCCTGGAGCCTTGAGTTGACTGACATCCAATCACCAGAACCATCTTCCTTAGTGCTGGGTATGACTCCAACCAGCAGAGAGGTTCCCTCTGTTTCCCATTGATTCCAGTTTTAGTAGGGCTCCTTGATGCCTCATTTGGTCAAATGCAGCCTTGATGTCAAAGACAATCATTCTCAACTCACCTCTATAAATCAACTGTTTTGTCCATATTTGAACCAGGGCCGTGGTGAGGTCAGGAGCTGAGTGGCCCTGGCGGAATCCAAACTGGGCGTCACTGAGCAGGTTATTGCTGGGCAGGTCTGCTTAATAGCACTGACAATGACACCTTCCATCACTTTACTGATGATCGAGAGTAGTCTGATGGGGCAGTAATTGGCCGGGTTGGATTTGTCCTGCTTTTCATGCGCAGGACCTACTTGGACAATTTTCCATATTCTCGGGTAGATGCTGGTGTTGTAATTGTACTGGAACAGCTTGGCTAGGAGCAGCAAGTTCTGGAGCACAAGTCGACAATAATATTGCTGCAATGCTTTCAGGGTCCATAACCTCTGCAGTATCCTGTGCCTCCGACCATTTCTTGGTAATCACATGGAGTGATTAAATTGGCTGAAAACTGACATCTGAATATTGTTGCAAATGCTTCAACTTTATCATTTGCACTGATGTTCTGTATTCCTCCATTATCAAGCATGGGGATATTTATGGAGCCTTCTCCTCCAGTGAGTTGTTTAATTGTCCACTATCATTCATGATCGGATGTGGCAGGACTGCAGAGCTTAGATCTGATCCATTGGTTGTGCAATCTCTTAGCTCTGTCCATCTCTTGCCGTTTGTACTGTTTCATAGCTTCACCACGTTGACAACTCATTTTTAGGTATGCCTTGTGCTGCTCCTGGCATGATCTCCTGCACTCTCCATTGAATCGTTGATCCCCTGGCTTGATGGTAATGGTCGAGTGGGAGATGCCAGGCCATAGGTTTCAGATTGTGCTGGAGTATAGTTTGGCTGCTGCTCATAGCCCACAATGCCCCATGCATGTCCAATCCTGAGTTGCTCAAAGTTTATCCCATTTAGCAGGGTGACAGTGTCACAGAACATGTTGGAGAGTATTCTCAATATGAAGTTGGGACTTTGTGTCTACAAGGACTGTATGGTGGTCACTCCAACAAATATTGTCATAGACAGATGCGTTTGCAGCATAGAGATTGGTGAAGGAGGTCAAGTATGGTTTCTCTCTTGTTGACTCCCTCACTACCTGCTACAGACCCAGTCTAGGGGGGCTCTGTCCTTTAAGATATGGGTATGGGTCTCCTTGACTAGAGACCCACAGATCCATCAGGATATGTGGGCAATGCAGTTTGAAATTCTCCCAACTGGAATTAGTTTTGGGAAGGTGCAGTTGCAGATAATCTTGGCGTGGAGGGGCGCCAGTTTGGGACTGGGATGGGGAGGAGTTTCATCTTTCGGACATTTGTACATCGTTGGAGTGCTGTGCCATGAAGGGTTGTGGGGGCAGAGTCCCCACATGTTTGAGGCTGGGAGGGAAGGATGATTTGGGAGTAGGGGGTTGTGGGAGTGGGAAGTGTTGGAGCAGTTGTGGTCCTGTTGGGTGGCCAAGCAGACAAGGTCCTGCTAGGTGGCCTGCTCCTGTTCCTGTTTCTTTTGAGCTTGGTGCATGGATCTTGAATTGGAGATTTAACCTGCCCTGGTTCTTCATGCACAGCTGACACCTACAGTTATTTGGTTGTGGATCCTTGACGATGAAAGCGGATACTCAGATAGCTGGGAATGTTGCTGGGTTTGGGATGTTTGAGTTGTAAAGAAAGGCTGGATAGGCTGGGACTTTTTTCACTGGAGCATAGGAGGTTGAGAGGTGACCTTATCGAAGTTTATAAGATAATGAGGGGAATAGAAAGAGTTAATGATAGTTGTCTTTCCCTAGAATGGAGAATTTCAAGACTGGGGGAACACTTTTAAGGTGAGAGGAGAAAGATTTGAAAAAGACATAAGGGGCAAATTTTTTACACAGAAAGTTGCTCGCGTGTGGAATGAACATCCTGAGGAAGTGATGGATGTGGGTACAGTTACAATGTTTAAAAGACATTTAGATAAGTGCATGAATATGAAAGATTTGGAAGGATATGAGCCAGGAGCAGGCAAGTGGGACCTGCTTACTTTGCTATTATATTTGGAATGGACTCGTTGGACCGAAGGGTCTATTTCTGTACTGTATGACTTTATGATTCTCTGACTCTATGTGGATCAGATCTAGAGGAAATAGAGCAGCTTTGCACTCCAAAGAAAGACATTTTCGATTACTGCCAGGTAATCAGTCTGCATCATGATATATCGTGCTGTATTTTTGATTCAGCAGCTTATGCCTCATCGTCACCTTCACTTTCCTGCAGTAAAATAACATCCCCGTAATCTTTAACCCACATAGTGAGGTCTCTGCAGGCTAAATTTATCAACTGATAATGATTATTAATGATGATTGATGATTATTAACTGATTAGTCAAGACCTTTGAAACATTACTTTGACGTTTCATTGATTTAATTTATACTTATTCTGATTATAGCATAGGTCTTTTTCTGTATATTCAGAGAACTGCTGCAATGTTTGAATATTTCTGCGTTATTCTAAATAGATTCAGTTTATACTTAATAATCTCCAAAAACATACCTCTGAACATGCTGAGTCAATTGTGCTCATTTACATGTGGCATGGTGGCTCAGTTGTTAGCGCTGCTGCTTCATAGCGCCAGGGGCCCGAGTTAGATTCCACCTCAAGCGATTGCCTTATGGAGTTTGCACATTCTCCCCATGTCTGTGTGGGTTTCCTCCGGATGCTCTGGTTTCCTTCCACAGTGCAAAGATATGCAGGTTAGGTGTAAGTGGCCATGCTAATTTTCCCATAGTCTCCTGGGATGTGCATACTAGGTGGATTGGCCATGGGGAATGCAGGGTTACAGGGATAGGGTAGGGGGTGGGTCTGGGTGGGAAGCTCTTCAGATGGTTGGTGTCAGCTTGATGGCCGAATGGCTTGCTTCCATACCTGCGAATTCTATGATTCTAAATCACACTGAGCATAATGTTCAAAAGAAAATTTCAGGACTGGGTAATGCGCAGCTTATTCTTTTCAATACAACAAAATCTAATGACTGATTTAACTTTTACCTCTGCTGAAAATTTGAAAATTAATTTCAATCCACTTCAGAACTCATTTATAGCATTATAATTCTGTTTCTTTTAAATGTTGATGCTGAATCATGCACTTAAACAACCTTATGCATTCAGCTTGGTTTTGAAAAAAATGAAAATCTATGAAACTTACCCCATTTGGTGTATGAACTGACCACAAATAGATGTTTCATTTAACTCCATGCTGTGAAGATTCTGCCAAATCCAAAAGCCAAGACGTAAAGATTACAGAATATTAAACTGATGGTGCGGCCTACATTTAATCAACTCTGGTCAGCACATTGGGAACTGATTCAATTGTTCTGCTCCCAGACTGGCATTCTGACCTCTCATTCGTATTGACAATGAAGTCAAGACCAGGGCTCTGACGTATGTGAAAGCTGTGCTGTTTGCAGGATATTAAATAGCTGCTGGTGTTTGTAGGTATACTGATTATGATGTTCATGTCCAACGTGTCTCATTAAGAGACTAACCAGTCATTTCCGGTCTGTAATTTCTGTATATTTGCATAATCTGCTTTAATATTCAGGTCAAAGAAGAGAGTGAGAAAGAAGGGTACAATTTACTCTACCTGCTCAGCAATAACTGGATAAATTATAGAATCATAGAATCCCTCAGCCCATCGAGTCTGCACCAAACCTCCAAAGAGCATCCCACCCAGACCCTATCCCCGTAACACCACATTTACCATGGCTAATTGACCTACCCTGTACATCCCTGACACTACAGGGCTGTTTGGCATGGCCAATCTGCCTAACCCGCAAATCTTTGGGTAGTTGAAATGTTTTGAGTTACTTACCCTTTTGCTAATCGATCAAAGTTGAGAAGATGAGGTAGAGAGAAGGGAAAACAGAAAGGTATCAATGCAGAAAATTAAAACGAACTATGACAGGAAGAGTTGGAGAGTACAAATCTGTGAGCAAATTAGCTGACAAGAATAGGTAGGAAAGAAAGCTGCAAAGAGGACATGAAGAGGTTAGAAATAGATGTAGGTTAAATGAGTGGCAAAGATCTGCCAAATGGAGCATAATGTGGGAAAATGTGAAATTGTCCATTTTGGCAGGAGGAATAATAAAGAAGCATATTACAGTATCTAAGTGGTGAAAGGCTTCAGAGCTTTGAGACACAGAGGGAACTGAGTGCCCTGGTGCATAAATCTTAAAGGTCTTCTGTAGAGGTACAACATGTAATCAGGAAAATATTAGAATGTAATCATTTATTATGAGAGGAATTGAATATAAAAGTAGGGAGATTCTGCTTCAAGTAAACAGGACACAGGTGAGATCGCATAGAGTCATGCAGCACGGGAACAGACCCTTTGGTCCAACCAGTCCATGCTGAACACACTCCCAAACTGAACTAGTCCCACTTGCCTGCTCCTGGCCCATATCTCTCCAAATCTTTCCTATTCATGTACTTATCTAAATGTTTTTAAACATTGTAATTACACTCACGTCCACCACTTCCTCAGGAAGATCATCCCAGACACAAACCACCCTCTGTATAAAAAATTTGGCCCACACGTTCATTTTAAATCTCTCTCCTCTCATCTTAAAAATGTGCCCCCTAGTCTTGAAATCCCCCAAACTAGGGAAAAACAATTATCATTAACTCTATCTATAACCCTAATTTTTTTATAAACTTTTATAAGGTCTCGTCTCAACCTCCTATACTCGAGTAAAAAAGGTCCCAGCCTATCCAGTCTTTCTTTATAACTCAAACCCTCCATTCCTGGCAACATCCTGGTAAATTTCTTCTGAACCCTCTCCAGCTTAAAAATATCTTTCCTATAACTGGGTGACCAGAACTGGACACAGTACTTCAGAAGAGGCCTCACCAATGTCCTGTACTACCTTAACATGACTTCCTGACTCCTATACTTAAGGGACTGAGCAATGAATGTAAGCGTGCCAAACGCCTTTTTAACCACCCTGTCTATATGTGATGCAAACTTCAACAAATTATGTGCCTGAACCCCTAGGTCCCTCTGTTCTACAACACTACCCAACACCTATTTGGAGTATTGTGTACAGTATTGGTCACTTTATTTATGGAAAGATGTAAACTGCCTACTGAAGTCTGGGCATGCAGCATTCAAGTCGGATGACCCAGGCCTATACAGAAAATGCACGTATGACTGGTGCAAAGCCATCGGAGATGGTAAGAGGCAGTACTGGACCAAGTTAGTGGCCCAAACCAACCATACCATCTCCCAATGTCTGTGGTAAAGCCTACACAACATACCAAGATACAAAATGAAGCAGAGCAAGATATCGTACAAAAACAGGTCCCTCACTGACGCGCTCAGTTCGAGCAGAATGCCAGCGGCACGGTGTCACCGGCCCTGACAGCCCCTGGACGCACCTGTTTCCTCCATCACCGGTGCAGACATCAGATCAATCTTCCTTGGATTCAACCCAAGGAAAGAAACGGGCCTGGATGGAGTCACCGGCTGAGTCATCCTCTGTGGACCAGCTGGGGGCGGTGTTCACTGACATCTTCAATCTCCCCTTGTGACAAGCTGAAGTCCCCACCTGCTTTAAGAAGACCACCATCATCCCACTACTAAAGAAAACACATGCAACGTGCCTTAATGACAACCGCCCAGTGGCTCTGACCTCCATAATCATGAAGTGCTTGGAGAAGCTGGTCAAGGCCCACATTAACTCCAGCCTCCCAGCCTGCCTTGATCCCCTGCAATTTGCATATCAGCAAAACAGGTCCACAGTGAATGCCATTTCCCTCGCCCTACACTCACCCCTGGAGCATCTGGATAAAAGGACACCTACGTCAGGCTTCAACTCATCGACCACAGCTCCACCTTCAACACCATAATCCCTTCCAGACTAATGTCAAAACTCTGAGACCTAGGTTTCAGCTCTGCCCTTGGCAACTGCACCCTCAGCTTCCTGACCTACAGACTGCAATCAGTGAAGATAGACACTGTACCTCCTCCTGGATAATCCTCAAGACTGGTGCCCTGCAAGGATGTGTTCTAAACCTCCTGCTGTATTCCCTGTACACCTGCGACTGTGTAGCCAAATTCTGAATGAATGCCATCTACAAGTTTGCTGGCAACACCGCAGTGGTAGGATGGATATCAAACAACGATGAGTCAGACTACAGGAAGAAAATAGAGTGCTTCATGTCTTGACGCAATGATAACAGCATCTCAATGTTGGCAAAACAAAAGAACTAATCATTGACTTCAGGAAGAAAGGAGGAGGACACTCCCCTGTCTACATCAACGGAGCTGAAGTGGAGAGGGTCAAGAGTATCAAGTTACTATGGGTGATGATAACAGACAACCTGTCCTGGACTTTCCACGTAAATACGACGGTCAAGAAGGCACAACAAAGCCTCTTCTTCCTCAGATGGCTTAGGAAATTCAGCATGTCCATAAGGACCCTCACCAACATTTACAGATGCACTATAGAAAACATACTATCCATGTGCATAATGGCCTGGTACAGCAACTGCTCTGCCCAGGACTGTAAGAAACTACAGAAGGCTTTGTGCACAGCGCAGACCGTCACGGAAGCCAATTTCTCATCCTTGAACTCAATTTACACTTCTCATTGCTGCAGAAAGGTTGCCAACATCATCCACCCTGGTAATGCTCTCCTACAATCTCTTCTGTCACGCAGAAAATACAGAAGCTTGAACACATGCACCAACAGGTTTAATAACAGCTTCTTCTGTTATTAGACTGCTGAATGAACCTCTCTAACTTCAAATGATGTTGATCTTGCTAATATTGATCTTGTTTTGTGCACGTCCTGTGCAGCCATAACCTTGTATGCCTCACTCTGTCTAAGCACCCTGTGATCTGTATATGCTTGTTTGCTGTGTTCTGCCTGTACTGCTCGCAAAACAAAGCTTTTCACCACCTAATCTACACATCCCTGGACACGATGGGTAATTTAGCACGGCCAACCCACCTAGCCTGCACATCTTTGGACTGTGGGAGGAAACCGGAGCACTCGGAGGAAACCCACGCAGACACGGGGAGAATGTGCAAACTCCACACAGACAGTCGCCCGAGGGTGGAATCAAACCCGGGTCCCTGGCGCTGTGAGGCAGCAGTGCTAACCACTGAGCCACTGTGCTGTCCTGTGTTCAGGTGTTCAGGTGTTCAGGTGTTCAGGTGTCCGGACTCCAAACCTTCAGACTCAAACACAGGTGCCTGATCAAGCTAAATATCTTGTATCTATATTCAAGTTAGCAACAATTATATTACTTTATAATAGCTAAATCATTCATACAATGGGTGATAATAAGGGACGATAATAAAGTTGTTCGGTGTAATAAATGGCCATGAAGAAAAGCACATTCAAATGCAGTAGAGTGACTGAAATAAATAAGGATTGATGGTGGCTTGTCTATTATTATCAATGATAACAGCCTCTGATTCATCTGCAATTATATAATTTGTGAGTTCTCGTGGAGTCTTTTCCTACGCGCACAACATCCAAGGTTGGGTTGACCTCAGGGGTCATCTTTCTTTGATATATTTGGCCTCATGTTTTTCTGAGCATCTGAAAGATCTGTTTTGCTGTACTGAATTGTGTCAAGGATATCATGCTGCCTTGTATCAGTTTATATGTCACTTTTTCATTTGGTTGGTCTTTGGGCAAAACTTATAACTCTTGTATTGATCTCTAGCAAATCTAACTCACTTTAGAAGACAGTGACTTAAAAGTTACAGTTGTATTCCTGAAAATCACAACTTTTATGTGAAATGACTTAAAATGAATAACATTTCATCATTAAAACAAATGTAACCTTCTCGGGGTGAGAAACTTCAGTGATGAGGATGAGATGGTGGGACTGTTCTTGCCGGAGAAAAGAAGGTCAGAAATCACATGACACCAGGTTATAGTCCAACAGATTTATTTGAAAACACAAGCTTTCAGAGCCTCACTCCTTCTTCAGGTATTAGTGAGAGAGGTAGTATCAGACACAGAATATATAAGTAAAAGATCAAAGGATCACACAACTGATGAGGATGTATTTGACAAACTTAAGATGCTGTTAAATCTTTAATCAGTTAGAAGGTTTTAATTGATTAATATGTATATGAAAATCCGCGAATTCCTTTCAAACCCCTGTCCTGAGAGAACTAAAGCTTTTATCAGTGTAAAGAAGAGGTGACATTTTAGGTCAGACAATGTATGTTAAGTGTAAGGCCTGACATGCATTGTTAGGGATACACAACAATGCACAGTTGCTGAGTAGAGGCTGATAGCCAAGTTCGGTCCCCACGAGGACAGCCTCAAACAGGATCTTGGGTTCATGTTGCACTACAGGTGACCCCACCGCACTCTACACGCTCACACACACACACACACACACACACACACACAGACGTATACACACAAACACACTCTCACACACACGCATACACACAAAAACACACACACAGACGCATACACACAAACACACTCACGCACACACACACACATACACATACACACACACACACACACACTCTCTCTCACAGATCCTCTCTCATACACACACTGTCTCTCAAGCAAATACACACACTCTCTCTCTCTTACACACACTCTCCCACACGCACACACACATACACACACACTCGCTCTCTCCCTTCCACGCAAACACTCTCTCACTCCCACATGTGCCTGTGTACACATGCGCGCACAAACACACACACGCGCGCGCACACACACACACACACACACACTCTGTCTCTCTCTCCCACACGCAGGCACGCATGTGCACACATGTGAGTTTATGGGTGGATTTGTATTTGCAGATACATTCTATTTTATTCAAAAAGCACGCAATTTATAGACAGTCAGTCAATGTGGCATTATATAAATTCCTACTTTAGAAATAAAACTAGTCTGACTGGTTGATGGGGAGGCAATGGCCTAGTGGTATTATCACTGGACTGTTAATCCAGAGACCCAGGTAATGCTCTGGGGACCTGGGTTCAAATCCTGTCATGGCAGAATTCAATAAATATCTGGAATTAAGAGTGTAATGACCATGAAGCTGTTGCTGATTGTCGAAAAAACCCATCTGGTTCACTAATGTTCTTCAGGGAAGGAAACTGCTATCCTTACCTGGTCTGGCCTACATGTGACTCTAGACCTACAGGAATGTGGTTGACTCATAACTGCCCTCAGGGGCAATTAGGGATGAGCAATAAATGCTGGCCCAGTCAGTGATGCCCTCATCCCTGAATGAATAAATACAGCCCCAAACCAAAACACAAACAGATTCTAAACAAGGCTTCACACCTAACATACATTGTCTGACCTAAAATGTCACTTCTTCTTTACACTGATAAAGCCGTTAGTTCTCTCAGGACAGGGACTTGAAAGAATTAAAACCTTCTGACTGATTAAAGATTTAACAGTATTTTAGGTTTGTCAAAAACATCCTCATCAGCAGTGGGAACCTTTGATATTTTACTTATAAATTTTGTGTCTGATACGACCTCTCTCACTAGCACCTGAAGAAGGACTGAATCTCCGGAAGTTTGTGATTTCAAATAAACCTGTTGGACTGTGACCTGGTGTCATGTGATTTCTGACTGTGTCCAAGCCAGTCCAACACCGGCACCTCCACATCATGGAGAAAAGAAGGCTGAGAGGAGATTTGATGGAAGTTTTTTAAATCATGAGTTGGCTGGATAGAGTAGATAGGGAGAAGTTGTTCCTTTTCGTAAAGGGAACAAGAACAAGAGCACATAGATTTAAAGTGATGCACAAAAGGAGCAAGGACATGAGAAAAAATTTTCACTCAGCGAGTAGATTTGGTGTGCAATGCACTTCCTGGAATGATATTGGTGGCAGGTTCAATGAAGGCCTCCAAGAGGGCACTGGTTGGTTATTTGGACAAAATATGGGAAAGGCAGGAGATTGACACTAAGTAGTAATAGTCATTTGAAGGGCCGGTGCAGGCATGATGGGCCAAATGGCCCTTCTGTGTTGTAACACTTTTGTGATTCTGTGAACAGCTATCATTAGGCTCTCACAGTTATCTTCATCAGCAACAAAACCTTAGAATGTTATACCCTGTAAATTGCAATTACAATGCTAATTTCCTATATTGACAAATTACGTCACTTCTAAGGTAAAATAAACTTTAAAATATCAAAGAAAAGTGGTAACTTTCTTTTTAAATTGCCTCCAGCTTGCTGTCAATTATGCTCACTGTATATCCAGCTCTCTGAGCCCCTTGATTGCTGCAGATCTTAACTTTGCTGACCTTCTGACTTGCTGCCTCTCCCACTCCTTGAGTCACCCTCTCATCGATCCTTACTTTAGTTGATCCTCCCACTGTCTACCTTCCGACTCAGAGTTTTCCTCATCTGAACACTTGCAGTGATGAGGGCCCAGATGGGGTCTGAGCAGTTTCGACCTGCAGGAGGCTAAATTCACTTCAAATGAGTTTGAGATCAGCTTTGTTTCTTTTTGATCAGAAATCTTCCTTTCCACTGCCACCAGGGTTTAATTTGTGTCAGAAGAGGCTCCAACATCCATAGCAAAGGAAAGTAAAGTTTTATCACAGCAGAGAGGAACCATGTCCTGACCCAGTGCCCCGAATATATTCAATCCATTGTTGAGCCAGTTGGTCACTTGACAGCCACAGTTGCCTTTTTAATTTTATTTTACGGTATGTAAGCATCATTCACAAAGCCAATATTTGTTATCAATCGCTAATTTCCCTTAAGAAGCTGGTGGAAACATCTTCTTGAATCGCTGAACCATTTTGTATAGGTCCAACACAATTTTGTTAGGAAGGCCATTTTCAGGTTTTTGATCCAATAACGGTGGACAAACCAAATCAGTTTGTTGGCAAGGTCATTGGTGAAGCAGCTGAAGACTGTTGGGTCTTGGACATTACTCTGAGGAAATCCAGTAGGGATGTCTTGAATATTGAGGTGAGTGGCCTTGTGTTGTAGAGATCCTTTTCAGTTGTCTGATCATTGAATCTGCTGTGGTTGATTGAGTTATAGGGAGAGATTGGCCAGATAGGACTTTATTCCTTGGAACATAGGAGATTGAGGGGTGACGTTATTGAGGTGTATAAAATCATGAGAGGCATAGATAGGATGAATGCATACAGTCTTTTTTCCCAGCGACGGGGAATTGAAAACTATAGGGGCATAAGTTAAGGTGAGAGGGGAAAGATTTAAGAAGGACCTGAGGGGCAACTTCTTCATGCAGAGAGTGGTGCGTGTATGGAATAGGCTGCCAAAGAAAGTGGTTGAGGCAGGTACAATAGCAACATTTAAAAAACATTTGGATAGGTACATGGATGGGAAGGGTTTAGAGGGAAATGGACCAAATACGGGCAATTGGATCAAGCTGATTGGGCACCATGGTCAGCATGGACCGGTTTGTGCCGAAGGGCCTGTTTCCATGTTATGTTATTCTACAATGCTATAAATCCTACCATTTCGGTCTATATTGAATAATAGTCAACTAGTTTGAAATACATTCTCCTAATGAAACTGAACAAATTTGTTGTTAGCCTTTCCTATGGCCTTTCTAGAAATGTTGTTGAAATCATGGATCTGCAGACACTTAGCTGTGTTTTGCGTACATTTGGCATGATGGAACATAATCCTGTATGTCTTTCGAAATGTCTGGCCACCACCTTGATAGTTGCTCTCTTGTACTGAACTTTGTGATACCTAGATATCCCACATGGAGTTTCATGTGAGTCCACATCCACAGTAATATGGCTAACTCCGAACTGCCCTTTATGATGCCTGAGCAAGTTATTCGGTTCAAGGGCAGTTAGAGGTGACAGAAAATGCTGACCTTGCCAACAACACACATCCCACGAAAGAATAAGGAACATAAATCAGAGCTACAGCTGAACATCCATCTTTGTTAAGGTACTGGCAAGGAAATTCAAAACGAATGTGCCATTTCAGGGGTTGTTGTAAAGTATGGTGTGTGCTGTTCTGCTCCCTACCTGAAGAGGGAGCAGTACTGGGTCTAGCCTGGTGTAGAGATTGATCATAGCATAGATTTGATTGCCTGAGGGAGTTGGGAAGGAATTTTCCTGAATTTTGTTTTCTCTGTTGGCTTTCTTCTATTCTCTGTTCTGTTGTTTCCAGGGAGACTTGGGGGCAGCACGGTGGCTTAGTGGTCAGCAATCCTGCCTCACAGCGCCAGGGGCCCAGGTTCAATTCCACCCTCAGGCGACTGTCTGTGTGGAGTTTGCACATTCTCCCCATGTCTGCATGGGTTTCCTCCGAGTGTTCCGGTTTCCTCCCACAGTGTTCGGGGTGTGTAGATTAGGTGGGTTACAGGGGGATGGGTCTGTGTGGGATGTTCTGAGGATCGGTGTGGACTTATTGGGCCAAAGGTCCTGTTTCTATGTCCTATCAGCAAGTTACCCTTTATTTATACGTGCATAGTACTTGACACTGATTCAGCTCTCTCAGACCCTGCTCTTAGAATGAACAGAACATCTAACACTCCTGTTTATATCTGTCAGCCACAGCTCCCTGATTGGACCAGGTTAACAGCCCCAATCAGGGAACTCATATTCTATGAGGTCCACCTGGCCACCTTGTTACTATCACTATAGTAGTAATTGTCTGGACCTGAATTTCTGACCATTCTGGGTGTGGAACCAGGATTAATTGACCAGCCAGTCTTTTCCCACCTGTTCTTTTTGTATGTTTAACTATAACCGGCTGTTATAGAAGAGCTTGAACATTTACTGTGTATAATTTTTCACAATCTTAAATCAACCACAAAGCTTCAAAACCAGCTAACTACTTAGTCCATTCACAGTTGTAATATAGGAAATTGTGGCAGCGCATTTGTGCACAGCAACGTTTCAAAATAAAACTTTGGTTGATTGTCAGGAAAATCCCAGCTGGTTCATTAATGTCCTTTAGAAAAGAACACTACTGTCTTTACCTGGTCTGGCGTACATGTAACTCCAGACTCATATCAATGTGTTTGACTCCTAACTGCTCACTGGGCAACTAAGAATAGGCAGCAAATGCTGGCCTGGCCAGCGCTACCGACATCCTGAGAACAAATGAAAATAAATTTAGCGATGTTGATCGAGGGGTAAACATCACAACAACCCTGCTGCTCTTGGAAATAGCAAGAACTGCAGACGCTGGAGTCGAGTCAATACAGTGTGGAGTTGGAAGAACACAGCAGGTCAGGCAGCATCAAAGGAGCAAGAAAGTCAACGTTTCGGGTTTACACCCTGATTTAAACCCAAAAAGTCGACTTTCTTGCCCCTCTAATGCTGCCTGCCTCATTGTATTCCTCCAGCTCCACACTCTATTAACCCCACTGCTCTCGTTTTGAATTGTGTTGTTGATAGTTTTTCACTCAGCATTGAGAGGGGGCTCATGTGTTTTATCAATTGAGGGCACTCAGAGATTGTTCAAGTGGAAAGACATTGGGCAGAAGGTATTCACAAGAAGCCCAGCCCATGGGCACACAATTCAAAGCCCCTTCCCCTGTCTCTACAGGATACCCAATCTAAGAATACCTCTGTATCACTTACCTTTGGTCTCTGTGTTCCGCGATCCCATGAGTCTAGGAGGTGGGGTTGCTTATACAGTAAGACTCACCTCCTTCTCCATCACACTGCCCAATATGCACTCAATGGGACTTCAGCTTCCAGGGATTTGATCACAGGGGTTAGCCTGCCTGATTGACATTTGGCTCAGTGGGCCCTCCCTCGAAGTGTCAACGTGCAGCTCCCACTGGCTTTCCAGCCAACAGGTGAAATGTCTGAGGCCCCAACACAATTAACCGTTACTGTCCACCTGAGCGAACCGAGAGAGCCTCAGTTTACACTTCTATGCAATAGGCAGCACCTCGAACAGCACAGCATTCAAGAACCGGACTGGATTTAGTGCTCCAGTCTCTGGATTGGAACAAACTCCAATCCTTCTAAACTGAAACATGGCTAACTGATCAAGCTAAATATCCTATATCTATATTCATGTTAACAATAATTAAATTACTTTATAATATCTAAAATAATAAGTTAAAACATTCATACAATGGGTGATAATAAGGAACGAGCTGAAGTTGTTCAGTGTAATAAATGTCCGTGAAGAAAAGCACATTCAAATGCAGTCGAGTGACTGAAATAAATAAAGGTTGATGGTGGCTGTTTATTACTATCAGTGAAAATAGCCTCTGACATCTGCAATTATACAGTTTGTGAGTTCTCATATAATTTTAAAGTCCAGTTCTCATGGGGAATCTTTTCCTAAACACAAGATATCCAAGGTTGGATTGACCTAAGGGATTATCTTTCTTTAATATGTTTTGGCCTTAGGTTCTTCTGATCTTCCAAAAGATCTGTTTTGATTTAGTGAATTGTGTTTAGCCATGCTTTCCTGTCAAGGATATCATGCTGCCTTGTGTCAGTTGACGTCTTGGTTTTTTATTTTTGGTTCGTCTTTAGGCAATACTTACAACCATTATATTGATCTCCAGCAAATTTAACTCACTCTAGGCGGTGACTTCAAGTTGTATTCCTGAAAATCACAACTTTCATGTGAAAAGACTTTAAGCCAATAACATTTCATCATTAAAATTGATGTACAATTCTAGCATGAGGGACTTTAGTGAGGAGGATAGATTGAAGATGCATGTTCTCACTGGAGAGAAGAAAGCTGAGTGGAGATTTGATAGAAGTTTTTAACATCATGAGTAGGTCTAATAGAGTCGATAGAGAGAAGCTGTTCCTAGTTGCGTTCCTGAAAATCACAACTTTTACGTGAAACAACTTTAAGTGAATCTTGTTTCCTATTTAAACCAGTGTAGCAGTTGTTTTGTAGGATATTCCTCATCAGAGAAAAACCTATAAATTATAATACTTCACAATATTAAATTCCTTTATTAGTGAATTAATTAACTTATAAAGTAAAATGTCATATAAAGTAAAATGGACATAAATTATCGTAGAAATATGGCAACTTTCCATTTGCAAGTACTCTTGCTGCCAATCCTGTTCACCCCACACCCTGTCCCTTACTGTTCTGTAGCTGTCCTGTTTATTGCAGAGCCTTCCACTTGCTGACCCATCCAACTCACTGCTACTTAACCCTCCCTCTTGCTTCTAACGCCCCGAATTGTGTGGCTTGAGATCATTGCGCCTAGGACACGAATCTGAGGGATTCCTACAATGATGTCCCAGGACTAAGATATTTGACGTTTTGTAAAAACTGAAAGAACTGCAGGTGCTGTAAATCAGAAACAAAAACAGAAATTGCTGGAAAAGCTCAGCAGGTCTGCCAGCATCTGTGGAGAGAAATCAGATTTAATGTTTCGGGTCAAGTGACCCTTCCTCAGAACGATTTTTAGAGCTGTTTTGGTCTGCGCTAAAGTTTTTAGGATTAATTGATGTCTAAGGACCAGTATTTTTTCCGTTTGTAATTAATTGAACATTTCTGTTTCAGTTGGGAGAAGTTAAGCTTCCTCCCAGCTTTAAAACTGAGGTGTCTACCTTTTCTGACAATAGCTGCACCCACTTAATGAGTAGCTGGCTTAAACTGGTTTTCAGAGGCTTCAATCCGTTGCTTTTTAGGAAGCATGGAAAGAGCCCTTCTTCAGCAATGTTTTGATCTACACTGAGTGCTACTTTGAGTGCACAAAGTGTAAAGTAGGTATTTGGCGAGTGAGTGAGTTTAGTGACTGAGTGGGTTGAGTGAGTGACATGAATTAGGCAAACAAGGAAGGAGGTGCTCCTTTTTCTACAGTTTTCAGCCTCCACTAATTGACTGTTGCTTTTGTACAGGGGAACAAATGGATAGTGAGTAATCGGTAAGTTATACTGCTTATTTGAATTGCACTGAACGATTTGTAAAGTTACTGTATGGCAGGTCAGTTCAACGAAGTAAGCTACAGTAAGTGGGAAGTCATGGACACACCATATTTCCCAGATGACCATATCTATAGGAACTGTCATAGCTGCACCATGTTCAGCTCCAGGTTAGGAACTTAAGCAGTGACTGGAGTCACTGTTGTGGCATCCATGAAGCAAAGATAACATGTGTGTTCAGGCAGTCATATTTCAGGTTAGGAGCATACAGGCAGAGCCTAAGAGAACAAGGCAGGCAATGCAGGAGTTCCTTTGTTGGCTAATTGGTGCGAGTCAGCTAATTTTGGATATTGGTGATAACAATGTTCCCTCAAGGAAGTGCAGCCACATCCATGTTGTACAGGATGGGGAGGAGGACAGCAGTAGAGAAATAGTAGCAGGAGATCTCATAGCTGTGGATTGGACAGCTGTTTCTGTGGCAATAAACCTGGCTACAGGATGATGTATTATTTCCTTGGTGCCAGAATCGAGGTTGTCATTGGAATGCCTACAGGACATCTTTCTGGGGAAGGTTAAACAGCCAACAGTGTTGGTCCACTTTAGTACTAACGGCATGGGTAAGAAGCTGGATGAAGTTCTGAAAGTAGACACAAGGGGTTAGGTAGGATATTAAAAAGCAGGACCTCAGAACAGCAATCTCAGCATTACACCCAGCGCCAAGTTCTACTGAGCATATACCAAGGATTCATATCAGACTTGTATTATTTAATCTGCTTCTCTCTCCACAGATGCTGCCAGGCCTGCTGAATTTCTCCAGCATATTCTGTGTTTGTCTCAGACTTTCAGCATCCATTGTATGTTTCGATTTTAGTATAGTCGTTCAGAGACCCTGGAAATGTTCTCTGGACCCAAGTTTGAATCTAACCACAGCGAATAGTGGAATCTGAATTCAGCAAAGCCTGGAATTGAATGTATAATGATGACTGTATAGCCGTTGTTGATTGTCATAAAAACCCATCCAGTTCAAATGTGCCTTTCAGAAAATCTGCTGTCATTAGCTGGTCTGACTTCCATTTGAATCCAAACCCAGAGCTATGTGGTTGACTCTTAACTGCCCTCTGAAATGACTCAGCATGCTCAGTTGTATCAAATGGTGAAAAAGAGCAGTAAACCAGACAGGCCTTGGCATCAACTTAGGCACCAGAAACAACAATGGTGAAGCAGTCCTGTCCTTCCTGCAAAGTTGTCCTTCTGATGCCTCTTTTCTGGGTCTAATACCAAAATTGGGAGAGCTGTCTCACAGACTGGGCGTAGAGCAGCCTGACATAGTCATACTCAAGGAAACATACCTTACTGACAATGCCCCAAATATCACCACCTCCAACCTTGGGTATGCCCTGTCCCAGCAGGACATGCCAAGCAGAGGGGGTGGGATGGAAGTCATCCTGGTGGTTTTCAACATTGATTCCAGACCACATAAAATATCATGGCATTGTTTCAAACATAGGTAAGGAAACATCCTGCTGTTTAGCACACAACCCCCTCACTCAACTGATGAATCAGTGCTCCTCCATTTTTAACACCACTTGAAGGAAAAACTGAGGATGGTAAGGTTGCCTTTGTACTCTAGATGGGGATTTCAATATCCATCACCAACAGTGGCTCAGCAACAGTGCTACTGATAGAGGCGGACAGATTCTAAAGGAACAAAGCTGCTAGACTGGGTCTGCAGCAGGTAGTGACAGAACCAACAAGAGGGAAAACATACTTGACCTCATCCTTACCAATCTGCCGATGCATCTACCCATGACTGTATCAGTAAGAGGGACCACCGCATAGTCCTTGTGGAGATGAAGCCCTGTCTTCACATTGAGCATACACTCCATCATGTTGTGTAGCACTATCACTGTGCTAAATGGAACAGAATTCAAACAGATCTAGCAATTCAAGACTGGGCATCCATGAGGCGCTGTGGGCCATCAACAGCAGCAGAATTGTATTCCAACACAATCTGTAACCTCATGGCCGTGCACATCCCCCACTCAACCGTTACCATCAAACCAGGGAATCAACCCTAGTTCAATGGGGAATGTAGGAGGGCGTGCCAAGAGCAGCACCAGGCATACCTAAAAACAATGATGTGTCAACCTGGTGAATCTGCCAAACAGGACTACTTGCACACCAAACAGTTTAAGCAGCAAGTGATAAACAGAGCTAAGCGATTCCAGAGTCAACAACTCATATCTAAGCTCTGCAGTCCTACCACATCCAGTCGTGAATTGTAGTGGACAATTAAAAATCTCACTGGAGGGGAATACTCCACAAATATTTCTGTCCACAATGATGGAGGAGCCCAGCACATCAATGCAAAAGATAAGGCTGAAGCAGTTGCAACAATCTTCAAAAGTGTTGAGGGGATGATCTATCTTGTCCTCCTCCAGAGGTCCCTAGCATCATACATACCTGTCTTTAGCCAATTCAACAAACAGCTGAAGGCTATTGCAAAGATGAAGGGCCCTGACAACATTCTGGCAATAGTACAGAAGACTTGTGCTCCAGAACTTGCCACTCCCCTACCCAAGCTCTTCCAGTACAGTTATGATGCTGGCATCTACCCAACAATGTGGAAAATTGCTTAAGTGTTTCCTGTACACAAAAAACAGGATAAATCCAACCCAAATTCCTTCAAGAATGCCATCCCCTATTCCCAATTCCTTCACCTCTGCCGCATCTGCTCCCAAGTTGAGGAGTTCCACTCCCAGACATCCCAGATGTCCTCGTTTTTCAAGGACCGCAATTTCCCCTCCACAGTGGTCGAAAACGCCCTCGACCGCATCTCGCGACTCGTGACTCCCTTGTTTGCTCCACACTCCCCACCAGCCCCACCACCCCCGGCACTTTTCCCTGCAACCGCAGCAAGTGCTACACCTGCTCCTACACCTCCCCCCTCACCCCCATCCCAGGCCCCAAGAAAACCTTCCACATTAAACAGATGTTCACCTGTACATCCATTAATGTGGTCTACTGTATCCACTGTTCCCGATGTGGACTCCTCTACATCGGGGAAACCAAGCAGAGGCTTGGAGACCGCTTTGAGCACCTACGCTCGGTTCATGAAAAACGACAACACCTCCCAGTCGCGAACCACTTCAACTCCCCCTCCCTGGATGACATGTACATTCTGGGCCTCCTCCAGTGCCACAACGATGCCACCCAAAGGAGGAAGAGCACCTCATATTCCGCCTGGGAACCCTGTAGCCCAATGGTATCAATGTGGACTTTACAAGTTTCAAAATCTCCCCAACCCCGACCTCATCCCAAGACCAGCCCAGCTCGCCCCCACCTCCTTGACCTGTCTGTCTTTTCTCCCACCTATCCACTCCTCCCACCTTACTGACCAACCCCCCCCCCACTTCCTACCTACTGGCCTCATCCCCGCCTCCTTGACCTGTCCATCTTCCCTCCCACCTACCCGCCCCTCCCTCCTCACTGACCAACCCCCATCCCAACTCCCTTCCTACACTCACCTGTACTGGCTTCATCACCATCTCCTTGACCTGTCTGTCTTCTCTCCACCTATCTGCTCCTCTATCCACCTTCTATCATCGTCTCCCCCTCTCTCTATTTATTTCAGAGCCCCCTTCCCCCTCCCCCATTTCTGAAGAAGGGTCCAGATCCGAAACGTCAGCTTTCCTGCTCCTCTGATGCTGCCTGGCCTGCTGTGTTCATCCAGCTCTACACCTTCTTATCACAGCCAGTTACTGCCCATCAGTTCACTCTTGATCATCATTCAAATGATTTGAGGGGTTGTAAACACTGATATCAGCAATAATCTGCTCAATGCCATTCAATTTGTGTTCCACCATGGCCACTTGGTTCTTGATCTCGTTACAGCCTTAATTCAAGCACGTACAACCAGCTGAATTCCAGAGGTGAAGTAAGAGTGACTGGACCGGAAACGTTAACTCTGCTTCGTCTCCACAGACACAGCCAGACTTGTTGAGTTTCTCCAACAACTCCTGTTTTTGTTCCATATTCAATGGGTATCAGGGAAGAAAATTCCCACTGGTTAGAGTCATCACGTGCTGTACAAAGGAAGATGGTTTTGGTTGTATGAGATCATTCATCTCAATTTGACGGCATCTCTGCAGGAGGTCCTCAGGGTAGTGTCTGAAGGTCAACCATCCTCAGCCGCTTCATCAATGATCTTCAGGTCAGAAGTGGCGAAGTTCAAGTGGTGATGATCACACAATGTTCAGCATCACTTGTGACTCCTCAGATACTGAAGCAGTCCACATCTAAATTCAACAGGATCTGGACAATATCCAAGTTTTGGTTGACAAGTGGCAAGTAATATCTGTGCCATCCAAGTGCCAGGCAATAGCCACGTCTAACAAGATAGAATCTAACTATCATTCCTTGACATTCAATTTGATTACCATTGCTGAAGTCCCCCACTATCAACATATTTGGGGGTTTCCGTTAACCAGAAACTCAACAGGACCAGCTGTATGGCTAGTATGGCTATACTGTGGCTACAAAAAACAGTCCAGAGACTAGGAATCCTGCAGTGAGTAACTCATGCCCTGACTTCCCAAAGTATGTCCATCATTTCCAAGATGCAATTTAAGAGTGTGATGGAATGCTTTTCATTTGCTTGGATGAGTGCAGCTCCAACAACGCCCATGCTCATCCAGGACAATTGATTGGCACCAGATCCACCAACATCCACTCCCTCAATAGTAACGATGTGTACTACCTACAATGTGCACTGCAGAAATTTACCAATCCTGCTTTGACAGCATCCTCCAAACCCATGACCATGGCCTAAGGACAAGGACAGCACACTTCTGGGTGCACCACCACCTGCAACTTTCCCTTCAAGTCTGACTTGGAAATATATCTCTGTTCCATCACTGTCACTGGTTCAATTTTCTGGAACTCCTTCCCTAACAGCATTGTGAATGTTCCTGCACCAAATGGACTGCAGTGGTTCAAGAATGAAACTCAGTATCACCTTCTCAATAGCAACTAGGAATGGACAATAAATGCTGACTCAGCAAGTGAAGTCTACATCCCATGAACGAATTTTAAGAAAAGCTCATGAGCTGGGTGACTTTGGCAAAACCTAAAGCAGATTATGACCAAGCAGATGCCACGTGGTAATGCTTTTGATGACCATTCCCATTGTTTTGGTAATCAAAAGTGGACTGATCGGGTGGTAATTGGCCAGGGAGGATTTGTCCTGCTTTTTGTGGACAGAATATACTGGACAATTTAGAACATTTCTGGATAGATTCCAGTAATATTCCTCATTACTAGTTAGATTCTAACATTGTAATTGTTCAGTCCTGCAGCAGCCAACCAGACTCCTGGACAATGTCTATGAACTGCACTATGTAAAATCCTCTGACTTGTTCAGGCAACATGTTGCCTGTATACTCATGTAATCTGCTTGATGATGATTCTAATGGCCCTACAACGTAAGAGGAACCCATTTGAAAATTACCATGAGATTCCTGCCTGCTTCTGGCAGATGCCTTTGTGAAAACCCCAAACAAATGCTGTCAATCGGGATAGAAGTTGGATTGAGATGAGAAATCCTGTGATTTCTCTGCATTATTTGCCAGTCCTGCTAATGGAAGCTCACAAAATGAATCCATTTGGTCTCGTTTTCTTGATACTAATAGACTATAGATGCAAACAATATTGAAGGAAGATATTGCAAGCGTTAGATCTTAAAGGCCATGTGGTTAGTCCCAGGTCTCTGAAAGGTCAATTCAGATTGTCTCAGCCCCTTCCCTTTTCCTGTATCACAGTTGACAAAGCAACTGGCTTTGAGAATCAGGCTTGTTCACTGTGGAATATTCTTTGGTAGGAGCAGAGTTGAGGGTGAGTAGCTGTTTCCATCTATTTTTTGTATATTTTAACTTGTGTTCCTCTTCTTCTTGGCAAACTCAGTGAGATGATCTGAATGTGAGGCAACTCGATGTTTTATTTAATTATCAAATTAAGAGCTGAGCATCAGTGTTTTGCTGCTATTTGTTTTTATTTTATAATTGTTGCCAGCTCTCTCAGTTTTAGGAGTAAGAAAGTCTGTTTCCATCTGCATATAGCTTTGTAATGCCAAGAGCTGCTAAACAGCACCAGTTGTAAAAAGACAAAACTTATATAAGAGAAAGGACTTATTCATACAGACTAAATCCAGCCACAGTACATGTCGGTTGAGCCATGTTATTTACACCAAGTCATTGTTTTATGAAATACTAACCTTAAATATTACAACCAGACAAAGCAAAAGTACTGTACATACAAAGAAGGTGATCATCTTAGGGCAATAGTAATGAATAAATACTTTAGGTTTTTGTTACTTCCAGGTGTCAACCATTTTACATTAATAGGTGAGTATCTGATAAAGCAACCAGCTCAGGACAGTCATGTGAAAATGTTATGCTTTCATCCATTAACATTGTCAACAGTAAACCCTTCCCAAATCAATGCCAATCAATACAGCAATCAACAGATAGAAAAGAGATGAAAGATAAATACATTGCAGCCAACTATCTAGATGCAGCTAATTGATAGTGAGACAAAATCAAAAGAAGGAAAGAAGATATTACATCAAGAAAATGCATAATGCCCTTGTATATTGTGTGCCTCAGAATCGTGTTGGTTATTGCTATTATGAGACTGGTTAAATAATGGTAAGCTGAAGATTGTTCATTGACCAGCAATTGGAAACCTAGAGACTATGTTACTAAGGTGACTTCTAATAACCAGTGAACTACCATGGTGACAGTAATCTCATGCACAGTTTGATATTATTGCTATTGATAGCAGAAGCACATTCTACATCAGGAGATCAAAGAAAGACTCAGCCTATCTCAGATGCCATAAATAATATGAGCTAATCACCTGAAACCCAAAGCAGGTACAAATTTGTCTTGAGAATTAGTACGAAACTGATAGTGATTCTGCAGCATATTTTTCACTTGGTCTGGTTTTATTTTTCACAATGCAAAAGAGAATTGGATGGAAGAGGTGGAGGAGGAAGGAAGTACCATCACCATCACTAGAAATGGGGGTTAAAGGCAGGTAGGTCTCCTGGCCCTGATAACGTGCATCTTATGATGCTAAAATAAGTAGCTATAGAGATGGTAGGTGCATTAGTTGGAGAAGAACCAGAGGATTGGACAACTGTTAATGTGACACCCCTATTCAAAAAGGGAGGGAGGCAAAAAGCAGATAACTATAGGCCAATTAACCTAACAAATTGTTAGAAAAATATTGGAATCAATTATTAAGGAAGTTACAGCAGAACATTTGGAAAACCATAATCTAATCAAGCAGAGTCAGCATGGTTTCATGAAAGGGAAGTCATTTTTGACTAATTTATTAGATTTTCTCAAAGAAGGCTCAACCATAGTGGACAGAGGAGAAGCAGTTGATGTAATGTACTTGGGATTCTAGAAGGCGCTCAGTAAGGTACCTCGCAAAATGTTATGTCATAATATCAGAGCTCACGTTGTTGGAGGTGGTATATTAGCATGGATAAAGAATTAGCTAATGGGCAGTGTTATAAAGTGGAGGTTGACACCCCCCCGAGAATTAAAACTGAAACACCCAAAGAGGACTCTTCACCCTGTAACTTGTAAAAGGAGTGTGAAAAGTGGTGTAACCTGCCTTTCAGCAACTTCTAGTGGTTAAATAAAATAAACCCCTGGTACGCACTTTACAATCAACAAGCAACAATTTATTTATCTAACTCTAACAAATTAACTACACAATTAACAAACCAAATAAACCCCTTCTAATTACTGGTCATTCCTGAATAAAGCAAGATTCTAATGGTATACTGTTCTAATAAATACACGTCCCACTTATATAAAACAAAAATAAAAATTAGAATTTAGTCTCTCGAAATTACAGCCAGGTTACGTGTCTTCCAGAATGTTCTGTGCCTCTTCTGTTGAATGTTCTGTCAAGGATGCCTTCTCCGTTGATTCTTCTGTGAGGAATATTAACCCGTTGTGCCATAGGTACCTTTGATTTAGATGGTGCTTTCTCTAAAATTTAGAGAAGTCTGTGAGAGCCTGTGATTCTCTCTTGAGAGCTGAGAGCTGTCAACTCTGGCAGAAGGCAGTTTGCTCTCCTGCCTTTGTCCAACTGCCCCCTTCTTTTATACTCATGATGACATATCAATTTCTTCCTATTTTTTGAAAACCATCAGATTTAAATTGAATTTATTTTGGTATCTAAGTGCCTGGTTCAAATTGATTGGTTAAATTCAAAACTTGTCTTGATAACAAAACAAAACTGCTGCTTGGCCTGTGAACAGTATGGGATTTTGATATAAATGTTTCAATTCAGATGCACTCTGTGCTCTTACAAATTTTCAAACTGCTCACAGAAGTCCTTTTTAAATCTCTAAACATGAAAAAAATGATATCATCATTTAAAGGGACCACGGACTGCTTCCCACCAGCATTTTACAAACTCCAAATTCTGACTACCTGCTTCCTAATCCACAAATACTTCACCCTACTTTGCAACAGCAGGAAACAGCAAAGGGACAGAAAGGGTTCATTTTCAAGTTGGCAATCTGTGACCAGTGGGGTTCCACAGTGATCAGTGCTGGGACCACAACTGTTTACAATTGATGATTTAGAGGAAGGAAGTGAATGTACTGTAGCCAAATTTGCAGATGATATCAAAAAAGGTGAAAAGGTGAATTGCAAGAGGGATCAAAACAGTTTACAGACAGATATTGATAGGGCAAGTAAGTGGAAAAAATGATGACAAATGGAGCATAATCTGGGAAAATGTGAAGTTTATTTTGGAAGGGCCAACAAAAGAACAAAAGTATTTTTCAATGGACAAAAACTGCAAAACGTTGCAACTCATAAAGGGATTTGTGCATGAAACGTAGCACACAGGTGCAGCAAGTAATCAGGAAGATGAATTGAATGTTGGCCCTTATTTCAAGGGGGTAGGAGTATAACAGTAGGGAAGCCTTACGGCAGCTGTACAAGGTGCTGGTGAGACCACATTTGAATCATAGAATCCCTACAGTGTGGAAACATGCCCTTCTGCCCAACAAGTCCACACCGACCCTCACAGCATCCCACACAGACCCATCCTCCTGTAAACCACCTAATCTACATATCCCTGAGCACTTGGGGCAATTTAGCATGGCCAATCCACCTAACCTGCACATCTTTGGATTGTGGGAGGTGACCGGAGCACCCGGAGGAAACCCATGAAGACACGGGGAGAATGTGCAAACTCCACACAGACAGTCGCCCGAGGGTTGAATTGAACCCGGGTCCCTGGCACTGTGAGGCTGCAGTGCTAACCACTGAGCTACCGTGCCACCCCAATATTTAGAATACTGTGAGGAATTTTGGTCCCCTAATTCAGAGAAAGATATTATTTCATTGGAGGCAGTTCAGAGACTGTTCACTTGGATGTTCCCTGGCATGAAGGGATTGTCTTTTGAGCAAAGACTAAGCAGGTTGGAACTCTTCTCACTGGAGTTTAGAAGAATGAGAGGAGATCTCATTGAACACGTATAGGATTCCTATATGACAGGGTAAATGCTGAGAGGTGTTTCCCCTCATGAGAGAGTCTAGGGACAGAGGGCATAGCTTTAGATTAAAGAGGTGGCAATTTAAAATCGAGATGAGGAGGAATTTCATCTTTCAGAGGATTGTAAGGCTTTGAATCTTCTTGCCATAGAGAGCTGTGGGAGCAGAGTCTTTCTGTATATTTAAGCCTGAGATAGATAGATTCTTGATCAGTAGGGGAACCAAAGATTATAGACAAAGGGCAGGAAAATGGACGTGAGGTGTGTTGGATTAGTCATGATCCTAATGAATGATGGAGCAGGCTCAAGGGGTTGAATGGCCTACTCCTGTTCCTATTATTATGGTCTTATGATCTTGAGGAAGCTGAATTACCGCTGCCATTTCTGCGCCCCATCCAAGACAACTTGTTCTTGAAGGAAAAATTAATTTTAAAGGAAATGTACCCTAACTCTCTAATATGGTATTTTACAGGATACATCTAAAGGCTCCAATAAATAATGACTAATGAGGAAGTGAAAATTACATTCAATACACAGAAAAGACAAAACATATAGCATTGCATTTCGTGTTCTTTGCGGCTTTGCGTTGTAATTTGTCAGAAAGGAAGTGACGACAATGTCAGGGTTGTATCTGATTGTTGGTAATGGGTTATTGGATTTTGTGCAATGTTTGTATCTTCAATGTCACAAGCAAGAAATGAGAGCACACTGCAACTCACTTAAACATTTTATTTTTGACTATCAGCAAAAACACAAACATCTTAGTTTTCATTGCTTAAAGCCCCTTTCAAAAAAGATGTAATGAAAGTTGCGCAATACAATTGCTGAAGCTCTGGGAAATAAGTTAAATATTTTAAAAAATAGTTAGAGCAGTGACTTGTTTAATTTGAGTACTGTCTAAATCATCTTGAACATAAAATCTTTTTCAACGTCTTTATGTGTGTGCAACAGAGCAGCCTTCAATTGGATAATGTTAGTGAATTATACAATTTGCTTGGATAATTGAAGTTGACATCAAGGACAATATATTTTACGCTAATAAAACAGCAAAAACAATTGGGTGCTGAAGAGATTTGTTGCTAATCACTTACAAAAGAAGTGTGATAGTGTCATAATGTGCACCACATACACTAATTACCATATACATCTGCCTCAGTTTATGTCATTTGAAAAGCAAATGAAAAGCTCGTGAAAGAACACAGAACAACATTTAATCATTTTATTCAGCAGCAATTTAAGAATATTTCAAAGTGCTATCAACCACCTTCCTTAATCCTAACCATCCTACTAAATAACATATGTAGAAGTTGTATACTTTTGATTCTCCCCATCACTCTCCCCCTCATCTGTTTTTTAAAGAGACCAATCATTTTGCAAAGAAAATAAAGCATGTGGGCTGGCAGGCAGGAATTAGTTGGTGAGAGAACCAAAGCAGGCAGAGTCGTTGGAGGTTTTTAAAGGAAGCAAACCCCAAGAGTTTTCAATAGTCAGATCCCATAAGAATAAGACTTGGGGGGTTTGTGCATAATTGGGTGTGCTGAATCCTACACATCACCATCAAAGAGGGTCGGACCTGCAGGCGGTAGATTGGTAAGAATAAACATCATCAGTTTACGTGTTATATAAACAGACTAGCAAAGGCGAGGCAGAGGAAGAAGGGACAATACAATATATTGCACTTGGAGGTGCAAAGATTCTTTAGTTGCTCAGTTGTGCTGGGGAGCCATTCAATTCTCTAACTAACAGTGCTGGGAACCTCAGCTACTGTACTTTTCATCTTGCAATGACTTAGAAAACAGATGCATAAACTGCTCTAAAAAAGTTAGCAAACCCAAGTGCTAGTAGTGGTGACATTTCAATCTGATTCTAACCACAATTCTCTCTGTGAAATCAAATGCACATAGTGTTTTTTTTCAGAGAATGCTTCCTCACTCTACGAATTCAATGATGTGCTCCTTCAGTAGCCTCAGCAGAGCTGACAATAGGCTGCTGTCATACTGAGCCCCTTGAGATGCCTGTGACCTGTTGCGTTTGGTAGTCTACCCTCAGCTACTGCCTCACTTGGCTGATTTCAGGATGTTTGATGGATTATATTTGAAGAAATGGTGATGGAGAAGGCTTGCTGCCATCCTGATAAAAGTTGCTGTGTATTGCACTGTTTCTCCCATAGGACTCCAATTGGCTTATTACTTCCACTGACGTGAGGGGGCACAAATATTGCAGCAACCATTTCTACCTGGCCTGACTCTATCCATCTTAAAGTTGGAACATTCTATGAGGTACACAGTTCAGATGGTTTCAGTCACCAAATCTGCATGAGTTGGCACTACAAAGGGGGCATGCACTGTATGATAAATTGTACAGTGAAAATGCCAGAGAAGAAACTTAGCATATTTTAAAAGTGAATTCCTCCATTCTTAATGCCTTTGGCAGGCCTATCACTATATGATATAATCATAGGTCTGGATGAGCTGAGACAGAGAATTCACCCTCTCCGTCAAGCGTTGAAAAGATTTCTGAATCCGAGATGG